>NC_091977.1:387887325-388191188 GCF_044704955.1 Pristiophorus japonicus
AATATTCGGGAAGTCTAGAACCAGGGGACATCGTCTTAGGATAAGGGATAGGCCATTTGGGACTGAGATGAGGAGAAACTTCTTCACTCAGAGAGTTGTTGACCTGTGGAATTCCTTGCCGCAGAGAGTTGTTGATGCCAGTTCATTGGATATATTCAAGAGGGAGTTAGATATGGCCCTTACGGTTAAGGGGATCAAGGGGTATGGAGAGAAAGCAGGAAAGTCTTACTGAAGGAATGATCAGCCATGATCTTATTGAATGGCGGTGCAGGCTCGAAGGGCCGAATGGCCTACTCCTGCACCTATTTTCTATGTTTCTATGTTTCACTTTATACAAGAGACTCCAATAGCAACAATATACAAAAAAAACTAAACTTTTGACCATACCGCCGAAATGTTCAGTTTCCATAAATTATTTTTTACCATCAGGTAGGCATTAGTTGTGACAGTCAGTGACAGGAACAAATGCAAAATTCAAAATACCATTTTGTTAATTTACACTAGGGAGATGCAGTTGCAGTTTTATCCCCATGCCATTGAAAACTCATTTGCAGCTGTACTGCTGTGGAAAGGTGTCAAGCAGTGGGTTGGTGCATTCCTGCAATAGGGAAGGGTGGGATAGAAAAAGAAACCTGTGACATTTCTAGACCACAGTCACATACATTCTAACCGGCAGTTCAAAATAGCCTTGGAAAAGGTTTAAGAGCATATCGCCTTCCCTTTCTCCTAGCTACAGATGGAGGGATCACAAGCGACAAACAGGAATTTCAAACATATCTAAAATCAAAAACAAACAAAAAAAATCAAACTATTGTTGATGTTTTTACCAAAGTAACATTTAGCAATTATTGAAGTACATCACAATGGGATACTAGAGGCTTGCCAGCATAGCAGAATTTTGGAGAAAAATACAAAGCAGTACAATGGGCACAGAAAAGAAAAAACTCATTTTAAGATGATGCTATTTTCTCGTAAGAACAAGTACCCTATAACTGCACCCCATAGGATTGGTAAATAATAGAAAAATCAGTACATTGAAAAAATTATTGATCAAATAATCAGCTCTATCCCTTCTTCTTCCCCCACAAACCCCCAAAAATGGTGGTGGGATGAAGCTTGTGTTTCTTTTATGACTTCAATGATGTAACCTTTTTGTTTCACGAGTGGTATAGATTTTCCCTTCATCAAATACTTACTCTTTTCTTCCTTGGCACTTCTGAATTAACTGATCTGCTTTTCTTTTTAATTTTCGCCAGGTGTCCACTACTTGTGATTCTCTTTTCTGTAAAAGATAGAACAGACAATATTTGAACAGCTGCAAAAGCCTTTATCTTTCCCCAATGATCTCAGTGGATCACTGGCTGTGCCAATTCTAACATTAATATCCAAGTTTCTAAATAGAAACGTGCTTTTAAATACAATGCCTCAACAGTGTTGTGGTTTGGCTAGCTCCATACATTATACTAACAATTTGCACATGTAGTTCGACCGAGACGTTGTTTAAATTAACATTTAATTTTCTCTCCCTCCTTCAGTGTCTCAGCATCCTTCCCCATTTCCAAGCTGACAAGATTGAGTGGTGACCTGCACCCAGACCCTTGCCACTGCTGTTTGATTTTGGCTGTTGAATATGGGAAATGAATGCACTCCAACTTTCTCTCCCACACCCGTTGGGAGGTGCATAGCCACTATTCTCTTGAATGCAGTGGGATGGCAGAAATCAGGAACTCCCAGCATGGTGAATTGTGGGTGCATTAGTTGGTAAAAAAATAACGAAACAAGTCTGATTATAGTTCAGATCAGTGAAATTCAAATTTTACGAGTTAGGTTAGTGGTGTGACAAAGAGAAGTTCTCCATTTATTCTTTCAAATGACTTAAGCATATCATAAGAGAAATTGGGATGAAAGCACAACTCACTAAAGTAATACATCTTATACTTTTTATTTGAAAAAAAAAAATCACAATTAATTAATGTCCATGGATCCACAGGCAGGTAGCTTGGACAGAGGCTAGGAATCTGACCAGAGTACTTAGCATCTTGCTGAATATATCAAAAAGCAACACTACTTTAAGTATTTAATTACTTGAAGGGCTATGGGGAAAGAATTGGGGAGTGAGACTAATTGGTTAGCTCTTTGAAAGAGCTGATACATGCACAATGGGTCCTTCTGTGCTGTATGATTCTATACTTCCAGACCTTTGGCAATGCCTTTTGATTTAGTTTGCTGGAACACATCACGAGTGGGATGCTCTCCAACTCAAGGTGATGTCAGCTGTGGCTCAGTGGTAGCACTCTCACCTCAGTCAGAAGGTTGTGGGTTCAAGCACTACTTCAGATAAATACTCCAGGCAGACACTTCAGTACAGTACTGAGGGAGTGCTTCACTTTTGGAGATGCCATCTTTTGAATGACATGTTAAACCCAGAAACCCCATTTGTCCTTTTGTGTGAATGTAAAAGATCCTTATGGCACTTTTCAAATTAGAGCAGGGGAGTTCTCCCAGTGGCCTGGCCAACATTTATTCCTCAATGAACACCACCAAAACAGATTATATGCTGCTTTATCTTAATGCTATTTACGGCATCCTGAGGCCGTGAAAGTGTGATACGAATACAAGCATTTTTCTTTACTGAAGTTTTTATGCAGGGCTATAAACCGAAACATTCTCAGGAATACTTCAACATATTGGGCCACAGACCCAGACCTGCAATTCTCACGGTGAACTCCTGATTTCAAACATGCGACTGTAGACAGTTGCCAAGAGGCCACCAAAGAATCTTCCATAGGGAGAGTAAGAAAAGTATAAATGAAACTGTAGAACCAATAGTTCTAGTTTAATAGGGCTCTTACACTTGTTCCTTGGAAGCTGGTATAACTCTGTTTGCTGATAGCATTCACTTAACTTATTTTTCCAGAGAGCACATAAAGGAGTGAACATACTGATTCTCAGCTCAGTCAATAATACACGGCCAGGCAGATCATAAATATATCCCCTGTGGTACATGGAGCAGTAAACCCACTGAGAACAATAGATGGAGGGAAGATCGGCCAGCCACAACTAGTAGTATCACTCCAGCAAAATAAGTTCATTCCTCCTCCCACCACAGAGTACTTTTGTTTTGTACACTTTGCAGATCTAAACCATGTATGTTGTTCACATTGGAAGGCTGCAACTGGCAATAAAAGTACCAATGATTATAGGTTTGTAATTGGACTAATCAATACCAAAAATTGACCAGCACATTTTGATATACCTACTTCTCACAGATGACCTTTTTCTTTTTCCTGCCAAACCTTTGACTGCTTCAGATTCCATTGGTTTCCAACCTTTCTGTTCAACAAAACTGTAAAGCTGCCTTTTAGATCTGCAATAAAATGTACTTCACTTTATAATTTCAGCAAAGAGTAATATTTACATTTACTAACATTTAGATGGGGTATATAGAGGGAAGTATAGTCTCAAAGTTTTAGCAATTTTCAGATTTTCAAGCCTCTCCATGAGCCTCTAGAGTTATCCACTTTGCAGATGTGGTGTGCTGGGTGTTTGGTACATAGGATGGGGATGAGAAAAACAAATTCTGGACAGGGTTTATAATCAGAGGTTATTAGGATTTTTGCAGTGAGTCTAACTGCAAATAAAACCCTTCTGGTTAGAGTGATAGTGTAAGAATAAGGTTGTTTACACCATTCAGTATATAAAAACAAGCAAACCAATAGATAAATATTAACCAAAATTTAAATTTCTCCAGTAACGTAAAAAATAAAATTGATAGACTCCATTTTAATGTTCATTCTCTTTTAAAGATTGCTCTAAAAGCAGGAAGCTTTAAACATATCCAGACAGCAATTTCAAAGCTCTTATTTTTGGTACATGCTATTAGATCTATTTTGCTTTTGCAATGCAGTTCCCAAATCAATTTAAACCACAAAACAGAAACGACAACAGGAGGGCAGAACTGTACAAACATAACAAACCTTTGCGTATTAGACTCTGTGTTATTCAACTCTCCCACTGTTTCTCTTCTTGATAAATCATCACTGCTGGAAACAAAAAGGATGGATTATCCAACACCTTCCAAACAGGTTGTGAAAAATACAGGGAGCTGAAATTACCATTTCAGACAAAAGCAGGATTTTTCAGCTCGAGCAATTATTATTTACTATTGTTGCTGTACTGGACTCTTGACACTTAGTTGTAACATGGTTTATAATAATGCCCAAAATAGTGCAGCAATAATCAATGCAATGCACTATTAGAAGTGATGTGTCAGATGTTCAGCTAGCTAGCATCTCAGATCACAGGGATTTTAGGCTCACTATTTACACTGGGGGGGGGGGGGGGGGAGACAGGGACACAGGAAGTTCATTAAATTAATCAAGTGAAAGGGTAAACACAAATTTGCAAGTGGGAAACACTCACTATGGAATGGGAACCTAACAGAAGGGAACAGACCACAACATGTACTTAATTCTGACCTCTTCTGGTTATAGAGAAGTCTGTGGCCCATTATTTTGGTTAGAGGCACCTGCAATAAATATCAATACAATACAAGGAAGAATAATATGCATCCTCCAGACAAAGGACTGAGCAATAGAGGCCTCTTCAAATATTTTAATCCTGCTTCAGGAAAGCTAAAGGGAAAAAACAATTGCAGGTGAGAGTCTATTTTCCCCTCTTGGTAAAATGACCCATGGCGCATCACACGAGCGATGATCAAATAGAATTTGACAAGCAATGATTCCCTGATTCAGCTCATCCTATACTGCCAGACCGTAGGGCTCAATTTTTCCCAGTGATCTGCACCGCATTTCTTTGGGCCTAAATTAATATATCCAACTTTCCCCAAAGATTGTGCACTAGCGTAACTCAGTTAGTTAGGATTTTTTTAAGGTTAGTTTTTTTTGCATCATAGGGGGCGTAACCCGATGTCTGCACCAGTTTTTCACATTTATGCAAGTTTGGCCAACTTACATTTCTCCTAGGACGGTGTATGTGACCACTCCCAAAAAACCTTCTGGGCTCTTAACAAAAACCAGCGCACATCAAAAAATTCACGCGGAAAGAACGCCATTGTTTTTAGGAGGGAGTCAAGAACACATTAAATATACATCATGAAGCTTAATTTTTTCAAACTTAAAATGCAGAA
Organism: Pristiophorus japonicus; assembly: GCF_044704955.1. Taxonomy (NCBI): domain Eukaryota; kingdom Metazoa; phylum Chordata; class Chondrichthyes; family Pristiophoridae; genus Pristiophorus; species Pristiophorus japonicus. Next base: position 387,892,475 of record NC_091977.1, read on the forward strand.
AATGAAAGTTTAATGCAATTCTTTAACTTTGGATTTTTTTTCAAAGTGCCACACCACCATCGAACGTCTCCAAACTGAGCTCGAGGGTCGGAGCACCAGCCGGCAGAATCGTTCCCTCACCCGCCCACAGGCTCAGCTTGAAAAGAAGCCCGGGGAGGGGTGGGGGTTCCGAGCCCGTGTTCAGGCGAGGGAGCGATTCTGCCGGCCGACACTCGAGCCCGGTGAGGAGATGGTCGGGCAGTGGTGGGGTGGTACTTTGAAAAAAATCTAAAATTAAGAATTGCATTAGACTTCGTTGTCTCAAATGTCCTCATTTGAATGCCTAGCTTCCCGTTCTAAGCAAGCTTATTGCACATGCCCAGACCTGGGTGTGGTCCATAGTAGAGCGTCGACCTTGGGGAGAGAGACAACAAAGAAGTTTGCCCTGCTGTTTTGCGCTTCTTGCAGAGGTACAATTTAATCATGGGGGCAATACTGACAATAACATACCTCGTGCAAGCATTCTGCATAATGGTGCTACAGAGGAGATGATTGATTCAACGTCATCGCATGAGGAACCCCAGAACACGTAGGATGATGGGCAGGAGGCCTTACCCACGTCTGGTATAGCGAGACAGGCGTTCATACCCACAACTGAGTGATGCAGACTGTGAGAAAAGGCTGCGTTTCCGCAAAGAAGTTGTAACCGAGATCTGAGAGTTAGTAAAATCAGACCTAGAAGTATCAGGAGGACTGCTTTGTCAGTTGAGGTGAAGGTTACAGCTGCACTTTCATTCTATGCACCTGGATTGTTCCAGGCCACAACTGGGGATGAGAGAGTCATTTCTCAACATGCAACACATATCTGCATTTGGCAGGTGACTGCTGCACTATATGCCCAGAGGAATGACTACATAAAGTTCCCCATGACCGCCCAGGCAATACATGAAAGGGCTGTGGGCTTCTCCAGAATTGCTGGCTTCCCAAAGATACAGAGCTGCATTAATTGTACCCACATTGCCTTGCGAGAACCTTTGGAGGATTCCGAGATGTACAGGAACAGAAAAGGATACCACTCCGTTAATGTGCAGCTCTTGCCATGCATGTCATCAGACATCATGTCAGTTGATGCAAGATACCCTGGGAGCACCCATGATGTATTCATCCTACGCGAGAGTGCTATATCTGTCATGTTACAGCAGCAGCCAGAAGGGCAGAGATGGTTGCTGGGAGACAAAGGGTATGACCTCGCCAATTGACTCATGACACCCCTACTACGCGTGACCCAGATGGAAGCTGACCGGGAATACAACATGTTGCACAGCATAATAGAGAGGACCATTGGCATCTTGAAACAGCGTTTCCGATGTCTGGACCATTCCGGAGGCTACTTGCAATACTCATAAGAACATAAGAAATAGGAGCAGGAGTAGGCCATACGGCCCCTCGAGCCTGCTCCACCAGTTAATACGATTATGGCTGATCCGATCATGGACTCAGGTCCACTTCCCTGCCCGCTCCCCCATAACCCCTTACTCCTTTATCAGTTAAGAACCGTCTATCTCTGTCCTAAATTTATTCAATGACCAAGCTTCCACAGCTCTCTGAGGCAGCAAATTCCACAGATTTACAAACCTCAGAAGAAATTCTTCCTCATGTCAGTTTTAAATGGGCGGCCCCTTATTCTAAGATTATGCCCCCTAGTTCTAGTCTCCCCTATCAGTGGAAACATCCTCTTTACATCCACCTTGTCAAGCCCCCTCATAATCTTACACGTTTTTATAAGATCATCTCTCATTCTTCTGAATTCCAATGAGTGGAGGCCCAACCTACTCAACCTTTCCTCCAAAGTCAACCCCCCGCCCCCCCCCATCTCCGGAATCAACCTCGTGAACCTTCTCTGAACTGACTCCAAAGCAAGTATATCCTTTCTCAAATGTGGAAACCAAAACTGTACGCAGTATTCCAGGTGTGCCCTCACCAATACCCTGTATAACTGAAGCAAGACTTCACTGCTTTCATACTCCATCCCCTTTGCAATAAAGGCCAAGATTCCATTGACCTTCCTGATCACTTGCTGTACCTGCATACTATCCTTTAGTGTTTCATGCACCCCCAGGTCCCGCTGTACTGCAGCACTTTGCAATTTTTCTCCATTTAAATAATAACTTGCTCTTTGATTTTTTTTCTGCCAAAGTGCATAACCTCATACTTTCCAACATTATACTCCATCTGCCAAATTTTTGCTCACTTAGCTTGTCTATGTCCTTTTGCAGGTTTTGTGTCCCCTCCTCACACATTGCATTTCCTCCCATCTTTGTATTGTCAGCAAACTTGGCTACGTTACACTCAGTCCCTTCTTCCAAGTCGTTAATATAGATTGTAAATAGTTGTGGTCCCAGCACTGATCCCTGCGGCACCCGACTAGTTACTGATTGCCAACCTGAGAATGAACCATTTATCCTGACTCTCTGTTTTCTGTTAGTTAGCCAATCCTCTATCCATGCTAATATATTACCCCCCAACCCCGTGAACTTTTATCTTATGCAGTAACCTTTCATGTGGCACTTTGTCAAATGCTTTCTGGAAGTCCAAATACACACATCCACTGGTTCCCCTTTATCCTCCCTGTTCATTACATCCTCAAAGAATTCCAGCAAATTTGGCAAACATGACTTCCCCTTCATAAATCCATGCTGACTCTGCCTGACTGAATTTAGTTTAAAAACTAGGATGAAAACACTACCTAAATGCACGCAGCATTAGAAATAAAATAAATGAGTTGACGGCACAAATCATTACAAATGGGTATGATTTGGTGGCCATTACAGAGACATGGTTGCAAGGTGGCCAGGACTGGGAATTAAACGTACAGGGATATCTGACGATTCAGAAAGATAGGCAGGAAGGGAAGGGAGGTGGGGTAGCTCTGTTAATAAGGGATGATATCAGGGCAGTTGTGAGGGATGATATTGGCTCCAATGAACAAAATGTTGAATCATTGTGGGTGGAGATTAGAGATAGTAAGGGGAAAAAGTCACTGGTCGGCGTAGTTTATAGGCCCCCAAATAATAACTTCATGGTGGGGCGGGCAATAATCAAGGGAATAATGGAGGCATGTGAAAAAAGAACGGCAGTAGTTATGGGGGATTTTAACCTACATATCGATTGGTCAAATCAAATCGCAGGGGGTAGCCTGGAGGAGGAATTCATAGAATGCATACGGGATTGTTTCTTAGAACAGTATGTAACAGAGCCTACAAGGGAGCAAGCCATTTTGGATCTGGTCCTGTGTAACGAGACAGGAAAAATAAACGATCTCCTAGTAAAAGATCCTCTCGGAATGAGTGATCACAATATGGTTGAATTTGTAATACAGATTGAGGATGAGGAAGTTGTGTCAGAAACGAGCGTACTATGCTTAAACAAAGGGGACCACAGTGGGATGAGGGCAGAGTTGGCTAAAGTAGACTGGAAACAAGGACTAAACGGTGGCACAATTGAGGAACAGTGGAGGACTTTTAAGGAGCTTTCATAATGCGCAACAAAAATATATTCCAGTGGAAAAAGAAGGGCGGCAAGAGAAGAGATATCCAGCCGTGGATAACCAAGGAAATAAAGGAAAGTATCAAATCAAAGACCAATGCATATAAGATGGCCAAGGTTAGTGGGAAACTAGAGAATTGGGAAGATTTTAAGCAACAGCAAAGAATGACTAAAAAAGCAATAAAGAAAGGGAAGATAGATGATGAAGGTAAACTTGCGTAAAACATAAAAACAGATAGTAAAAGCTTTTACAGATATATAAAACAGAAAAGAGTGACTAAAAGTAAATGTTGGTCCCTTAGAAGATGAAAAGGGGGATTTAATAATGGGAAATGTGGAAATGGCTGAGACCTTAAACAATTATTTTGCTTCCGTCTTCACAGTGGAAGACACAAAAACCATGCCAAAAATTGCTGGTCATAGGAATGTGAGAAGGGAGGACCTTGAGATGATCACTATCACTAGGGAGGTAGTGCTGGACAGACTAATGGGACTGAAGGTAGACAAGTCCCCTGGTCCTAATGAAATGCATCCCAGGGTATTAAAAGAGATGGTGGAAGTTATAGCAGATGCATTTGTTATAATCTACCAAAATTCTCTGGATTCTGGGGAGGTACCAGCGGATTGGAAAGCAGCTAATGTAACGCCTCTGTTTAAAAAAGGGGGCAGGCAAAAGGCAGGTAACTATAGGCCGGTTAATTTAACATCTGTAGTGGGGAAAATGCTTGAAACTATCATTAAGGAAGAAATAGCGGGACATCTGGATAGGAATAGTGCAATCAAGCAGACGCAGCATGGATTCATGAAAGGGAAATCATGTTTAACTAACTTACTAGAATTCTTTGAGGATATAACGAGCATGGTGGATAGAGGTGTACCGATGGGTGTGGTGTATTTAGATTTCCAAAAGGCATTCGATAAGGTGCCACACAAAAGGTTACTGCAGAAGATAACGGTAGAGGAAATGTATTAGCATGGATAGAGAATTGGCTGGCGAACAGAAAGCAGAGAGTCGGGATAAATGGGTCCTTTTCCGGTTGGAAATCAGTGGTTAGTGGTGTGCCACAGGGATCAGTGCTGGGACCACAACTGTTTACAATATACATAGATGACCTAGAGGAGGGGACAGAGTGTAGTGTAACAAAATTTGCAGATGACACTAAGATTAGTGGGAAAGCAGGTTATGTAGAGGACGCAGAGGCTGCAAGGAGATTTGGATAGGTTAAGCGAATGGGCTAAGGTTTGGCAGATGGAATACAATGTCGGAAAGTGTGAGGTCATAAACCTTGGGGAAAAAAAACAGTAAAAGGGAATATTATTTGAATGGGGAGAAATTACAACATGCTGTGGTGCAGAGGGACCTGGGGGTCCTTGTGCATGAATCCCAAAAGGTTAGTTTGCAGGTGCAGCAGGTAATCAGGAAGGCGAATGGAATGTTGGCCTTCACTGCGAAAGGGATGGAGTACAAAAGCAGGGAGGTGTTGCTGCAACTGTATAAGGTAAGGCCGCACCTGGAGTACTGCGTGCAGTTTTGGTCACCTTACTTAAGAAAGGATATACTAGCTTTGGAAGGGGTACAGAGACGATTCACTAGGCTGATTCGAGAAATGAGGGGGTTACCTTATGATGATAGATTGAGTAAACTGGGTCTTTACTCCTTGGAGTTCAGAAGGATGAGGGGTGATCTTATAGAAACATTTAAAATCATGAAAGGGATAGACAAGATTGAGGCAGAGAGGTTGTTTCCATTGGTGGGGGAGACTAGAACTAGGGGGCACAGCCTCAAAATACAGAGGAGCCAATTTCTTCTCCCAGAGGGTTGTGAATCTGTGGAATTCTCTGCCCAAGGAAGCAGTTGAGGCTGGCTCAGTGAATGTTTTCAAGTCAAAGATAGATAGATTTTTAAGCAATAAGGGAATTAAGGGTTACGGGGAGAGGGCGGGTAAGTGGAGCTGAGTCCACGACCAGATCAGCCATGATCTTATTGAATGGCGGAGCAGGCTCGAGGGGCTAGATGGCCTACTCCTGTTCCTAATTCTTATGTTCTTATGTTCTTATGTTTTTCCAAATGTCCTGCTACTGCTTCCTTAATAATGGACTCCAACATTTTCCCAACCACAGATTTTAGGCTAACTGGTCTATAGTTTTCTGCTTTTTGTCTGCCTCCTTTTTTAAATAGGGGTGTTACATTTGCAGTTTTCCAATCTGCTGAGACCTCCCCAGAATCCAGGGAATTTTGGTAAATTACAACCAATGCATCCACAATCCCTGCTGCTACTTTTCTTAAGACCCTAGCATGCAAGCCATCAGGTCCAGGGGATTTATCTGCCTTTAGTCCCATTATCTTAATGAGTACCACCTCCTTAGTGATTGTGATTGTGTTTAGTTCCTCCCCCCCCATAACCTCTTGACTATCCATTGTTGCGATATTTTTAGTGTTCTCTACCGTCAAGACTGATACTCCATAAAGACTGACAAAATACTCCCCCGAGATTGTCGGTCAGTTCACTGTTGTGTGCTGCATACTGCATAACTTAGTCATCATGAGGCAGCAGCAGATGGCATTAGAAGACCCACCTGAGATGAGAGTGGATGATGATGAGGAAGACGACGAGGAAGCCATGCAACTACCTGAACCCGGAACACGACAGAGGACGGGCCATCATGCCCGTTAACGATTGCTCGAGCCTTGCGCCAGCAGCTCATCCGTGAACGCTTTACTGCCTGAAGGCTCAGCAGCAACTATTCCACATAGACCATCTTTACTGTTTGGACCTGTTCCGTAATGTTGTGTTGTGTTAATGGAGCAAATAATGGAAATTCTTCTTCTTTACTTCAAAAAGTTGTGTTAATAATGGAACAAATAATGGAAATGATTCAGTTATAATTTAAAATATATTTTATTCAAAAGTTTAACACTTGTTTGTACTTAATTTAACTTTTAATAAAAATATTATTGTATCAAACTTTAAAGTTTTCAGTTAAGATCATTACAAACTTGATTACTTACAAGCTTTTAAACTTTAAATTTACATAACTTACAAAAAATGTTTCATTGGAGAACAGTTACAACAGTAACAATAATAACAGCAGCAAAGAAAGGCTGCACCCATCTCTCCTCCACCTTATTCGAAGACCGCCCGTTGCGCTCGGTCTTGCTGACTCCACCTCTGCCTGTAGGTGGTGGCGTGGTATTTCTTGGGTTGGTACCAAGCGTATTCTTTCGAACATCTCGGGTAATGCACACTTTTGTGTTGGGGGGGGGGGGGGGAAGGGGGGCGGCAGCAGGCGGTAATGTGGAAGGCCCGGCCTGGGCCTCTTCAGAGGCTGGTCTGGAGATTGGAGTGTTGATTCTGTCAATGGGCACAAGGTCTGGGCATGTTCCTTTATTGCAGCAGCTAACTCCGACATTCCCTCCCTCATGTGCCCAGAGTGTCTCAACTACCTTCAACATCCCCTCCCCTCATGTTAGCCGAGTGTATTAGCTACCTGCAACATTCCCTCCCTCATGCGCACTGACATTGTATCAGCTGCCTGCAACATTCCCTCCCTCATGTTCCCGGACAGTGTTCCCATTTCTCGTGAGAGTGTTGTTACTTCTCCAGACAGTCCCGATACCTCATCACCCATCCCACTGATGGTGTCCAGGAGTGATCAGGTAAGGTCAATACTCTCCGCACTCATTGCCATCATCTGAACCACATCTATTAGATCCTACACCTCAGGAGAGCACTTTCGAGCTCTCCTTCCCCTCCTCACCCTGGGTGTGCCTCGCCGCACCCCACTAGAATCCCCAGCCTCGGACTGTGAGAAACCATGGAATGTCCCACCAACACTCGTACCACTCTGGAAAGGGCCTGGCACCTCAATGGGTGGCACCTGCACCTCCTCCAGAGTACGACATTGGGGGCTCCATCCATCACCTCCCCCTCCCCCTTTTGGTTTGGAAGGTAGGATTGGAAGATGTTCTCCTCTTCAGGCTCGTCCACGTCTGAATCTTCTTCGTCATCGTCAGGGTTGGCCTCAAGTTCTGAAAAATATAACAGAACAGACAAATGGTTAGCAGCAGAGGAGGGGGCAGGGTGGGTGGCATGAGGAGCGCTGGCAGCAGGTTGATTTGAAGGACCACGATGAATGATAGCACATTGCATCAACCAAAGCGTAGCTGATGGAGACATCCCCATGAACCGAAGCATGACTAGCCCGCGCAGTACTTAACATTTAGCAAAGCCAGACTGTGGAATTTTCAAGACTTACCCTCTCCCTCAAGTGCGGGCCCAGTTTGTGCAGTGGTGGTTGCTTTTCTCCAGGCAGGACCGATCAAAGCAGCAACCCTCTCTTCCAAGGGTGCCCATGGGTGCAGATTTGCCGGGCCTCCTCCTGTTCGAGTTCTTTTCCATTTGTTGTGTGCCACCTTCCTCTGCAAAGATGAAAATACAACTTTTTAAAGAGAGGGTGTATTTCTGCTGGTGGGACATATACTGCTGGTCACATTTACAATTGCAATTCCATTGAATAAATAAAAATACTTACACTAACTACTTGACCAAGCTCCTGCCACTTCTTTTTGCACTGGCCTCCAGACCTCGGGGTGATCACCATTGCACAGTAATCTTCTGCAAGTTGGTTCCAGCATTTCTTCATTTCTTTTGGTGAAACTATTGTGTGACCTCTGCTGGCCTCAACTGCAGTAACCAATGCCTCCACTTCATCTTGTAAGTAATTCTTGGTCCTTGAGCCGCATTGTATTGTGCCTCTGATTTTTCCATTAAGAATTAAAGTTCTTACACACAACTGGCTCTTAAAAAATGGCCGAAAGCAGACCGGAAGCTGTACTGGGCATGTACGCCCATAGCAAACATCAAAAACGACCTTTTATTTTTTCGCGCATGCGCAGAAGGAGGGCATCGTTTTTTCGGCGCAGATATTTCGGCACACCCCCCCCGAAGCTACAGGACAGGCTGCGCGCCACCAATTTCAAAAAATAGAACGGGGAAACTTGCTACTTATTTTTTTGGAGTAGTTGGGGCCAAAAGAAACGTAACTCTGGCAATACACCAAAAAACGGCTTTGGGGAAAATTGAGCCCATGGCCTTTAAAGTGCAGCTTGCGGTCAAACAATTGCTGTAAATAGTTTTTAACTTGAGACAATGGAATCAATAATGCAACATTCACACTGTTGGAATTTGGAAAAAATGTCAAATTTACACTGGTCCAAGGTTTGAAACTTAAGTCTTGGTCCAATTTAGGCGAAAGCCTTCCTTAGAGGTCTGATAGGAATTGGATACTATGTAGCAACATAATGAAAGTGATGGTCAGTTTCATTATGCTACAGTGCCGCAGTCATTGGCACTATATGGTCATGTAATAATGATGATTATTGTTTCAGTACCTGATTCAAACAGCGGATAGTGCTCTGCAGAAACTGAATAGCATGTTTCACTTTTTAATTTCACTATCCAGGAGCAGCAAATAAACATCACATCAAGCCAATGCATTTCTGTGAAATGACTACAGCACCATCCAGTGGCAACAGAGATTACAGCAATTAGTACTCCAACACCCAAGAACCCCTTCCCCTCCATACTCCCACACACCAGCCACCCCCTTCCTACAGCTCCCATATTTGTAGACCACCCTTCCAATACGACTAAAACAACATCGCACGGACACAGGAGCGTGCGTGCGTGCATGTACACACGATATAGAAGTTTAATTTATTTTTGAACGAGTGTCAAGATAAATGGGGGACTAGTGCCAGGGGTCTGAAAATGCCAGTCAGGATTTTGAATTCACAGATCAAATAGGCATGGTAGAGGTTTAGGTAGGGAATTCTAGAGATGGGCCAAGCAAGGCAAAGGGAGGGGACTCCCAAGATGCTGGAGTCAGGTTAATCCGACTAAGCCTCATTAAAGCATTAATGGGTATGCTGGATCTGAATGAGGTGTGAACATTTGTTCAACAACAAACAACTTGTATTTGTATATCACTTAACATAGAAAAACATCCCAAGTTGGTATAAGAGAAAGAAAATGGAAGACATGTCAAAGGAGGAGGTATTAGCAGGGGTGTCCAAAGCTGTGTTAAAGAGGTAGAGGGGAGGAGGTGAGGCAGAGAGTATAGGGATGCAATTCTAGAGATGTGCATAGAGGGGCAAAGGGGAGGAGGATTCCCAAGACGCTGGAGTCGGAGTAGCTACTTATTTACCATAGTTTAAAGTAAGCTTTGATCTTCACCTTACAACAAATGTTTCATCAGTATCTAACACTCTTACCATTTTCCATCCTCATCTCCAGAACTGTCCAGCTTTGCATCTCTCTTCTTTTTAGATTGTACCACTTTGGTAGCTGCCTGAACCACAAAAAGATAGCGAGCTACATTATCAGTCACTCTAGCACGGTTAAATGTGGCTGTGATGGACATGGGTTCAATCTTGTACTACGTCAGAAAATATTTCTATATTTTCCCTCCTGTTCTTAAAAAGAATTCTTCTTAAATATTAACTATTGCCAGATATTCACTTTTAAAGACAACTCAAACACAAATCCTGCTTTGCTTTAAAAAAAAAATCAGAGCATGTTGGGCTGGCTTGCTGTGCTTATAAAATACTTTTTCATAGTGTCAGTGGAAGCGTGCCACTGATTAACAAATTATCAGTAAGCCATCCTACTTCTAAAAATGGAAGGACACTTGGCTCTTGTAGTTCAATACATTGTCAATTTTTTTCCAATACCCAGAATTTAGGACTTTTGTATTTATTGGGACTTTTTACAGCAAACCTACCAATTAATGATTTTGTACCATCATATCCCAATTGCCACATTAAGCATAAATGTCGAGGCAAGGGCCAGAAGTACGAGATATCAATAGCAGGCTTAGGGGCTGCATGAGCTAGGTGGTATTGATGGTGATGCAGGGGCCTTGATGAAGGAAGACAGCAGTCAGCAGGAAGCACATTTTTCAAATCATTACCCTGAATTTATTTGTGAAAATATATATGAAATTCCAAGCACAGGCCCAGCCAGCAAAAAAAGCTTGTTTCCATTTATCTTGGCTTGAGAAAGGAGGATGAATTAGGAAGCATGAATATAGTCAAAATGGAGGACAAACTTAGCATGTTAAGTGATTACTTCCTCTACTTATAAGGAAACAGAAATCGTAGAGAAGACAGTGCAGGTGGTATGCCTCAACTGCAGCATGTGGGAGTGTGTGGAGAGCATCGTGATCCCGGATAGCCACGTCTGCAGCAAGTGTCTACAACTCAAGGAACTTCAGCTCAGAGTTGTTGAGCTGGAGTCCGAGGTGCAGACATTGCGGGGTATCAGGGAGGGGGAAAGTTACCTGGATAGTTTGATCCAAGGAGGAACTCACACCCCTTAGGTTAGATACAGGTCTGGTTAGTGATCAGGGAGAGGAGGATGTGACTGGAACTCGGAGGTAAGGGGATCTCAGCAGCAGTGCTGGAGGAGCCTCGGCTTTTGCCCTTATCCAACAGGTATGAGATTTTTGCTGCCTGTGTGGAGGAGGGCAAAGTCTGCAGGGTGGATGAGCAAACTGACCACGGCATTGTGGTACAGGAGACCATTGGGGGCGGGGGGGGGGGGGGAAGTGTGAAAAGGAATGTTGTAGTGGTAGGGGAAAGTATAGTCAGAGGGATAGATACTGTTCTCTGCAACTGCGACTGGGAGCTCCGAAGGCTGTGGTGCTTGCCCTGTGCCAGAGTTAAGAATATCTCCTAGCGGCTAGAGAAGAATTTGGAGGGCGAGGATCCAATGTCGTAGTCCACGTAGGAACCAATGACGCAGATAGAACAAGGAATGTGGTTCTGCTGAGAGAGTTTAAGGAGTTAGGGTCCAAATTAAAAAGCAGAATCTCAATAGATAATAATCTTCGTATTGTTACCTGAGCCATGTGCAAATTGGCATAGGGACAAGCACATCAGAGAGTTAAATGCGTGACTCAAAGAGTGGTGAGGGAGGAAAGGGTTTTGATTCATCGGGCACTGGCACTAGTCCTGGGGAGAGAGAGAGAGAGAGAGAGAGAGAGAGAGAGAGAGAGAGAGAGAGAGAGCTGTTCCGTTGGGATGGACTCCACAAACTGGGCGGGGACCAGTGTCCTAGTGAATCGAATAATGAGGGTTGCAGATTGGGCTTCAAACTAAAAAGGGTGAGGGGGCGGGGGAGAGAAAGAGATCAGGCAAGCGGAGGTTTAGAACTCGAGAGAGAAAAGTCAAGGCAATGAAGAAGTGTAGATATTTGGGTAAAGATACGCAGAGTGTGACAGGAAGGGACTAAGAGTTTAACTGTAATAGTGCATCAGCGAATAAGGTGAAAGCAGGGAATTATGGTAAAAAGTTAAAATTAAAGTTTCTTTATGTGAATGTACGAAGCATTCGTAACAAGATAGACTAATCAGTGGCACAAAGAGATAAATGGGTTTGATCCAATAGCCATTACAGAGAAGTGGTTGCAAGGTGACCAAGGTTGGGAGATAAATATTCCACGGTCTTTGACATTTCAAAAAGACAGGCAGAATGGAAAAGGAGATGTTTGCCCTGATAATAAAGGATCACATAAGTACAGTAGTGAGAAAGGATCTTGGCTCGGATGATCAGGAAGTAGAATCAGAATGGTGGAGATAAGAAATAACAAGAGGCAGAAAACACTGGAGAGTACTTTATATGTGCCTCTGATAGTAGCTATATAGTTGGACAGAGTATCAATCAATAAATACGAACTTGTAACAAAGGTAATGCAATAATCGTGGGGGACTTTAATCTTCATAGAGGTTGAGCAAATCAAATTGGCAAAGGTAGTCTGGAGAACGCATTTGAGGCAGTGTCCTGGAACAATATGTCGTGGAACCAACCAGGGAACAGACTATTTTAGGTCTTGTATTGTGTAATGAGGCAGGGTTAATTAGTAATCTTGTCGCAAAGGATCCTCTGGGGAAAAGTGATCATAATATGATAGAATTTTATATTGAACTTGCGAGTGAAATACTTAAGCCTGAAACTAGTCTTAAACTTAAATAAAGCCAATTACATAGATATATGAGGGACATGTAGGCTACAGTAGATTTTGAAATTAGATTAAAAGGTATGATGATAGCTAAGTAGTGGCAAACATTTAAAGAAATATTCAAAAATTCTCAACGAATATACATTCCATTGACAAATAAAAACTCTATGGGAAAAGTGATCCATCCGTGGCTAACTAAAGAAGTTAAGGAAAGTATTAGATTAAAAGGAGACTTATAATGCTGCGAAGAATAGTAGTAAGTAGTAAGGATTGGGAGAGCTTTAGAAACCAGCGAAAGATGACCAAAAAATTGATACAAAAAAATGAGGGCAAATTAGTAAGAAATATAAAAACAGATTGCAAGAGCTTCTACAAGTATGTAAAAAGGAAGAGTAGCAAAAGTAAACATTAGTCCCTTAGAGACAGAGACAGGAGAAATTATAGTGGGGAATAAGGAAATGGCAGAGACTTTAAACAAATATTTTGTATTGTCCTCACAGTAGAAGACACAAGAAGCATAATAAAAACAGTGGGGAATGAGAGTGAGGAACTTCAAGTATTTAAGATTAGTAGAGAAAAAGTACTTGAGAAACTAATGGGACTAAAAGCTGACAAATTCCCTGGACCTGATGACCTACATCCTAGGGTTCTAAAAGAGGCGGCTGCAGAGATAGTGGATGCTTTCGTTGTGATCTTCCAAAATTCCCTAGAGTCTAGAACAGTCCTGGCGGTAGCAAATGTAATCCCGCTATTCAAGGATGGAGAGAGAAAATAGGGAACTACAAGCCAGTTAGCCTGACATCAATCATCGGGAAAATGCTGGAATCCATTATTAAACAAGCGGTAACAGGGCACTTAGAAAATCGTAATATGATTAGGCAGAGTCAACATGGTTTTATGAAAGGGAAATCATGTTTAACAAATTTATTAAGAGTTTTTTTAGGATGTAACTAGCAGGATAAATATAGGGGAATCAGTGGATTTGGATTTCCAAAAGGCATTCTACAAAGTGCCACTTTAAAGGTTGCTACACAAAATAAGGTGCTCATGGGGTTGGGGGTAATACATTAGCACGAAGAGAGGAGTGGTTAATGGACAGAAAACAGAGAGTAGGGATAAATGGGTCATTTTCAGGCTTGCAGGTTGTAACTAGTGGGGTGCTGCAAGGATCAGTGCTTCGGCCTCAGCTATTTACAATCTATATTAATGACTTAGATGAAGGGACCGAGTGCAAGGTATCCAAGTTTGCTGATGATACAAAGATAGGTGGGAAAGGAGGCTGTGAGGAGAACACAAAGAGCCTGCAAAAGGATATAGCCAGATTAAGTGAGTGGGTAATAAGATGGCAGATGGAGTATAATGTGGGGCAATGTGTGGTTAGTCACTTTGGTAGGAAGAATAGAAAAACAGAATATTTTTTAATTGGTGAGACACTATTAAATGTTGCTGTTCAGAGAGATTTAGGTGTCCCCGTGCAGGAAACAGAGTTAGCATGCAAGTATAGCAAGTAATTAGGAAGGCAAATGGCATGGTGGCCTTAATTCAAGGGGGTTGGAGTACAAGAGTAAGGAAGTCTTGCTACAATTGTACAGAACTTTGGTGAGACCACACCTAGAGTACTGTGCACAGTTTTTCGTCTCCTTATCTGAGGAAGGATATACTTGCCTTAGAGGCAGTGTAATGAAGCTTCACTAGATTGATTCCTGGGATAAGAGGGTTGTCCTACGAGGAGAGGTCGAGTAGACTGGGCCTGTAATCTCTGGAGTTTAGAAGAATGAGAGGTGATCTTATTGAAACAGACATGATTCTGAGGGGGATTACAGCGTCGCTGCTGAGAGGTTGTTTCCCCTAGCTGGAAAGTCTAGAACTAGGGGGCATAGTCTCAGGATAAGGGGTCAGCCATTTAAGACTGAGATGAGGAGGAATTTCTTCACTCAGAGGGTTGTGAATATTTGTAATTCTCTACCCCAAAGGGCTGTGGATGCTCAGTTGTTGAGTATATTCAAGGTTGAGATAGACAGATTTTTGGACTCATGGGGAATCAAGGGATATGGGGATTGAATGGGAAAGTGGAGTTAAAGTTGAAGATCAGTCATGATTTAACTGAATGGCGGAGCAGGCTTGAGGGGCTGTATGGCCTACTCCTGATCCTAATTCTTATGTTCTTAAGATAAAGGGATTTAAAAGAAATAAATACCCAGGAATGGATGGTATTTATCCCAAACTACTGAAAGAGAGTAGGTTGGGGGTGGGTGGGGGAGATTTGTGAGGTGTTGATGGTCATTATGAGGTAGTTTAATCCTGGTGAAGGCTAAATAGGTTGTACTTCAACTTGAAATGGTGGCAATTCAAAATAAAATCCATGAATGAAAGAAAAATTGATGAAGGTTAAACAGCAGGTACTTGTTAGAGGAGTTTTCAGGGAATTTTGTATTTGAGCCCCTATGTCTCCCTGTTCGTCCAAATCCTTCAGTATCTCACCACTGAGTGTATACTCCCATTCCTGGTTTTGTCTTCCAAAATGCATTACCCCACGTGTATGTACATATTAAACTGCACTTGCCTCCTGCCTTTCTGCCAGCATCCATTACTCTGAACTGTAAATTTATTTCAGGTTAATCTGATATCAAGAATAATTAGCCAGGTGTAAGCATCATATTGCATCTTTGGAGTAAAACTTAATCAAGACTTTTATATATTCTAAACTGACACAAAGATAGTCATCAACTATATATTTAAACTAAATTATCTGAGTAGTGAGGCAAAAGGAAGCAGTAATCAGCTGGATGATACAAGTTGCACTTACTTGAAAAAGGAAGTTTGACTTTTTCTCACTTAGCATTCTATGAGCAAGAGACTCAGCACTGTCTACTAATCGATTGTTACTGAAGTTGTTAAGAAATTTATGATATGGATCTTTCTTGCTGATAACGAAGGATAGCTTCCTTTTTATGGACTGGAAAACAAAACAAAGCAAGCAAAATGATCTGTAAAACACCGAAGATCTACACAAACAGATTATGCAAAGTAAATAACTTTGTCTCAGAAATCAACAGAGCTAAACTGCTGTAGGTGACACTTTGCAGAAAATCTGCTGCGAGAAACGTAAGGTGCGCTATGACATCTTAAAACTCGAGAGATCAGAAACGCAAATACCTGGTCTGATTCAGAGGCCATGTTTTCTTGAAATTGTCTTTTCAAAACTTCAGAAGCTTTCTTGAAGTCTCCCTTCTCAATACAGACTGCCACACTCTACAAAACAGGAAAGCTTTTAAAAATGATTTTGATAAAAACACATAATTTTCTGATGTTGTTCACTAGAATCCATTTGTTTCTGTGCCTCAATTTAAAGATGCGTTTATTTACATCCCATGCTAAAACTGGTAGACCAGAAAAGATCGTCCGATGGAATATAAAACAACATATCTATGCAGTTTTGATTAAACTATTTCTTTGCCACCTCCGTTGCTGAAATGCCAATTAACAGAACAGTTACACTCAGCCCTCTTTGTTGATCTTTCTCAGCAGAGTTATGCACTTCCATCTATTGTAAGTGTTGGGACCCTTGCCCACACAAATCCTAAGCACAGTTGAGACACCTGGCACTCTCACACCGTCCTCACCTCCAGAACACAAAATCCTTGGTAGAGTTACAATCACTTCCCTAAATGTAGACACTCCTCAAAAGACCAGTTAGGTTAGGCCAACTAACTTAAATGTTTTTTTTTTTAAAAAGGGCCCAATACACTCATGATATCATTCTATTACAGATATTGAACTGTTCTCTATATAAAACTCTTTGTACAATTCTTAATTTTCAACAGCAACCCCGTTTGGCACTATTGTTAAAAAGCCCATTAAAACATTTTTTTCCCTCCATCTTTGCACCTATTCTCAAGTGGGTAAGATTGGCAAGCATCTTGTTCCCAAGTCTCTGTACATAACACTGCATGAGTCAGTTCTCAGGGGATGTGTCTCACATTCCGCACACAGTACAGCCAAAGAAATCATGAAAGCATGCACGATATACGACCACCATGGCGCTGCCCCTGGAGCAATGAAACAAATCAGCATCAGGGAAACGAACCTTGGTTAGACCACATGGGAGTACTGTGTCCAGTTCTGGTCGCCATATTATAAAAGGATATAGAGGCACTGGAGAGGCTGCCCAAAAGATTTACAAGGATGATACCAGAACAGCGAGGTTATACCCACCCAGAAAAGATGAACAGGCTGCGTCTCTTTTCTCTTGAAAGGAGAAGGCTGAGGGGTAACCTAACAGTGGTCTTTAAAATTGTGAACGTTTTTCAAAGAGTAGACACAGCGAGAGTGTTTCCACTTCTGGGAAACAACAGAAATAGAGGCCATCAATATAAGATAGTCACTAAGTATGGGGGGAGAATTGAATGTGCCATGGCACAACATTGTCTATCCATCAATATAATAAAATGTTTTGCATCTGTCGTGAACTTCTGTCAATTTCTTTCTTCCTCACTGGTTAAGGGTGCAATGATTTTTTCAGTCTTTCACTGAAAATAAATAACAAACATTTATATAGCAGCTTATCCCGCCTTCAGGACATCCCAAGTACTTTGCACCCAATGAATTACTTTTGAAACCAATCCAGACAGCCTTTTTGTACATGGCAGCCGATTTGTGCCAGTTAATGTTGCTGAAATACTGAGAACCTCTTGCTCTTCTTCACAGTGCCATGGGATCTTGTGTATCCATCTGCAGCCAGAGGCAGGGTTTCAGATTAATGGGCTCAATTTGGCTCAAGCCAGTTACACCCATTTTTCTAGGCCAGAAATATTTTGCCCAAGTTTCCCCGATGTGTAATTCAAATTTGGCGCCGCGCAGTGTGTCCAGTCGCCTCGGTGGGGAGGGGGGGGGCTGGAGCCTGCTGTCTGCGCTGAAACAACGATGCCGCACCTTCTGCGCATGCCGACAAAAAAGTGACGTTTTTGACGTTATTTCAATGGACGCGCATGAGCGGTACAGCTCCGGGTTGGCGATTGGCCATTTTTAAAGAGCCAGTTGTGTGTTCACTCCCCAAGGTCTATATGGATGGACCACACCCAGGTCTTGTGACTTCTCCGCTTCTCTCCCACTCCCCCAAACTAATTGCAGTCTTGTGACTTCTCCCCCCTCCCCCGAACTCATTGCAGTCTTAGAAACATAGAAATTTACAGCGCAGTAGGAGACCATTCCGACCCATCGTGTCCATGCCGGCCGACAAAGAGCCACACGGCCCTTGGTCAGCAGCCCGAAAGGTTACATAGAAACCTATGAACAATGACGGAAAGGCAAAGAGCACCCAGCCCAACCAATCCGCCTCACCACAACTGCGACACCCCTTATACTAAAACATTCTACACTCCACCCCAACCGGAGCCATGTGATAAAAACCCAGGCCAATTTAGGGAAACAAAATCTGGGAAAATTCTTCGCCGACCCATCGAGGTGATCAAAACTAGTCCAGGAGATCACCCTGGCTGTATTCTATTCCCTGCATTACTTACCATTATATCTGCTCCGTCCAACAAAAGGTCATCCAGTCTAATCCCAATTACCAGCTCTAGGTCCGTAACCCTGCAGGTTACTGCATTTTAAGTGCCCATCCAGCCATCTCTTAAAAGTGGTAAGGGTTTCTGCATCCATCACTCTTCCAGGCAACGAGTTCCAGATCCCCTCTGCGTAAAGAAGCCCCCCTCAAATCCCGTCTAAACCTTCCACCGACCACTTTAAAACTATGCTCCCTCATTATAGACCCCTCCACCAATGGAAATAGACCCTTACTATCCACTATGTCCAGGCCCCTCAATATTTTGTACACCTCAATGAGGTCTGCTCTCAACCCCCTCTGTTCCAATGAAAACAAACCCAGCCTATCCAACTGGAAACATCCTTCCAGTCACAAAAACATCCATCAATCATAGAAAATATGTGCAGGAGTAGGTCATTCGGCCCTTCGAGCCTGCACCACCATTCAATATGATCATGGCTGATCATTCACCTCAGTACCCCTTTCCCACTTTCTCTCCATACCGCTTGGTCCCTTTAGCCATATCTAACTCCCTCTTGAATATATCCAATGAACTGGCATCAACAACTCCCTGCGGCAGGGAATGCCACAGGTTAACAACTCTGAGTGAAGAAGTTTCTCCTCATCTCAGTCCTAAATGGCCTACCCCTTATCCTAAGACTGTGTCTCCTGGTTCTGGACTTCCCCAACATTGGGAACATTCTTTCTGCATCTAACCATTTTTCTTTTTTCAACTTAAACGCTGTCTTTATTAAAACAGAATTTGAAGGGTTAGCGTTGATACAAAAATACAAGGCTAGTCACACAAATCCAAACAAAGCATCTTTTCTGCTTATATTGGAAATACCGCGAATGAATTATGCTCATGCAGGAAATCCACCGTTTCAGCACAAGGTCTATTACTGCATCAGTAACAATTCTACAAGCAAGACACCTTCCCTCAGCATTAAACATGGCATAATCCCATAGGAAAGATACAACAATGCAATTTTCTGAAGTATCGGAACCCAATGTTTTAAATATGTTCAATATTTGAAGACACAAAGCCGCGTTGCTGGTTCGATGTACCCCGTCCAGGAAAGTTATCCTTTGCTTCCTTCCTCCAAGCCAATTTTGGATCCAACTTAACACTTTTCCCTGTATCCCATGGACTTTAACCTTCATGACCAGTCTACCATGTGGGACCTTATCAAAAGCTTTGCTAAAGTCCATATATACTACATCGTACACACTACCCTGATCGACCCTCTTGGTTACCTCCTCAAAAAATTCAATCAGGTTAGTCAGACACGATCTTCCCTTAACAAATCCGTGCTGACGGTCCCTAATTAATCCTTGCCTTTCCAAATACAGATTTATCCTGTCTTTCATCAGGATTTTTTCCAATAATTTTCCCACCACTGAGGTTAGACTGACAGGCCTGTAATTACTCGGCCTGTCCCTTTCTCCCTTCTTAACAAAGGTACTGCATTAACAGTCCTCCAATCCTCCGGCACCATGCCCAGATCCAAAGAGGACTGGAAAATGATGGTCAAGGCCTCTGCTATTTCCTCTTTTACTTTGCTCAAAAGCCTGGGATGCATTTCATCCAGGCCTGGGGACTTATCTACTTTCAAAACTGCTAAACCCCTTAACACTTCCTCTCTCATTATATTTCTTTCATCCAGAATATCACACTCCTTCTTGATAGCAGTATCTGCATCACCCCTTTCCTTTGTGAAAACAGATGGAAAGTATTTGTTAAGAACCCTACCAACATCTTCCGCCTCCACACAAAGATTACCCTCATGGTCTCTAATAAGCCCTACCCTTTCTTTAGTTACCCTCTTGCTCTTAATATATTTATAGAACATCTTAGGATTTACCTTAATTTTACTGGCCAAGAATTTCTCATGCTCTCTCTTAGCATTCCTAATATCCTTTTTAATTTTGCCTCTTATCTTTCGATATTCCTCTAAAGATTCTATAGTAGTTAGCTGATGATATATGACATAAGCGTCCCTTTTTTTCTTAATCCTCCCCTGTAAGTCGCTAGACATCCAGGGGGCTCTAGAATTATTTTTCCCAACCTTTTTCTTTAAGGGCACATGTTTGGCCTGAGCTTTCCAGATCTCTCCTTAAATGCCTCCCACTGTTCCGACACTGATTTACCCACAAGTAGCTGTTTCCAGTCCACTATGGCCAAATCACTCCTTAACTTAGCAAAATTAGCTTTTCCCCAATTCAGAACTTTTATTCCAGGCCTATTCTTGTCCTTATCCATAACCAACTTGAATCTGACTGAATTATGGTCACTGGCACCCAAGTGCTCTCCCACTAATACCCCTTCAACCTGCCCAACTTCATTCCCCAAAACTCAAATCCAAGACTTAAATTCAAGACCGCCCCCTCTCGTGTTGGGCTTGCTACATACTGACTAAAAAAATTCTCTTGAATGCATTTCAAGAATTCCGCACACTCCATACCCTTCACACTAAATTTGTCCTAATCAATATTTGTATAGTTAAAATCCCCTACTATTACTACCCTATGGTTTTTGGACTTCACAGCAATTTGCCTACATATTTGCTCCTCTATCTCCCTCCCACTGTTTGGGGGTCTATAATACACACCTAGCAGTGTGATCGCCCCTTTTCTATTTTTCAATTCGACCCATATGGCCTCATTTGATGATCCTTCTAACATATCATCCCTCCTCACCGCTGTAATATTTTCTTTAATCAGTACCGCAACAACCGCCCCCCCACCTCGCTTTTTTACACCCCTCTCTATCTTGTCTAAAAGTCCTGTAGCCAGGAATATTGATCTGCCAAACCTGCCCCTCTTTCAGCCATGTTTCTGTAATGGCTATAATGTCACACTCCCAAGTGTCTACCTGTGCTCTTAGCTCATCCACCTTATTCGCTGTACTCCTTGCATTAAAGTATATACCATTCAGCAGAGGAAGACCTCCTTGATTACTACTTACTAAACTCTGTTTCCTGTCTTACAGATTCGCCTTCTAGATTCTTGCTATCCAATTTCAGCTTTACTTACTTCCCTTTTGAATTCATTCTCAGGTTCCCATCCCCCTGCCAAGCTAGTTTAAACTCTCCCCAACAGCACTAGCAAAATTCCCCGCAAGGATACTGGTCCTGGCGCTGTTGAGATGCAACCCGTCTGGTTTGTACAGAGGTCCCATCTCCCCCAGAGGCGGTCCCAATGCCTCAAGAAGTTAAAGCCCTCTCTCCTACACCAACTTTCCAGCCACGTGTTCATCCTCTCTATTCTTCTATTCTTATACTCATTAGCACGTGGCACCGGTCGTAACCCGGAGATTACTATCTTTGAGGTCCTACCCTTTAATTTTCTTCCTAGTTACCTGAATTCTTCCTGTAGGACCTCATCCCTTATTTTACCTATGTCGTTGGTCCAGATATGGACCACGACCTCTAGCTGTTTATCACCCCCCCCCACCCCCCTAGGATGCCCTGCGTCCGCTCTGTGACATCCTTGACCCTGGCACCAGGGAGGCACAAAACCATTCGGGAGTCGCGTCTACGGCTGCAGAAACGCCTGTCTGCTCCCCTAACTATAGAGTCCCCTATCACTAGGGCTCTTTTGTTCTTCGTCCCTCCCCCCTGTGCAGCTGAGCCACCCGTGGTGCCTTGGAATTGGCTCTGGCTGCACTCCCCAGAGGCATCATCATTCTTACCGATACCCAGAAGTGAATATTGGTTTGAAAGCGAGATAGACTCATGGGGGGACTCCTGCGTTAACTGTCTAACATATTTACTATGTCTGGTGGTCACCCACTTCCCCTCTACCTGCACGCCTTTAAGCTGCGGGGTAACCACCTCCTGAAACGTGCTATCCACGTAGTTCTCAGCCTCGCGGATACACCTTATTGACTCCACCCGCTGCTCCAACTCCGAAATTGAGCTGCACTGCCATCCCTCTAGATAGCCTTATCTAGTTTAAAATCTACTTAAAAAGAAGAGAGCGCTACTTACCAACTCACCTCACCGACCTTCAAACTCCCGGTCTCCGAACTCCCGACTCGCTGACCTCACAGGGCTTACCTATTTGCCGACCTCCAGACTCACCGACCTCAGGGCCTCACCGACCTCCCGACCTCAGGGCCTTACCGACTCACTGAACTCAGGACCTTACCGATTCGTTGACCTCCCAACTCACCAACCTCAGGGCCTTACCGACTCGTCGACCTCAGGGCCTTACCGACCTCAGGACCTTACTGTCTCGCCAACCTCCCGACTCACTGACCTCAGGGCCTTACCTACTCGCTGACGTTAGGGCCTCACCGACCTCAGGGCCTTACTGTCTCGTCGACGTCCCGACTCACTGACCTAAGGACCTTACCGACTCGCTGACCTTAGGGCCTCACCGACTTGCCGACCTCAGGGACTTACTGTCTCGCCGACCTCCCGACTCGCCGACCTCAGGGCCTTACCGACTTCTCCCTTTCTCTGCCCCCCTCCCCCCCCCCCCCCCCGTAAACTCATTGCAGTCTTGTGACTTCTCCCCCACACCCCCCCCCCCCCCCACCACCCAAACTCATTGCAGTCTTGTGCCTAGTGCAGCAGCCTTCCGATCGCCACCTCCCTCCCCGGCTCAGTGCAGAGGCCTTCCGATCGCCATCTCTCCCCGTCCCCCGACCCTTGTTTTCCAGCCAAGCCCCAGGCGCGGGGCCGATTCTGATAAGAACGGATGCACAATTTACAGCAGCAGCCTGATGATGCAAAACTTTTTTTCTCCCAGGAGTGGTCTCATGCTGCAGATTTGCTGCTTCTTCCTGGCCCTTTAGCAATGATAACCTGTACTAAAAATTGTTAATATTACCTGAGCAAGTGAGAGATACACACGTTAAAGATTAACAGCCCCACATGGCTGGGGATGAGCAGTAATCGCAGACTATATACAAGTACTGATTTTTTTTTTCCAGGGAATGATTAACCAGCATGACACGAAGCATAGAAGCCATTTTGGTTCACAGATAGGAACAAACAGAACTAAATGGGGTTGGGGGCAGCTAACAGGTAAAACACTGAGGGCGAGAACCTCCACTTGTGAGGTTATCGCCCAAAAATGGGCATTATTTCCGGCGTGGGCGGTAAAAAAGGGGTTTCAGATCGCCGACTTCTCACCCACTCTCAAAACATCTAGTTTACATTTTTGAAAATGGGCATTACCGTGAGCGATGTCAAATGGGCGGTAGCGTCAAACTTTTTGACCTTCTGCCGTAAAGTGTGTTCGTCCTTAGCAACGGCACGGGAACACTCGATTCCCGTGATTCAGGAGGTCAAGGGTTACCATGACAAGCGCAGAAGAAGAGACAGAGAGAGAGGGAGCTCAGAGGGACTGAAGGCGTGGCTGGGTGTGGTGTGGCTGCTTTGGGAGGAAGAAGGGAGACTTTAGAGCTTCACAGCAAGTAGGCAAACAAAAAGTAGCTGTTAACAGCCACCTATTTGACCAAATTTGTCCTATAATGGAGGGAGGAGGAGGAGGCATCACAGCACTCTGTGGAGGCTGATGCTGGAGAGAGCAGTGAGATGGGAGAGGAGCACATTGGAGGCCGCAAAAGAGCCAGGAGGTTCTCGGACAAGGCAAATGCCTCCCTCCTGCAGGTGGTCGAGTCACATGGAGGGTGTGGAAAGCCCACTCCAAAGGCCTACCAGAGGATATGGACCAAGATAGCAGAGGTGGTCTCGTCGGCGACCAACGAGATGTGTGAGGGCAACCAATGCTGCAAACGATAGAACGACCTTGTCGGATCTGCAAGAATAAGTATTACATTGATTTACATGTACTTATGTATTTATATAATTTGATTTGTAACAGTCATGAGTGACTATTAGCAGATGTGAGGTCTTACATTTTGACCAGGAATGTTTTACTCAAAGCCTGCGGTCACGGTGTACGTCTTTAGGTAAAGAATAACGATAATCATAATAATCATGATTACATCTGTCAGTTATGTCTTGTATCAGTGTCTGTGACAGTAACTAGCAATGATATCACGCAATGATCTCATGCCATGTCATCCTGTCACCTTTTACAGAAGAAGTTATCAATGATGATGTCCATGCAGGGGCGAACGGGTGGGGGGGGAGCCACCAGTCCCCAGCGACATCACTGATATGGAGGAGCGCATGCTAGCACTCGTGGGGAAGCACCCCTGGACAGTCACGGAAGCATCTGCAGACCCTGAAGGGATGCCACGTGAGTAAAGCTTACACCATTGCGTGATGTAAAGTCAACAGATGCCACACCAACTCATATCCGTCCAATCATATATGATAGATGATTTCTAAAAGTAATAATGCTGGCCTAATGAAAATCATTGCAATCCACTGATAGAGAATTCAAGCCTGGCTGCAGTTTTTGAGAAAACACAGACCACATTGCATTAAGTCATCAATCAACTTGACATTTTAGGACCTTGGGTAGCGAGCCAATGAAAAGGTTAACAGACTATCAATTGAGCCAATAAGGTCAAAGAAGGAGAGTTCTTTTCTGTAAATTGAACCAGGTATAAAAACAGCCATTTTGGCCATGTGGTCTCAGAAGGACAAAGGCCTGGGTTAAAGCCAGAAGCTTTATTCTGGCAGCAGCAACAAGTTACATTAAAACTACAACCGGAGTTCGTATTTCATTGGAAATTAATAGATCTAACAATTTTGGCGTCACGAACACGATCGCTGAGGGAAGAAACTGAATTTTGGACATCGGACCTACATACTGAGGTAAGGACTCCTCTTTATAAAAGTTCTCGGTCAAAAGTCTAAATTTGCCTCTCCTTCTACGCGATTCCGAAAGCCTCCGGTTTGCGAACCCTCCGGTTGGTAGTCGGCTCGAGGTCTCAAACGTATAACTTCGGCGGTGTGTTAGTTAATTAATCACCGACCCACTGATCGGCTGGAAAGCCTACGACTCGAGACCCCAGTAAAGGAATCAGTATTATGGCAGCAGGAGATAAGAGCAAAGAATTGCCTACAACTGTTAAAGGTGGGCAGGCACCACCTGAGGTTTCGATAGATGAAATCCTTCAACAGTTGAAAGAATACATAGAGCAACAATTCAACTTATCTAAAACCTGTATTAAGATTGAACAAAAGTACGGTACCTCCAAAGGACAATGGTCCTTGGACGAGATTAAAAGGGTCTGGGGAAAAACGACCCGTATGAAAAATAAAGAGCGAACTAGATGGTCCCGAGCCGTTATGGGACAGATCCAGAAGTGGAATGAAATTATAATGCGTTCCCAACATGATCGAGAACTGACCAGTACAAAGGACCAATTGCAAGCTGTTTGTGCACAGCTGCGACAGAAAAGATTTGAACTTGAAAAGTCGGAAGCGGAAGGTAAAGATCTTAAAGGTGAAATTAAAGAATGGAAAAAATAATTTGGTCAAGAGACAGTAATCGGAAAAGGAAAATGTATTGGTCAATTCCCAGGGTTACCCATGTTTGGATAAATTAAAAGCGCAAACCCGAAGACACGATCAAGGAATAGATACGGATTCTGAATCCTCTGATGATACAGGGTCGGAGGATGAAGAATTAGGGGTGCGCTTTGCCCAGTTTAAAAAAAGACGAGTTGTAGTCAAATCAGAAGAGACTGCGGATGAGGGCAGAACCAAAAAAACAAGGAAAAGGGTGTATGCAGAATACTTAGTTCATGATCCGGCAGACCCAGAGAAAATTGATAAATGGTCCAAGGAATTGCCCAATCCAAAGAAAGGGGAAGTGAAAACGTGGGACCAATTGGACCGCTCAAGAAATATATATCAACTTCATCCCTGGGACGGAGTGCAAATTTTGACCATAATGGTGCCAAAAACACAAGAAAAAAATTGCACGACAAGGTAGAAGAAGCTTTGGGGCAGAATGAGCAAGAATTAAACGCAGGATGGGAGGCGATTAAACACTGGCTGCAAGCCTTCAGTCCAGCCAAGACAGTCTGGGGAAAAATTGCAGCCTGCCAACAGAAAGGAACAGAGGAGGTCCTGGAGTATGACGAGCGGTTTAGATGCATGTGGCTAGAACATTCGGGTATGAATAATACGGATGAGGAAATGGATGAACAAGTGTTTGGACCCCTGAAAGCAGCTTTCGTGGCAGGTCTAAAGCCAGAACTGTCCAAAATGCATAAGATCGTGTAACCGGACTGGGAAGGTAGAGGAACTACCTTTGCAGCATTGGTGGATCGATGTAACCAATTAGATCGAGATATGGGAGCTAAAGTCCGAGCTGTACAGGCTATGGGATGGAAATCCCAGGATTCCGATAAACAGTTATTGGGAAAATTACCCGGAAAATGTCATTATTGTGGGAAAGAAGGTCACTGGGCCAAGACGTGCAGGGCAAAACAGCAAAGGTCATGACCAAGGAAGAGGACGCAGCCAGGGATACAATTCAGCCAACAAACCAGGCTTGTCACAAGATAACGACCTCATAGAAGCATTCAAGCGACTGACAATACAACAACAGAAGGAGTTACTTGGGATAGCAAAAAACGATTAGAGCCCACCCTGGTCCACCTTCTCGCACTAATACAACAAAGGGGAGATGGGCTATATATAACTGAGGGTGGGCGATAAGGATGTAGACTGTCTTTTAGACACAGGGGCGGAATTAACATGCTTACCCCTACAATATGGAGACTTTTTGTCGTTGGATGGTAGGGCACGTACAGCCTATGGAGTTGGGGGCCATAAAATGGAAATTAAAAGGACAAAACCGGTACTTATAGGGCTGGGTCCACATGAACTAACCACGCCGGTCTGGATAGGCCCAGTAGATCAACCCCTTTTGGGAATGGACGTTCTAATCCAAGTAGATTCATCGTTGCATTTCGAGGATGGTCGGGTGATATGGTCAATTAGAACTTTGAAGAAGGAAGAATTGAAGGAACACCCGATATGGGCTAAAGATAAGAACGATTGTGGCCTACTCCAGATGGAGCCTGCGTCATTTACCGGGACCAAGCCTCCATGCAGTATCCCATCAGTCCAACTGCCATTGCGGGAATCTTACCGGTTATTCAGCAATTGGAGAAACAAGGGGTGCTTATTAAAACGCAAAGCTCCTCCAATAGCCCGTGTGGCTAGTACAGAAATCTAATGAGACTTGGCGTTTGACTGTCGATTATAGGAAAGCTAACTTTGATCGCAGGTCCCTCCACCATTTTTAATGCCCTCAAACCGGAACATAAATATTTCTCGGTTATAGATGTGGCCAACGGATTTTGGTCGGTGCCTCTGGCACCAGAGGTTCAACAGTGGTTTGCTTTCACTGTCCAAGGACAACAGTATACTTGGACCCGGTTACCGCAGGGTTTCCACAACAGCCCTAAGGTATTCCACGTGGCTTTACAAAGCCATTTGCGAGAATTACCTCCCCTGTCATCCACAGTCATCCAATATGTAGACGATATCCTGCTAGCTTCAAACACGGAAGACCAGCATGAACAAGATTTACGAGCTTTGCTGGATCACCTTTGGCTGAAAGGACATAAAGCCAGCATCGACAAAGCACAAATATCCCAAGAAGAGGTTGTATACCTGGGACAAAAGATTTCACAAGGAAAGAGAGAACTTACCTAGGATAGAACTGCAGCCATTCGGGCTGCTAAAAAACCCACCACTATTCAGGAACTAAGGTCTTTTTTGGGATTGTGTAACTTTAACAGAAATTGGATTGACTCCTTCACACAGCTTGCTCAGCCATTGAATGATATCTTAAAGTGCAAACGTGCCTCTAAAGAAGCCATCACCCTCACTAAGGAACAGCAAGAGGCCTTCCTGAGTTTGAAAAAGGCTTTGTGTTCGGCACCGGCTCTGGGAATCCCCGACAGTGGTAAGCCATTTACCCTGTTTGTCCATGAGAAAGGAGGATATATGACAGCTATACTGACACAAGAACATGGGGATCGGCAAAGACCTGTTGGCTATTATTCGGCAAAACTGGATGCGGTAGTCCTCGGATGGGGAAGTTGCCCAAGGGCCATGGAAGCTATATGTCGAGCGGTAATGACCACTGCGGGTCTAGTCCTCGACCAAAAGCTGATTGTCAAGTGTCCCCACACTGTACACGCTTTGCTGTCTATGAATAGAATGTCTCAGGTGACGGCAGCTAGATGGACCCGCTGGACAGCAGTTTTGGAAGCTCCAAATCTCCATATCGTCCGGGCCAGCCCGGTTAATCCCACAACTATGCTCCCGATGTCAGAATCGAGGGAGCAAGAGAGGAGAGAATGTGAAGAGCATAACTGCGTGGAGATTTTAAAAGAAACAGAAGCAGCCGCCTTAGCAGCAGAGGAGCCTCTGCACAACCCAGACCTCATCCTGTTTACAGATGGTTCCTCCTTTGTTGACAATGGTACCAGAAAAGCAGGATGGGCAGTTACAACCTTATATGAGGTAGTGGCAAAAGGATGTTTACCCTCAGGAACGTCAGCACAACAGACCGAGTTACGGGCCCTGTCAGAAGCATGTCGAATAGCAGAAGGACAGACAGCTAATGTCTACACAGATTCGCGTTATGCTTTTGGAGTCGCTCACGACTTTGGTCTGTTATGGCAGAAAAGAGGATTCCTCACTGCTGCTGGTACACCTATCCGAAATGGAAAAGAAGTCCGAGACTTACAAGAGGCCATACAATTACCTCAGGAAGTGTCCATCCTGAAGTGTAAGGCCCATACCAAGGAAAATACCACGGAAGCACAGGGAAATGCCCTAGCCGACCAGGCAGCTAAAGATGCTGCCTCACAGGGCGCTCCCCCAGAAGAACCAACATAGATGTGCAGATTGAAAGCACTCAGGACTCTGACACGAGACCTTCAAACAATGCAAGGCGAGTGCTCCCGAGAGGAAAAATGGACATGGATTGAGGCAGGAATTAAGCTATGCGAAGATGGTGTCTGGAAACAAAGAATTACCGACAAGCCAGTCGCGCCACATGCGCTTATGCCTTTTTTGGCCCAACAGATCCACTCGTGTGGACACTTGGCCTCACAACAGATGACGGCACGGTTCCAGAAAAGCTGGTGGGGTCGAGAATTTATAAAACATGCCCAGCTGGTAGCAGACCGCTGTGTGATCTGCCAGAAAAATAATTCTGGACCCATCACGGTAATGCCCCAACTGAGGCCCCTGCCCCTGTCGGACCATTCTAGCATCTGCAGGTTGATTATATATCTCTTCCTTCATGCCAAGGATACACTAATATTCTTGTCATGGTCAACAGATTCTCTAGATGGGTAGAAGCTGTCCCAACTAAAAGAGCCACAGCCATTCAGACTGCAAAGGTCTTGTGTAAGGATTACATTCCCCGATAACGAGTCCCGAGTAGCATTGACTCAGATCAGGGAACACACTTCACAGGTGCTGTCTGCCAAGAAGTCTGTAGGTTATTGAACATTACGTGGGATTTACACTGTCCTTATCATCCACAATCATCAGGACAAGTAGAGCGAATGAATCGAACTCTGAAATAACAGCTTGCCAAATATCACCAAGAAGGAACACCATGGCCCCAGGCACTACCAATAGTGCTATGCAGCATTAGGGCAACCCCGAACAGAACTACAGGTCTAAGCCCATTTGAAATTATAACAGGAAGACCCATGTCGCTGCCAGGAACTATTGATTTACGGAAAGCTGATGTTCACTTAATGAGTGACACTTTGTTATTATACTGTCAGAATCTAACCAATGCTATTAGTTCTGTTTCCCGACAGGTATCGGCAGCTTGGGGTAATCCACCCGAAGGAGGACACGACATCATCCCGGGAGTCTGGGTGTATGTGAAAAAGTTGCATAAAGAACCTTTGGGTGTCAAGTGGGAGGGACCTTACAATTACTTTTTGCCAAAATGTATAAATTTACTGTATTACTGATTGTAGGTATTCTAGGCATTTGCCTACTTCTTACTAGCCGACCCTCTGCACCAAAGGGAAATAGTAGGGTAGCAAGGGAATTACATGTAAATACCTTTTTATATATGTCATACATTTATGTCAAACAAGGTAACATTTCTAGTTGTTGGGTGTGTGCGCATATTCCTATTCACTCAAAAGGGATTCCCTTGAGACCAGTTCCCTTGAATATCTCGGAAATGGCTGAGTGGATAATTAATCAAAACAAAACAGGCAATGCGTTTCAGGATACGGAAAACTGGGCACGTAAATGAATGTCAGCAGGTTACAATCTGACTACCTTTGAAGGGGGATACCAACCGAGCTACAATAATTCCAAACAGCCCCCATTTTTTGTTATCACTAATACAACGGGAATAGGAAGACCGGGGGAATCTGTCTGTCTGATTAGAAACATCAAAGGAGGCCAAGATATGGGGTATAGTAACTGCTCCTGGAATTATAATATAATCAAGCCACGGAACCGTCCAAACTGGGAATTTTTAACGTAACAGAGATTCTGAATAAAACAGATGGAAAAGCCTGGACAGGCCCCGGAGTGTTGCTGACAAAGAAACAGCTAATCTTCATTGCCTATAATGGCACCTATTGGGTGCGTGGCCACAAGGCCTACCCTTGGCTGCCCCAGAATTGGACGGGATCCTGCTATTTAGCCTACATTGTGCCTTATATGTATCATTAACACCGTCCTGAGAGAGCAATCACAGAAACAGAGAGGTTCTTTGCCATTCTGATCCCCAGATATGGGACCGTCAGACAGGCAAGGGAATCCATTAACATGGCATCAATGATACCTCAGAGGCCCTAGTTAAAATCAATGCAGAAATGGTAGCAATCCGCACAGTAGCTCTACAGAATAGACTGGCCCTTGATTACATCCTGGCTGAAAAGGGAGGTACTTGCGCCCTACTCGGAACTGAGTGTTGCACATATATCCCAGATAGCTCCGAAGAAATTACTCACTTAGCGGCGCATATCCAAAAGGAGGTAGAAAAACTTAAGCAACCCCCATCATTCACTTTGTGGAGCGGAGCCACTGAATGGCTAGGTTCAATAGGAACTTCATTGGTGGAAGGTTTAATTCTATTCATTGTAATTATTTTACTTTTATATTGTTTGTTTATGTTGATTATATGTTTTTGCGACCAGGCGGCTGTAGCTGCTGTCCCTAAGGTGAGATGCCTAGCAGGTCCCAGCAGACCGTCTGTACATGGCACAGGAGTATGTTATGCTTAAGGGAAGGTTGTTTACTGGTTGAATTAAGATACTGATTTGGAATAAATTGGAATAAGGTTAATTAACCTACTAAAACCAGACTTCCATTGTGGCCACGATGGAACTCGGGTTGGTATAAATTTGTGTGGAAGCTGCTAGTCTGGACATGTGGCGAAACACATCAACAAATTTTAGAAGGAAACTCTATTAAAATGTATGAAATTATTTTGTAGAATGTTTAACCAGTGATAACTGCTGTTTTATGATTCAGTTTGTGAAAGAATCAAAGGGGGGATTGATAAAGAATTCAAGCTCTGCAGCCTGGCTGCAGTTTTTGAGAAAACACAGACCACATTGCATTAAGTCATCAATCAACTTGACATTTTAGGACCTTGAGTAGCGAGCCAATTAAAAGGTTAACAGACTATCAATTGAGCCAATAAGGTCAAAGGCGGTGAGTTCTTTTCTGTAAATTGAACCAGGTATAAAAACAGCCATTTTGGCCATGTGGTCTCAGAAGGACAAAGGCCTGGCTTAAAGCCAGAAGCTTGTTGCTGCTGCCAGAATAAAGTTACATTAAAACTACAACCGGAGTTCGTATTTCATTGGAAATTAAGAGATCGAACACCACAATGTGTTGATGGTCCTGAAATGTAATGTCTGCGATGATTTTGACAGCGGTGGTGCTTTTGTCGTGCATATGCTGAGTGTAGCGCTGGACTCAACCTGTCACCCTAGCACCCCCCTCTCCTCTAACAACCTCATTTGTGTCTTGCAGCTCAGCCAGCAGCAGGGCCCCACGGGCCAGAAAGTGGGGGCGCTGAGCAGGAGTCGACGGACAATCCTACTACATCTGGTGCTGAGGAGCTCCGATTGTCGCCCGTCAATCCGCTGGGTCTGTTCTCGACGAATGAGAGGGCGGACTTCGAAGAACCTGCATCGCCACGCTCCAGAACCCATTCCACCCCAAGGCCATCTAGTGGTCTTCCGGTCCCAAGCACCTCTCCACAGGACACCCCATTTGTCCCCAGGATGGCACCGACCCCGCGATGGCCTCGTGGACGCGGCAGGTCTGTTCCACGAGCGTGACATGACAGTGGAGAGATGGTTCAGTTGTCCAGGAGGACTGTAGACATTGGTGACAAGCTCATCGAAGCTTTGGGGGGCATATCCCGACACCTGGCCACCATGTCAGAGTACATTCCGCGCATAGCGAAGTCCCTGGATGTGATAGCCAGGAACACTGCTGCCATAGCCCTCCCAGTGTTCCCAGAGCGTGGAACGCCAACACCGCTGCGAATGACAGATGCGAGCAAGGACCAAGATCCTGCTCCTGCATCAGAGAATGTTGCCTCCTCAGCACGCCCCCCGCTCCCGTACCCGTCCAACCAACGCATCTGTCTTCATCGCCCCCAATGAGGCACCGCCTGAGGAGCTCCTCGGCCAGGCGCCGTGGAGAAAGGAGAGGAAGGGGAAGAGGTGGGGAGAAGAAAGAGAGGGGGGAAGGAAAGTGAGGTACATGTCCACAGGTGATGGCTATGTTATATCTCCATCTGGGTGTATGCAATTTGATGCAATGTATGGGGGCTGGGGACCACGCTCCTGCTTTGCCTTTGTATTCTGTGTTGCTGGACATGTTGACCATGTGATTTATGTCGACCATGTGATTTATGTCAATGGTGGAAAAAGTGGGATGTGGGCAGGGGGTTGGGTGCTATTGGCTGTGTTACTTATGATTTCAGACCAATGTTGGCATTAAACTTTTGTTATTGATCATAACCTAGTTGCGCATTGTCTCAGATAGCTGGACCGTTACACACTGGTGATTCCTTACCGTGAAAGGGTTAAATACAACTTATCAATCAACGTAAACTTTAACTGGCACCAAGGTGATGGGCACCATTGATGTCGGAGCTGCACACACAGCAGTGTGTCAGCGTTGTCACTCACATCAGCGCTCTTTCAGGCAAATTTTTCCATATCAGCTCCTCACGCAAGAGTGGGACTTAACAAATGCCAGTCACACCGCTGGCGTCCGTCCTGGATAGTTCCACTTTTTGTGGGCGTTTTTTTTGAGCGGGCGATATTCTGGGCGATATGTGTGCGAGGTGGTGAAATTGACGGTGGGCGATCTCCATGGCCGCTAGTTTGGGTAAATATGCTCTTTACGACAAAAAAAAGTCGCCGGGCGTTATTATTGAATCTCGGCGTTAAATCCGTGAGGAAAATAACGCTGGGCGATAATATGGGCGTTGAAATCGCCAATTCTGCCGATTCCGCCCCCAAAAAAGTGGGTGGGCGGTAATATTTTTTCTTGGCGTTACGCCCATTGGGAAAATAAGGATCGCCGATAAGTCTCCAAAAAACGCCCGTCAATTTCCATTTTGTGCCAAAATGGGCGATATCTGGGCGTTATGTGTCATTTCAGCGGTTAAATGGGCGTTAAGCAGGAAAAAAAATATGGAGGTTCTAGCCCTGAGAATAAATAAGGGAGCAGGTGAGAGTGAAAGTGTATGAGGTACATACAGAGCAGGAGATTAACAGAAGGAGAGAGACTTACAGAAAGAGAGTCGGAGACAATCAGACGACGAGAAAAGTTATGAGAGGCACACATACTGTGAGTTAGAAAGAATTAGTAGCAGAATTTTCTATTTGTGGCATTTAGCAACAGCAGCTATTAAAAGCTCTTAAATATTTACAGGAAATATTATACACCAACACGTTTCCATAGTAGCATGGAACACTTTAGATATGATGGACATCTGTGCATGCACAAAAATGGCATCAACTACAGACTCCATCAATTGAGCATTTAGATCTACTTCTCAGTTTTTAAGCCAGCCTTTAAATAATTTAGCACTGACTGAGGGTCAAGTTAACTGTTTTATATTGTATACACATCCGCATTGAAAATATTTCCCTTTAAAACTGCTACCAGCATTTATAATGTAAAATTAAATTAGCACAGCATTTGTTTCAATTAGAAGATCATCGTTAAGGTTTTCTCAACAACTTTCAAAATAATCCTCACCTGGACCACAGAACTAACCTGAATTTGAAGCAACTGTTTCAGGTCTGCATATAGTGCATCTTTCTTTAGTTCCTTGCTGTCTGCCATTTCAATCAAAATCAATAATGCAGATTCCAATGGGGTTATACTTTCATTTTTGTCAAACTGGACATCTGAAGTGCAAAATGAAAACAACTGGTTTAAAAAAGGCTGCCAATTGAAGCGTCTTATTTATCAATAGATGCCTTTTTAAGTTATTGGCCCAGATTTGTCTGCCAAAATAATGTAGTTTAATACGCATGGCATTATTAATCTGTAAATCGTCCAGCAACTTGTGGTGAGGAAGAGATACCCCGTGAATTGCAAATCGCCACAAGTTGCTGGACTATTGGTGCCACTGCTGCTAGCCTTGCGAAAGCAGCAGATCACTCTCAGCCTCACTGAGTTTCATGAAATTGCTGCATTTTTAAAAAATATTTATTTATTCACGGAATTGGGCGTGACTTGCAAGGCCAGAATTTTATTGTTCATCCTTAGTTGCCATTGAGATGGTGGTGGTGAGTATTTGTTAATGGAGTTTCATACCTGTGAATGAAAACATCCTCTTTCGATAACCTGTTGTTGAGTCTGCTGCAGAATTGAATTTCTACACTTACTTTGTATTGCCAACTATGATCAGTATGTAGTTAAAACCCATACTTCACATTCACAAGAATTTTTACAAAGCAAAGTTAATAAGATTGTATCTCATGATAGTGCATTGACAGCAGTACATTCACTGAAAAATAGTTTACACCCAACTGAATATCTGAACTCATGCTGGTCTGAAACCTAGCACTGGAACAACACATTTTCATGCTACATGCTATTAAAATTCAGTCTGCAGTTTGCCATGGTTATGTTTGTAATTTTTTCTGGCATTAACTCAACAATTATATCATCATCATCATAGGCAGTCCCTCGAAATCAAGGAAGACTTGCTTCCACTCTAAAGGTGACTGTACAGTCCAATACGGGAATTATAGTCTCTGTCACAGATGGGACAGACAATGGTTGAAGGAAAGGGTTTGCCGCATGCTCCTTCTGCTGTCTGCGTTTGGTTTCTGCATGCTCTCAGCGATAAGACTCGAGGTGCTCAGTGCCCTCCCGGATGCTCTTCCTCCACTTAGGGCGGTCTTGTGCCAGGGATTCCCAGGTGCCGGTGAGGATCTTGTACTTTATCAAGGAGGCTTTGAGGGTGTCCTTGAAACGTTTCCTCTGCCCACCTGGGACTCACTTGCCTTGTAGGAGTTCCAAGCAGAGCGCTTGCTTTGGGAGTCTCGTGTCGGGCATGCGGATGATGTGGCCCGCTCAATTATATACTTTATCATGGAAAGACTTAGATAGGCATGTCAGCCATGTGTCTGCAGATATGTACAACATGAATTATAGAATTAAATGAAAATACTAAAAAAAAAACAAGATATTCTGCTCCAGTTGTGCTGCAACATGTTCATCAGGCATGTGTTTTAATAGTCTGAAAGTGACTCAAGGCGCAATTGATCCAATTACAGGAGTAAAATATACATGTTTTGTGCATTCATTTCTTTCAAGTATGTAGCTACAGAAAAACTGTAACTGTTAACTACTATAATTTTGATAAAAATATATGTAGTAATTGGGATCTCAAACCTTGCTTTGGGGGAAAATAAACCACATAACAATAAAAATAAATTACCAACCAAGATTTTTCCCTTCAACAATTCGGGACAGGATTTGGCAGATATGCACCTTCTTTGCCTGGTCAGTCTCTATAATGGACGGCTGCTGAACAAAACCTAAAGGAAAAAAATATGGTACTTGTCAGAATTATTGGATTCTAAGTTTGTGCAAATTGCCTAATATATCAATTTTTAAAGATTTTTGTTTAAACTTTAAAAATAATCAAACTGATGGTGTGGTGGTTCTCCATTATACATTTTCCAGGACCACAGAATAAGGATAGTGGAGATGGAGGTAGATTAGGAAGTGCTCAGACAGTATCATCAATTATTGAGACTTTGCAGGTGGAGAGGCTACTTGAGATAGTGAGGTCAAGGGAGTGGCTACGGATGTGGGTAGGAAAGTATCTGCAAAGGGTGAAACCAAGTCGAGGCAGAGAAGTCGGGGGGCAGAGGGCTAGAGGAGTTTAGGGGAAGCTGAAATCACCTAGGGTGATAAGTTGCTCAGTGCAGCAGCTAAAGGAGGAGATCTCAGTGAAGAGTTATCAGAGGGCAGGAGATGACTATGATTCTGAGAGAGAAGCAGACGGGATGGAAGAAGTGTGCAAAGGAGAAAGGGCTACAGCAGCAGGAAGCAAGGCCAAGGTGGGACATGATAAGTGGTAAGCCATAGTTGCAGCAATTTACACAGGACAAGTGATGGGACATACAGGCCAGGAGATTTTGGTGAGCGGGCAATCACTGCCAGCCCCAAGTCAGGTTTCTGTCAGTGCTAAGATGTCAATGGATTCATGCACAACAAAACTGTGATTAGCGAGTCTGGTTGATGAGTGAATGAATATTCTGGAAGGTTATGTGATTATCCTTCATGATCCATTGGTGGGATCAGGTGGTGGGAAGTAATGCAAGAGTTTAGGGATATGCAGCGAGATTAGAGCGGTTAACTCCAAGGAGTGAGTTGATTGACAGAGAATGAGACACCTGGGGTTACTGTTCCAGATGCTACCACAACAGGTGCCATGATGGGTGTGGCAGAGAATATCAAGGGAGGCATAGATGGAGGCCATCGGCACAAATAGCAAAAGAGTTCGATGATAAATGGAGGAAGTCACGTGAAGAAAGAATAATTGCTGAAGAATCTGACTCTCTCCCAGCCTTTCTCTTTTAATCTTGGACATGCACTGAATGGACCTTGGCCGTCACCGTGACTTCTTAATAAAAATAGAGCCACTAATGTGCAAACACAAGTTGGGCTCACACATTTGCCAATTTCCCTATTCTCTCTGTGGGGAGCCTGTTGCTCGGCACCTACTCAGAACAACCAGACTGGAATCAGAACAGCATGCTGCTCTTGATCCTGAAGTACAGCAGTGAGATATTTATTGAAAAAAATTAAGATCAAAATGGAATTTTGATGTAATTGCTACAATAAACTCACACATACTGTGAATCAATTTAAGGCACAGCAGTAATTTTGTTAGATTTCCAGTTACATGTAAAGGTCAGTGGCTGCAGCCCCAGGGATAATAAAAGGAACCATGATTGAATATTTTCCAGCACTGTCAGTGGACCATCTTCCACAGCCTCGGGTTAGTGTACAGACACTTTTAAATTCTGTAAGCTTATTTTATGTTTCAACAGAAAACTTCTTTCAATTTGTGCACAGAACTAGGAGAATCTGATAAACAGCTTGCTATACAGAGCGGCAGCAAGGATTTGGCGCAGAGGGGGAAGGAGGTACTAAGTGCTTTAAATCAAGGAGCAACAGTAAATATATAAATAATCAGCGAGTATTGTGGGAAGCCTGAGAAGCATAAAAAACAGGGCAGGCGCAGCGAGAGCGGAAGAGAGCATTGCAAAACAACCACGTGGAGAAAACTGAAGAAGTGATGTCACAATCGTGCGGAGTATTTAGGATAAGTATTTGATGGTCAGTGTTAATTTAGTTTAAGTATTGAGGGAAGAAAATGCATAGGGCCCTGTTTGGGGCGATAACTTTTGTGGGAGCGCAAAAGTATTGCTGGGTGCTACAAAATTCAATCGGATGCGAACTTCTGGTTTAGCTCTCCAGGAAGTGGTGCGCTAAATGGAGCAAGAGGGGCAGTAGCGGCAGAGCACTGCACAATGTCCCGTGCAGTGCTGCCGGAATCACAGGCTCCTTCCCTCCCTTAAAGGGAAGGGCCAATGCGGAAGTGATTTCAAGGTAAGGCTAGGAATGGTGGGCGACGGCACCTGCGATCCACAAAGAGCAATCCCAAGCACTGTGAGAAAGTGCAGGTCTGCTCAATCGCAGGATGGGAAAAATTGAAAAAACAGCACACGGGTGAGAATAGAATTTTGGCCTACCTGATCATAGACTCATAGAAATTCACAGCAAGAAAGCAGGCCCATTTCAGCTCATCATGTCTGCGCCAGCCAACCAAGAGCTATCCAGCCTAATCCCACTTTCCAGCTCTTGGTCTGTAGCCCTGTAGGTTACGGCACTTTAAGTGCACATCCAAGTATCTTTTAAATGTGGGGAGGCTTTCTGCCTCTACCACCCTTTCAGGCAGTGAGTTCCAAACCCCCACCACCCTCTGGGTGAAGAAATTTCCCCTCATATCTCCTCTAAACCTCCCCCCAATTACTTTAAATCTATGCCCCCTAGTTGTTGACCCCTCTGCAAAGGGAAACAGGTCCTTCCTAACCACTCTATCCAAGCCCCTCATAATTTTATACCTCAATCAGATCTCCCCTCAGCCTCCTCTGTTCAAAAGAAAATGGACCCAGCATCTCCAATCTTTCCTCATAGCCAAAATTCTCCAGTCCAGGCAACATTCTTGTAAATCTCCTCTGCACCCTTTTCAGTGCAATCACATCTTTCCTGTAATGTGGTAATCAGAACGACACACAGTACTCCAGCTGCGGCCTAACCAATGTTTTATACAGTTCAAGCATAACCTCCTTGCTCTTGTATTCCATGCTTCAACTTATAAAGGCAAGTATTCCATATGCCTTCTTAACCACCTTATCTAACCGGCCTTTAATTACTTCTCACCAAGTGGCCGGGCGAGGTCATAACGCCTCCTGCAGCTGCCATTGTTGACGCTCGGCAATGCTGCAGGGGACTGAAGCAAATTTAAGATCTGGGGCAATAAAGGGGCGCTGCGCACCAGATGATCTCCCGGGCGCAAGACATCGAGGCGGTAAGGAATCCGCCATGCAAGTTTGCGGACGTTGGTAATTTCGCCGGTAAGCCGTTAGCGCTCCATTATCGCCCCCCCCCCCACGGAGGCGTGAACGGGAGGTGCAAAGGTCAATTTCTCCCTAATTGTTTATTTGTTAGTGTTTTTAGTGGTTAGAGTTTTAGTATTAGCTAAACAGTTAAATAGCCTTAAAGCCAAACAAACAATTTTAAATAGCTGTTAACTGACATGGCGGGACAGCTGGGGCCCGTCATATGCGCATCCTGTGCCACGTAAACAGGCCAGAACATTGCGTGTTCTGGCAAACGACATATGCAGGAACTGCCACCAACCGCTCAAGCTCGAGCTCAGTGTCACTACAGTGCATACGGGAAGTTGAGACTTCTGTGGATAGCACATTTCAGGAGGTGGTCTCCCCGCAGCTACAAAGAGTTCCCTCATCCATGCCTTTGTTACCTCTAAACTTGACTATTCTTGACACTCCTGGCTGGCTTCCACATTCCACTCTACATAACCTTGAGGTCATCCAAAACTCGGCTGCTCGTGTCCTAGCTCGCACCAAGTCCTGTTCACCCATCACTGACCTACACTGGCTGCCGGTTAAGCAACACCTCAATTTTAAAATTCTCATCCTTGTTTTCAAATCCCTTCATGGCCTTGCCCCTCCCTACCTCTGTAATCCCCGAGATATCTGTGCTCCTCTTAATTCTGCCCTCTTGAGCATCCCTGATTATAATCGCTCAACCATTGATGGCCCCAAGCTCTGGCATTCTCTGCCTAAACCTCTCCTCCTCAAACCTACCTCTTTGGCCAAGCTTTTGGTCATCTGTCCTAATTTCTCCTCGTGTGGCTCGGTGTCAAATTTTTTGTCTCCTGTGAAGTGTCTTGGGACGTTGTATTACGTTAAAGGTGCTATATAAATACAAGTTGTTGTTGTTCAGGGCGAGTGTGTGTGGGTAACCACCAGGCAGACAACGAGGAAAAGGCAGGCAGTGCCAGGTCTCCCCTGGGAGCGCAACACTCAAACCAGTATTTAGTGTTGAATACCAGTGAGGTTAATGACACCTCAGGGGAGTGCAGTCAGAAGCAAATCCACAGCAATGTGGGAGACTTGGCTGCACAGGGGGTGTATAAGAAAGTTTAGCACTGCAGTTATTATAGGGGATTCGATAATCATGAGAAGAGGAGGCACCTGTACAATCGGTTGCACCTGAATAGGGGGGGGGGGGGGGGGAGAAACCAATGTCCTTGCAAGGAGTTTAACTCGTGCTGTGGGGGCGCTTTTAAACTAATTTGGCTGGAGGGGGAGCATCAGGACACAGCAGTAGAAAGGGAAACAAGAAAACTAGGAGGCTCAAACAGAAAGAACAAAGAATCGTGTAGTAAGAGCAAGAAGTTTTCAGCCTCACAATCCCACAAGATGTCTGTGCTCCTCAAATTTTGGCCTCTTGAACATCCCTCATTAGGGCCCAAATTTCCCTAGGAGTTGCTCCGTTTTTTTTGGAGCAATTTGATTTTTCTGGAGTATCTTAAAAATCCACATTCTCCCTATTTAATTTGCACCAGTGAGTGAGTTAGTTAGTTAGGATTTTTTTAAGTTTAGTTTTTTTTTTCCAAAAGGGGGCGTTACCAGCCATCTATGCCTGTTTTGGCCATTTAAGCCAGTTTGGACAACTAATAGTTGCTCCAAACTAACTTAGGCCAGCGTATGTGGCCACTTGTGGCCGCACAGAAAACCCTTGTGGAGAGTTAAGAACTCAGCTCAGGTAAGTACCAAGCACTAAACAAAGTACAAAAATAAGCATTCAATAACAAATAAAAAATACAAGGAAGCTAAGAGGACCTGCACCTAGCACCAAGACTTAAAAGCACTAGACAAAGCACAAAAAATAATAAGCAATTAATTAATAAAAAATAGAAGGAACCCTGCCCCGAAAGCACCAAGGCCAAAGTAATAATTAATCAATAACAAGTAAAAAATAGAAGTCCTACTAAAACACGGCCCTGGGAAGGCAGCGGGCCACCGTTGAGGGAGCCCATTCGGTCAGGGATAGGGGCTGCGCACTTTGGCCCCTCCCACACAGCCTGCAGCGCACACACTCAGATTCTGGGGGCAAGGAGCTACTGTGCATACGCGCACACTCTAGCGCGTATATGCAGAGTTCCTGGCATGGTTTTCAGTGCCAGGACCTGGCTCCGCTCTCCCCACTGTGCTTGCCACGCCACAGCCTAGGACGGTCCACGGAGCAGGGAGAATACGGAGCTACATTATCGGCGCCGTTTTGAGAGCAGAAAATCAGTGCACATCAGGTAAGTGCGCCGTTTTAACCGGAGGGCCAAATTTGGGCCCTATAACTGCTCACCCACCGGTGGACGTGCCTTCAGCTGCCTGGGCCCCAAGCTCTGGAACTCCCTCCCTAAACCTCGATGGCTTTCTACCTCGCTTTCCTCCTTTAAGATGCTCGTTAAAACCTACCTCGAAACAAGCTTTTGATCATCTGCCTTAATTTCTTCTGTGGCTCGGTGTGAAGCACCTTGGGAAGTTTTACTACATTAAAGGTACGATATAAATAAAAGTTATTATCTAAAGCAGGAGCCCCCTGGATCATAAAGGAAACAGAGGTTAAAATAAACCAGAAAAAAGCTTCTGACAAACGTCAGAATTGGAGCTGAGGGTGGATTCACTCTGGAGCATCCACGATGCTGAGAATGACTTGAGTAGCACGTTTAGCGAGTTGGTCTTACCGCAGGAGAAGGGTCCACAGCCAGCTAGGGAATGGAAGACCAGCAGGAAGAGTAGTGCAAGGAAGGTAGTGCAGGGGTCCCCTGTGGTCATCCCCCTGCAAAACAGATACACTGCTCTGAGTACTGTTGAGGGGGATAACTCATCAGGGGAGGGCAGCAGCAACCAAGTTCATGGCACCGTGGCTGGCTCTGTTGCACAGGAGGGCAGGAAAAAGAGTGGGAGAGCGATAGGGATAGGGGATTCAAGTGTGAGGGGAATAGATAGGCGTTTCTGCGGCCGCAACCGAGACTCCAGGATGGTATGTTGCCTCCCTGGTGCAAGGGTCAAGGATGTCTCAGAGCGGGTGCAGGATATTCTAAAAAGGGAGGGAGAACAGCCAGTTGTCATGGTGCACATTGGTACCAACGACATAGGTAAAAAAAGGGATGAGGTCCTACGAAACGAATTTAAGGAGCTAGGAGCTAAATTAAAAAGTAGGACTTCAAAAGTAGTAATCTCGGGATTGCTACCAGTGCCACGTGCTAGTCAGAGTAGGAATCGCAGGATAACGCAGATGAATACGTGGCTTGAGCAGTGGTGCAGCAGGGAGGGATTCAAATTCCTGGGGCATTGGAACCGGTTCTGGGGGAGGTGGGACCAGTCCAAACCGGACAGTCTGCACCTGGGCAGGACCTGAACCAATGTCCTAGGGGGAGTATTTTCTAGTGCTGTTGGGGAGGAGTTAAACTAATATGGCAGGGGGATGGGAACCAATGCAGGGAGACAGAGGGAAACAAAAAGGAGACAAAAGCAAAAGACAGAAAGGAGATGAGGAAAAGTGGAGGGCAGAGAAACACAAGGCAAAGAACAAAAAGGGCCACTGTACAGCAAAATTCTAAAAGGACAAAGGGTGTTAAAAAAACAAGCCTGAAGGCTTTGTGTCTTAATGCAAGGAGTATCCGTAATAAGGTGGATGAATTAACTGTGCAAATAGATGTTAACAAATATGATGTGATTGGGATTACAGAGACGTGGCTCCAGGATGATCAGGGCTGGGAACTCAACATCCAGGGGTATTCAACATTCAGGAAGGATAGAATAAAAGGAAAAGGAGGTGGGGTAGCATTGCTGGTTAAAGAGGAGATTAATGCAATAATTAGGAAGGACATTAGCTTGGATGATGTGGAATCTATATGGGTAGAGCTGCAGAACACCAAAGGGCAAAAAACATTGGTGGGAGTTGTGTACAGACCTCCAAACAGTAGTAGTGATGTTGGGGAGAGCATCAAACAGGAAATTAGGGGTGCATGCAATAAAGGTGCAGCAGTTATAATGGGTGACTTTAATATGCACATAGATTGGGTTAACCAAACTAGAAGCAATACGGTGGAGGAGGATTTCCTGGAGTGCATAAGGGATGGTTTTCCAGACCAATATGTCGAGGAACCAACTAGGGGGGAGGCCATCTTAGACTGGGTGTTGTGTAATGAGAGGGGATTAATTAGCAATCTCGTTATGCGAGGCCCCTTGGGGAAGAGTGACCATAATATGGTGGAATTCTGCATTAGGATGGAGAATGAAACAGTTAATTCAGAGACCATGGTCCAGAACTTAAAGAAGGGTAACTTTGAAGGTATGAGGCGTGAATTGGCTAGGATAGATTGGCGAATGATACTTAAGGGGTTGACTGTGGATGGGCAATGGCAGACATTTAGAGACCGCATGGATGAACTACAACAATTGTACATTCCTGTCTGGCGTAAAAATAAAAAAGGGAAGGTGGCTCAACCGTGGCTATCAAGGGAAATCAGGGATAGTATTAAAGCCAAGGAAGTGGCATACAAATTGGCCAGAAATAGCAGCGAACCCGGGGACTGGGAGAAATTTAGAACTCAGCAGAGGAGGACAAAGGGTTTGATTAGGGCAGGGAAAATTGAGTACGAGAAGAAGCTTGCAGGGAACATTAAGACGGATTGCAAAAGTTTTGATAGATATGTAAAGAGAAAAAGGTTAGTAAAGTCAAACATAGGTCCCCTGCAGTCAGAATCAGGGGAAGTCATAACAGGGAACAAAGAAATGGCAGACCAACTGAACAAGTACTTTGGTTCAGTATTCACTAAGGAGGACACAAACAACCTTCCGGATATAAAAGGGGTCAGAGGGTCTAGTAAGGAGGAGGAACTGAGGGAAATCCTTATTAGTCGGGAAATTGTGTTGGGGAAATTGATGGGATTGAAGGCCGATAAATCCCCAGGGCCTGATGGACTGCATCCCAGAGTACTTAAGGAGGTGGCCTTGGAAATAGTGGATGCATTGACAGTCATTTTCCAACATTCCATTGACTCTGGATCAGTTCCTATCGAGTGGAGGGTAGCCAATGTAACCCCACTTTTTAAAAAAAGGAGGGAGAGAGAAAACACGGAATTATAGACCGGTCAGCCTGACCTCAGTAGTGGGTAAAATGATGGAATCAATTATTAAGGATGTCATAGCAGCGCATTTGGAAAGAGGTGACATGATAGGTTCAAGTCAGCATGGATTTGTGAAAGGGAAATCATGCTTGACAAATCTTCTGGAATTTTTTGAGGATGTTTCCAGTCGAGTGGACAAGGGAGAACCAGTTGATGTGGTATATTTGGACTTTTAGAAGGCTTTCGACAAGGTCCCACACAAGAGATTAATGTGCAAAGTTAAAGCACATGGGATTGGGGGTAGTGTGCTGACATGGATTGAGAACTGGTTATCAGACAGGAAGCAAAGAGTAGGAGTAAATGGGTACTTTTCAGAATGGCAGGCAGTGACTAGTGGGGTACCGCAAGGTTCTGTGCTGGGCCCCAGCTGTTTACACTGTACATTAATGATTTAGACGAGGGGATTAAATGTAGTATCTCCAAATTTGCGGATGGCACTAAGTTGGGTGGCAGTGTGAGCTGCGAGGACGATGCTATGAGGCTGCAGAGTGACTTGGATAGGTTAGGTGAGTGGGGAAATGCATGGCAGATGTAGTATAATGTGGATAAATGTGAGGTTAT
Source organism: Pristiophorus japonicus (assembly GCF_044704955.1). Classification (NCBI taxonomy): domain Eukaryota; kingdom Metazoa; phylum Chordata; class Chondrichthyes; family Pristiophoridae; genus Pristiophorus; species Pristiophorus japonicus. The sequence goes on from NC_091977.1 coordinate 387,937,370, forward strand.
CCACTTTGGTGGTAAAAACAGAGAGACAGACTATTATCTGAATGGTGACAGATTAGGAAAAGGGGAGGTGCAACGAGACCTGGGTGTCATGGTACATCAGTCATTGAAGGTTGGCATGCAGGTACAGCAGGCGGTTAAGAAAGCAAATGGCATGTTGGCCTTCATAGCGAGGGGATTTGAGTACAGGGGCAGGGAGGTGTTGCTACAGTTGTACAGGGCCTTGGTGAGGCCACACCTGGAGTATTGTGTACAGTTTTGGTCTAACTTGAGGAAGGACATTCTTGCTGTTGAGGGAGTGCAGCGAAGGTTCAACAGACTGATTCCCAGGATGGCGGGACTGACCTATCAAGAAAGACTGGATCAACTGGGCTTGTATTTACTGGAGTTCAGAACAATGAGAGGGGACCTCATAGAAACGTTTAAAATTCTGATGGGTTCAGACAGGTTAGATGCAGGAAGAATGTTTCCAATGTTGGGGAAGTCCAGAACCAGGGGTCACAGTCTAAGGATAAGGGGTAAGCCATTTAGGACTGAGATGAGGAGAAACTTCTTCACCCAGAGAGTGGTGAACCTGTGGAATTCTCTACCACAGAAAGTTGTTGAGGCCAATTCACTAAATATATTCAAAAAGGAGTTCGATGAAGTCCTTACTACTAGGGGGATCAAGGGGTATGGTGAGAAAGCAGGAATGGGGTACTGAAGTTGCATGTTCAGCCATGAACTCATTGAATGGCGGTGCAGGCTAGAAGGGCCGAATGGCCTACTCCTGCACCTATTTTCTATGTTTCTATGTTTCTATGTCAGGTACTGATCCATCAAAAACCAGGCAGAATTTAGAGCATGCAGAGGGAAACTGAGAAAAGATACAAGGGCAAACAGAGAGCATCATAAAAGGTTCACAGGTAACATAGGGGATCCCAAAAATCTGATATAAACATATAAAAAGGATAGATATAAACATATAAAGGATAAAGGAATGGTGGGGCTGATTCAGGACAAAAAAGAAAATCTTCTTGTGCGGCAGAGGGCATGACGGCGGTACTGAATTAGTACTTTGTATCTGTCTTCACAAAAGAGGATGAAGTTAATGTCACAGTGGAGGGGGGGGACGGGGGGCGGAAAGAGTACAGATATTGGACAGAATAAAAATAGATAGGTGCTAAATAAGTTGACATCACTCAAAGTTAAGAAGTCACCGGTCTCGGTGGGATGCATCCTATGTTGCTGAGGGAAGCTAGGATGGAGATAGCAGAAGCTCTAACCACAATCTTTCAATCCTCCTTGGATATTGGAGTGGTGCCAGAGGACTGGAGGACTGCAAATATTACACCTTTGTTCAATAAAGGAGAGGGGGATAAACCTGGTAACTACAGGTCAATCAGTTGAACGCCAATGGTGGGAAAACTACGAGAGACCACTGTCAAATACTAAATTAATTCTCACTTTAAGAAGCATGGGTTAATAAAGGACAACCAGCATAGATTTATTAAAGGTAAATTGTGTCTGACAAGCGGCTGCTTTGTTCTGGATGGTGTCGAGCTTCTTGACCGTTGTTGGAGCTGCACTCATGCAGGCAAGTGGAGAGTATTCCATCACACTCCTTACTTGTGCCTTATAAATGGTTGAAAGGCTTTGGGGAGTCAGGTGAGACACTCGCCGCAGAATACCCAGCCTCTGGCCTGCTCTTGTGGCCACAGTATTTATGTGGCTGGTTCAGTTAAGTTTATGGTCAAAAGTGACCCCTAGGGTGTTGATGGTGGAGGATTCGGCATTGATAATGTCATTAAATGTCATGGGGCAGTGGTTAGACTCTCTCTTGTTGGAGATAGTCATTGCCTGGTACATGTGTGGCTCGAATGTTACTTGCCACTTATCAGATCAAGGCTGAATGTTGTCCAGGTCTTGCTGCATGCGGGCATGGACTGCTTCATTATCTAGGGAGTTGCAAATGGAACTGAACACTGAAATCATCAGCGAACATCCTCACTTCTGACCTTATGATGGAGGGAAGGTCATTGATGATGCAGCTGAAGATGGTTTGCACTTGGACACTGCCCTGAGGAACTCCTGTAGTGATGTCCTGCGGCTGAGATGATTGACCTCCAACAACCACAACCATCTTCCTTTGTACTAGGTATGACTCCAGCCAGTGGAGTTTTCCCCGATTCCCACTGACTTCAATTTTACTAGGGCTCCTTGATGTCACACTCGGTCAAATGCTGCCTTGATGGAAAGTCACCCTCACCTCACCGCTGGAATTCAGCTCTTTTGTCCATGTTGTAATGAGGTCTGGAGCAGAGTGGTCTTGGTAGAACACAAACAGAGCATTGGTGAGCAGTTATTGGTAAATGCCACTTGATAGCACCGTCGATGACACCTTCATTTTGCTGATCGAGAGCAGACTGATAGAAACATAGAAAATAGGTGCAGGAGTAGGCCATTCAGCCCTTCGAGCCTGCACCACCATTCAATATGATCATGGCTGATCATTTTTGCAACTTTAGTACCCCATTCCTGCTTTCTCTCCATACCCCTTGATCCCTTTAGCCGTAAGGGCCACATCTAACTCCCTTTTGAATACATCTAACGAACTGGCCTCAACGTTCTGTGGTAGAGAATTCCACAGGTTCACAATTCTCTGAGTGAAGAAGTTTCTCCTCATCTCAGTTTTAAATGGCTTACCCCTTATCCTTAGACCGTGATCCCTGGTTCTGGACTTCCCCAACATCGGGAACATTCTTCCTGCATTTAACCTGTCCAATCCCGTCAGAATTTTATGTTTCTATGAGATCCCCTCTCATTCTTCTAAATTCCAGTGAATATAAGCCTAGTCGATCCAGTCTTTCTTCATATGATGGGGCAGTAACTAGCCGGTTTAGATTTGTCCTGCTTTTGTGGACAGGACATCCCTGGGTAGTTTTCCACATTGTCGGGTAGATGCCAGTGCTGTAGCTACACTGGTTCAGCTTGGCGAGAGGTGTGGCTTGTTTTGGAATGCAAGTCTTCAACATGACAGTCGGGATGTTGCAGGGGCCCATAGCTCCCATAGCCAGTGCGTTCAGCCTTTTCTTGATATCACATGGAGTGAATTGAATTGAATTGGCTGAAGACTGGTTTCTGTGCTGGTGGGGACGGCAGGAGGCGGCAGATATGGATCATCCACTCTGCACTTCTGGCTGAAGATGGTTGCGAATGCTTCAGCCTTGCCTTTTGCACTCACGTGCTGGACTCTGCCATCATGGATGATCAGAATGTTCATGGAGCCTCCTCCTCCCGTTAGTTACTGAATTGTCCACCACCTGGATGTGGCAGGACTGCAGTTTTGATCTGATCCGTTGATTGTGGGATCAAGTCCTATGTTGCAGCTTCCTCAGGTTGGCCCCTCATTTTTAGGAATGCCTGGTTCTTCTGCACTCCTCATTGAGACCAAGTTGGTCCCATGGCTTGATGGTAAAGGTTAAATGAGGGATATGCCAAGTCATGAGGTTACAGATTGTGGTGGAATACAATTCTGCAGCTGATGGACTCATGGATGCTTCACTTCTGTATTGCTAGATCTGTTCTGAATTGATCCCATTTGGCACGGTGATCATGCCACACATGATGAAGGTCTGTGCGATTGTTACTGTCACCTATGCAGTCATGGAGAGATGCATCTCCGAGAGATAGATTAGTGAGGACCACATCAAGTAAGTTTTTCCCTTTTGTTAGTTCTCTCAGCACCTGTGGCAGGCCCAATATGGCAGCGATGTCCTTCAGAACTCGGCCAGCTTGGTCAGTATTGGTGACACCGAACCACTTTTGGTGATGGACATTGAGGTCTCCCACCCAGAGTACAATCTGTGCCCTTGCTACTCTCAATGCTTCTTCCAAGTGGTATTCGACATGGAGGAGTACTGATTCATCAGCTGAGGGAGGGCGGTAGGTGGTAATCAGCAGAAGGTTTCCTTGCCCATGCTTGACCTGAAGCCATGAGACTTCATGGGGTCCAGTGTCAATGTTGAGAACTCCCAGGGCCACTCCCTCACGACTGCATACTACTGTGCCATCTCCTCTGGTGGACAGGACATACCCAGGGATGATGATGCTTAGGAACAACAAGACTACGGGAGCGGATGGAATCCCTGCTGAGGCACTGAGGTAGGGTGGAGAGGCACTGTTGGCGTGAATACATGACCCCATCTCTCTCATGTGGAGGGAGGAGAGCATGCTGGGAGATCTCAGAAATGCAGTGATCGTGACCATCTTTAAAAAAGGGGACAAGTCCAACTGCGGCAACTACAGAGGAATCTCCCTGTTATCAGCCACTGGGAAAGTCGTCGCGGGAGTCCTCCTCAACCGTCTTCTCCCTGTGGCTGAGGAGTTTCTCCCGGAGCCGCAGTGCGGATTTCGTCCCCTACGGGGCACAACGGACATGATTTTTGCAGTGAGTCAGCTGCCGGAAAAATGCAGGGTACAGCGCCAGCGTTTATACATGGCCGCCTTCGACCTTTCAAAGGTCCTTGACACTGTCAACCGCGAGGGTCTATGGAGTGTCCGCCTCAGTTTCGGATGCCCCCAAAAGTTCGTCACCATCCTCCGCCTGCTCCACGACGACATTCAGGCAGTGATCCTTACCAACGGATCCATTACAGACCCAATCCACATCCGGACCGGGATCAAACAGGGCTGCGTCATTGCCCCAACCCTCTTCTCAATCTTCCTCGCTGCCATGCTCCACCTCACAGTCAACAAGCTCCCCGCTGGAGTGGAACTAAACTACAGAACCAGTGGGAACCTGTTCAATCTTCGTCGTCTCCAGGCCAGGTCCAAGACCACCCCGACCTCCATCGTTGAGCTACAGTACGCGGACGCTGCCTACATCTGCGCACATACAGAGGCTGAACCCCAGGACATCGTCGACATATTTACTGAGGCGTACGAAAGCATGGGCCTTACGCTAAACATCCGTAAGACAAAAGTCCTCCACCAGCCTGTCCTCGCCGTACAGCACTGCCCCCCAGTCATCAAGATCCACGGCACAGCCCTGGACAACGTGGACCATTTCCCAGACCTCGGGAGCCTCCTGTCAACAAGAGCAGACATTGACATCAAGATTCAACACCGCCTCCAGTGCGCCAGCGCAGCCTTCGGCTGCCTGAGGAAAAGAGTGTTTGAAGATCAGGCCCTCAAAACTGCCACCAAGCTCATGGTCTACAGGGCTGTAGTAATACCCGCCCTCCTGTATGGCTGAGAGACATGGACCATGTACAGTGGACACCTCAAGTCGCTGAGAAATACCAACGACGATGTCTCCGCAAGATCCTACAAATCCCCTGGGAGGACAGACACACCAACATTAGCGTCCTCAACCAGGCCAACATCCCCAGCATTGAAGCACTGACCACACTTGATCAGCTCCACTGGGCAGGTCACATTGTTTGCATACCAGACACAAGACTCCCAAAGCTAGCACTCTACTTGGAAGGTCTTCATGGCAAGCGAGCCAAAAGTGGGCAGAGGAAACGTTACAGGGACACAGTCAAAGCCTCCCTGAAAAAGTGCAACATCCCCACAGACACCTGGGAGTCCCTGGCCAAAGACCGCCCCAAGTGGAGGAAATGCATCCGGGAGGGCGCTGAGCACCTCGAGTCTCATCACCAAGAACATACAGAAATCAAGCGCAGGCAGCGGAAAGAGCATGCGGCAAACCTGTCCCATCCACCCTTTCCCACAATGACTATCTGTCCCACCTGTGACAGGGACTGTGGTTCTCGTATTGGACTGTTCAGCTACCTGAGGACTCATGTTAAGAGTGGAAGCAAGTATTCCTCGATTCAGAGAGATTGCCTATGATGATGATGGAGGAGTCTGGACATTGGCTGAAAGAAATTATTCTGTGAGTATGACTATGTCAGGCTTGATTAGTCTGTGTGATAGCTCTCCCAATTTTTACCCCAGATTTTGGCGAGGAGGACTTTGTAGGGTGGTCTGGGCTGGGTGTGCCGAGGTCGGTGCCAAGTGATCCGTCCAGTTTTATTCTCATTATTGTTTCTGTTAAGGTTTGTTACCACTGTGTTCGTTTCAATCATTTCAGATGGCAATTAAGAGTCAACCTCATTGCTGTGCATCTGGAGTCACATATAGGCCAGAAGTTTCGTGGAGTTTCATGGTCACCATTACTGATACTAGCTTTTCATTCCAGATTTATTTAATTAACTGAATTTAAATTCCCCAGCTGCCGTGCTGGGATTTGAACTGTCGTCTCTGAATCATTCATCATCATAGGCAGTCCCTCGGAATCGAGGAAGGCTTGCTTCCACTCTTAACGTGAGTTCTTAGCTGGCTGTACAGTCCAATACGAGAAACACAGTCTCTGTCACAGGTGGGACAGATAGTCGTTGAGGAAAGGGGTGGGTGGAACTGGTTTGCCACACAATCTTTCCGCTGCCTGCGCTTGATTTCTGCATGCTCTCGGCGACGAGACTGGAGGAGTTCAGCACCCTCCCGGATGCACTTCCTCCACTTAGGACTGTCTTTGGCCATGGACTGCCAGGTGTCAGGAGTAGGATACCGCTGGAGTTGGCTTTCCCCACCCCATCTCTGTCAATCATACCTCCGCAGAGGTCTGTGTCCTTACTGACCTTGGCATTGAAGTCACCGAGGATCAGTTTGTCGCCCGCGGGGACACAGGACAGGGATTTTGCGAGGTTGGAGTAAAAACCCTCTCTGGCCTCATCTGTTGCATTGAGTGTTGGTGTGTTCACACTGATGACAGTGGCGACTGGTTCTGGGATAGGGTGAGTTGAAGAGTCATGAGGCATTCGTTAGCCCCGCGGGGGGAGTCTTTGAGGCGGTTGACCAGCTCATTTTTGATGGCGAAGCTGACTCCGTGGAGACGGCGTTCTTCCTCTGGTTTCCCTTTCCAAAAGAAGGTGTAACCTACACCTTGTTCCGTGAGCTGGCCTTCCACTGCTCGCCAGGTCTTGCTTCGGGCTACGATGTAGATATCAAAGCGTCTAAGTTCCCAGGCGGTGCGGCGTTCCGGCCTGTCGCTGTTGGGGTTGTCCATGAAGGTCCTGATGTTCCTGGTCCCGAACTCCATGTTAGAGGAGTGGAAGATGCCTGTGCGTGAGTGCTTTTAACGTGGGGTGGTCGTTGCACACCGGCTTAGCTGAGCAAGGTCTTGATCCAGTGGCAAGGTGGTCCAAGATGACTGGAGACCAGGCACTGCTGTATGGGCCTAGTTGCCTATGGCGAGATGTTGGGCACAGGCTCGGCGCTGGGTAGCGCCCTTGATGGTAAATAGTCCAAGGCTTGGTTGGGGGCAGGCATTGGGAGGATCAGTTGCCCACTGAGGCTCAGAGTGAGAGGGCAGGGAGGTCACAGCCATGTTACTCACCACGTGCTGAAGGAGAGGAGGCCAGGTCATCAGTGGAGGAGAGGTCCAGTCGTCACTGAAGGGGGTGGGGGGGGGGGGCGAGGGGGAGGCCAGCTGACTCAGTTGCTGCTGAGGAGGAGGTCGCCTGTCGCGGCAGGAGGTCCAGCCGTCGCTAAGGAGGCCCAGACTCCGTCGTGGAGGAGAGGCCCATCTGCTGCCGCTGAAGGTGTTCCGATCGCCACTGGGGGCGGGGGGTGGAGGCCCGATAGCCAGGCCCAGCCGCGTCAAGTCGCCCAGACGCAGGAAACCCAGCCGCCCCGTCGCCGCTGGAGGCCCAGTCAGGAGGCTCAAGTCGAGTCGCCTGATGTCTAGCTCGCCGGGCGATGTCGAGGGTTGGGGATCGGGTGGAGCAGCTGGAACGACGTCGATGTCGGAGGAGGTCGTCGTCGGGGGGGCGGGGGAAGATCCAGGACGATGCTACAGGAGGCAAGGACATCAGAGTGGTCACCGATGGGTGGTTTGGAGCGAAGCCTGAGGTAGGCCCGGATTTTGGGATTCGCAGGGTTAGGGTTTGAGGCAGAGATTTATGCACCCCCTATTAGGATTTGTTAGAGCTAGGGGGAGTTTAGACAGTGGGAGGGGGAGGTTGAGGGTGGATAGTTGTCGGACGGATCATTAATCCGGTAACATTACCACCATGCTATCGTTCCCGCTGTCTAATGTAGCTCAATTTTCTGAAGAGATGAATTTTCTGAAGAGATCACCAATATGGTGTAAAGGGGAGTGTTTATATATGTTGTCTATATGCACCTCCAGATAAGGTTCCAAGGCCAAGGGAACAAATCAAATGAACAAGGGATTATTAGCAAAAAGAGCGCAGAGAACTGGCGGTAACCTTGTGATATGGGTTGGTACTCGGTTAGGAGGTAAGAGACAGAGCAGGAATAAAGGGAATGTTCTGATTGGCGGGATGTGACAAGTGGAATTTCTCAGGGATCTGTGCTGGGGCCTCACCATATATATCAATCACTTGGATGAAAGTAGAGAGTTGCATGTCCAAGGTTGTAGATGAACCAAGTTAAGAGGCACAGTAAGTTGTGCAGATGGGAGCAAACGGATATAGACAGACTATGTGAGAGAAAAACTATGGCAGATGGAGTTCAAAGGGGGGGTAAAAGACAAAGCCATCCACTTTGGATCCTAGAAAGTCAAATTGGAGTACTTTCTTTATGGCAAGAGACTCATCGATGTGGAATAGCAAAGGAATTTAGATGCCCATTTGCATAGACCACTAAAAGCCAATGCACAGGTACATAAAGTAATCAAAAAGACTAATGAAATGAAGACCTTTGTGTCGGGGGGTGGGGGCGGTGGTCAGCTTTGTGCACTAGCCTCAGGAAAGATATTGGTCCTGGACGTGTTACTGCAGATTAAAGGGTTAAATTATGAGGACACATTGCATAAACTTAGTTTACATTTACTTTAATGTAGAAGGGGTGAGGTGTGATCTAACCGAGGACTTTAAAATGATAAAAGGGATTCGATAGGCTAGATAGAGATACTATTTCCTCAGTTGGGTGAATGCTTGACTTCTTTAAGCAGTGACAACCTAAGTGGACTGTGCAAAGCCCAATGGTGTGATAAACCTAACTTCCAAAAAGACATTTGAGAAAGTTCCACACTTGTTAAGGTTTACTATGAATTCCCACAATTTATGAATGTATAAGAAATTACCTAAAGGGTAGAAAATAAGTCTACATCTACAAGATGCACTGCAGTAACTTGCCAAGACTTCTTCAACAGTACCTCCCAAACCCACGAACTCTACCACCTAAAAGGACAAGGGCAGCAGATGCATGGGAGCACCACCACCTGCAAGTTCCCCTCCAAGTCATATGCCATCCTGACCTGGACATATATCGCCGTTCCTTCATTGTCGCTGGGTCAAAATCCTGGAAATCCCTCCCTATCATCACTGTGGAAGTAACTTCACCACACAAACTGCAGCGGTTCAAGGCGGCGGCTCACCACCACCTTCTCAAGGGCAATTCGGGATGGGCAATAAATGCTGGCCTTGCCAACGACACCCAAGAATTAATAAATAAAAAATAAAAACAACACCGACTTAAATTGAACCGTAAATTTCTATGATTCTATGGATTACAAGTAGGACAAGGGAATACAGGCAATTTTAGGAGTTATATCAGGAAATTCTTCACACAAAGTTAACAACTCTTGGAATGAACTTCCAGGTAGAGTCCTGGTGGTGATAACCTTGGAATTTTTTTTTTAAAATAAATGCTCCCATGTTGTGGAAGACACTAGCAAGATTGCCTTTAACGGCCTTCCCTAGTTGTAGTGAGCTATCTTTCTGTCACACCAGGTTAACTCTGTCGAACTGGGCACGGAAGCCACTCTGATGTGCTCTTTATGGTGAAGGAGCCACTGACTTGCAGTGGTAAATGTTTTGGGCTTTTAGGAGGTCAGTGGCAGGTAGACTCCCTGCCATACGAGCTCCGTCATTTTAACTGGAGCACTACCTATGAGCTATTATCTGGGAGTCTGCATGAGTCTAGTAGAGGACGCGTGGCTGTTGAACTGGACTGAGCTGAAAACGAAAGTCGGCGCTCGTCAGGTTTGCTGGGAGTGCTTTCCTACAGGGGTAGAGTGTTGGTCATGAACCAGCTGGTGATTTGGTACCAGTAGGTCCATTTGATCTGACACTCCTTGATTTGTTTGAAAATCCAGAGGATATTTACTGATTTCTTCTGGGACAAGGAGAGGTATTGGGTCTCGGCTGGAGTTCAGAGTCTTCCGCTTGGTGTAGTCACTGGTGTGCATTCGCACCCAGGATATGACTTTTCGCCTCAGGCACTGAAGATATACCTACACATTGAGAATCTTCCACGGTTGTGTGCCGGCGATGTTTTTCTTCTGCTGGAAATTGCACAGCCTGGATTACAACAGGCAGCTCTTTTACATCAGTTTGCAGGGGTTGTCCGCATAGTTTCAGGAATTGTGATGGCGATTTTCCACAGATATTTTAGGTGCTGAAGAGTCTCCGATGTAGCCAAGATGGGGTCTTAAGCTGAAACGCCGGTTTAGCCCACGTTTAGTGCACTACACCATCTTGGTAAAGAATTTGAAGCACATACTAGGAACAGCTGCCCAGAGGATCGTTATGGAGCTGATTGCCACTTAAATTGTCTGCTAACAATCATTAACGAAGCTGCACAGCATTTTGGTGGCTGGCGCTTGACCCAACGCCCTCTCCTAACAGCAGCCAGTTGACTCGGGAGTAAACTAGTCGTTGCAGAAGATTTTGAGCACTACTTATCATTCACTTGCTGCTAGAGGTTTGAAGACGACTTTTGAAACACATCGAGAGACTTTCTGAGACACTTTGTCAAGATTTCACCAACACTTAACATCTATTCTGGAAATTCTCTGAGGAATTCACCTAAAAAAAGTGCCATGTTACTCTAGCTTACTGAACACCTTATGGGAGTCACCAGGAGAAAGGGAGCATTTGGTCATTGGAATCTTGCTAGGGGTCCCACTTGGTCTGCAGGAGGAATGGGAGGAGGACATGAGGCTAGGCAGAGCAGCACCAGCTACTGCAGGAGAGAGGAACAGGAGGGCAAGGTGAACTCTTTGCCCCAGCTAGTTGAGGACAACCCTCCTCTGGACCTCCTCCAAGACTTCCAGTGCCATGTCCAAGAACCTGTGCTCCCTTGGTCCCGAAGTCATCCTGACACATCCTTCAGTTGAAGTGGGAGAGTGGAGCTCACATATACTGCTCCATGAAAATCATGTTTGATCAGCACTCGAGTGCTAAACCTTAGAGTAGATCTGCTTTAGCACCTCCAGGCAAGTTCAAATTATAGTAATCAGCAATTAGAGCCAAAATTGTGTGCTAAAACCAGGCTTTCAAACAAGCGCGTCTTATTAGCACAGCACCCAATGAAATGTCGGTTTTCACCTTTTCACCCTTTCACCACAATAACCCCCTGCCTGTCTTCTACTGGAACATCATAAAGGTTTGGAATCTGGTTGCTTCTAGCAGGGCTTCCCCCTCCAACCAAGACGGCGATAATCCTGACAGATCAGCTCCTCTGGTTGAGTGTGTCCCTCAGTAATGCAAGGATGGCAGAAAGAAGAACCCTTGCTGAAAAAGTAAGCACACCCACTGAATGATGGTGGAGTTGGGTAAATGTCACCATATGCATTAGCTGCCTGGATAGCTTGGCAATGTGTCCACCCTGTGGACAGAGCCATCCAGGAAACAACGTTTCCATTAGGCCCTGATATGGTGCATGAAGGAGGCCGAGGTTCATGGACTTGTTCCGTCCAAGCGGGTGTATTTGGATGGAACGGGCAGGTTGGAGGCCTCAGTGCCCCTGGGTTAAGGAAAGAAAAAACACAGGTCGAGTTCCCACTTCTTGCCATCATCCAGCAAACATTGGGTGAGGTTGGCTGTGATGCCCCTGTAGTTAAATAGCCTGTCAACTCTAACAAGCGTTACATTGTTAGTAATTATCATTTAGTCACGATCCCAGAGGAAGCCGAAGACTGTGAAACCGGGGACAAGCGAGAAGTCAGCACTTTCAGGAAAAATGGGGAGAAAATTGGTGAGGAAGGGAGGAGGGGAAAATGGCTTGGAGCAGCCAATCCTGATGATGGATTTGGCACCAGAAATTGGATGGTGATCTCAATGAGACTCTACAAAGGGAGACGGCGATTAATCCCAACGGCGGAGTTACTCTCAGCCGCGGATTTGGATACTCACCGTTCATGGCGTCCCGCACCACCCTGAACTCGGCGTACAACCCTGCCCCGAAATACTGGCACAGACAGTAACACATGAAATCCACGATCCAGCTGCTCGCCACCTCCGCCATCTGGTAAAAGTCATCCCCGAGAGACGAGCCGCTCGCCCCCCGATCCCGCGCCCAGCTCGGGCTCCCCACCTCCATCTTCCAAACAAACCACGCCCTTCCCGTGCAACACCAACAAGGCTCCGCTACCCCCCGTGCAACACCAACAAGGCTCCGCTACCCCCCGTGCAGCACCACAAAACGTCCCCCACCCCTGCTTTCTGCCAGACAGCGGGCGCTTCTCCCTTAGTATTTTAACATAAACATTGCATTCTTTGGCAATTTAAAAATAAACAGGCCAATATAACAAATAAATAAATAATCGCGCAAAGTCTCATACAAATCACATTTGTGAGCCTTTTCATGCAAGAGTTTCTCTGCTAAAAATGAATCATCATCATCATAGGCAGTCCCTCAAAATCGAGGAAGACTTGCTTCCACTCTAAAAGTGAGTTCTCAGGTGACTGGACAGTCCAATGCAGGAATTACAATCACGGTCACAGGTGGGGCAGACAGTCGTTGAAGGAAAGGGTGGGTGGGAAGATTGGTTTGCCGCACACTCCTTCCGCTGCCTGCGCTTTCTTTCTGCATGCTCTCGGCGACGGGACTCGAGGTGCTCAGCGCCCTCCTGGATGCTCTTTCCCCACTTGGGGCGGTCTTTGGCCAGGGGCTTCCAGGTGCCGGTGGGGATGTTGCACTTTGTCAAGGAGGCTTTGAGGGTGTCCTTGAAGCGTTTCCTCTGCCCACCTGGGGCTTGCTTGCCGTGTCGAGACTCCGAGTAGAGCGCTTGCTTTGGGAGTCTCATTGTCAGGCATGCGGACGACGTGGCCCGCCCAGCGGAGCTGATCGAGCGTGGTCAGTGCTTCGATGCTGGGGATGTTGGCCTGAGCAAGAACACTGACGTTGGTGCATCTGTCCTGCTAATGGATTTGCAGGATCTTGCGGAAACAGCACTGGTGGTACCTCTACAGCGTTATGAGATGTCTGCTGTATATAGTCCACATCTCTGGGCCATATAGGAGGGCGGGTATCACTACTGCCCTGTAGACCATGTGCTTGGTGCCGGATTTGAGGTCCTGGTCTTCAAACACTCTTCCTCAGGCGACCGAAGGCTGCGCTGGCACACTGAAGGTGGTGATGGACCTCGTCGTCAATGTCTGCTCTTGCTGACCGTAGGCTCCCGAGGTATGGAAAATGGTCATAGAAACATAGAAAATAGGTGCAGGAGTAGGCCATTCGGCCCTTCTAGCCTGCACCGCCATTCAATGAGTTCATGGCTGAACATGCAACTTCAGTACCCCATTCCTGCTTTCTCGCCATACCCCTTGATCCCCCTAGTAGTAAGGACTTCATCTAACTCCTTTTTGAATATATTTAGTGAATTGGCCTCAACAACTTTCTGTGGTAGAGAATTCCACAGGTTCACCACTCTCTGGGTGAAGAAGTTTCTTCTCATCTCGGTCCTAAATGGCTTACCCCTTATCCTTAGACTGTGATCCCTGGTTCTGGACTTCCCCAACATTGGGAACATTCTTCCTGCATCTAACCTGTCTAAACCCATCAGAATTTTAAACATTTCTATGAGGTCCCCTCTCATTCTTCTGAACTCCAGTGAATACAAGCCCAGTTGATCCAGTCTTTCTTGATAGGTCAGTCCCGCCATCCCGGGAACCTTCGCTGCACTCCCTCAATAGCAAGAATGTCCTTCCTTAGGTTAGGAGACCAAAACTGTACACAATACTCCAGGTGTGGCCTCACCAAGGCCCTGTACAACTGTAGCAACACCTCCCTGCCCCTGTACTCAAATCCCCTTGCTATGAAGGCCAACATGCCATTTGCTTTCTTAACCGCCTGCTGTACCTGCATGCCAACCTTCAATGACTGATGTACCATGACACCCAGGTCTCGTTGCAACTCCCCTTTTCCTAATCTGTCACCATTCAGATAATAGTCTGTCTCTCTGTTTTTACCACCAAAGTGGATAACCTCACATTTATCCACATTATACTTCATCTGCCATGCATTTGCCCACTCATCTAACCTATCCAAGTCGCTGTGCAGCCTCATAGCATCCTCCTCGCAGCTCACACTGCCACCCAACTTAGTGTCATCCGCAAATTTGGAGATACTACATTTAATCCCATCGTCTAAATCATTAATGTACAATGTAAACAGCTGGGGCCCAAGCACAGAACCTTGCGGTACCCCACTAGTCACTGCCTGCCATTCTGAAAAGTCCCCATTTACTCCTACTCTTTGCTTCCTGTCTGACAACCAGTTCTCAATCCACATCAGCACACTACCCCCAATCCCATGTGCTTTAACTTTGCACATTAATCTCTTGTGTGGGACCTTGTCGAAAGCCTTCTGAAAGTCCAAATATACCACATCAACTGGTTCTCCCTTGTCCACTCTACTGGAAACATCCTCAAAAAATTCCAGAAGATTTGTCAAGCATGATTTCCCTTTCACAAATCCATGCTGACTTGAACCTATCATGTCACCTCTTTCCAAATGCACTGCTATGACATCCTTAATAATTGATTCCATCATTTTACCCACTACCGATGTCAGGCTGACCGGTCTATAATTCCCTGTTTTCTCTCTCCCTCCTTTTTTAAAAAGTGGGGTTACATTGGTTACCCTCCACTCGATAGGAACTGATCCAGAGTCAATGGAACCACGTTGTCCAAGGCTTCATCGTGGATTTTGATAATCGGGGGCAGTGCTGTGTGGCGGGATCAAGTTGTGGACCTTTGTCTTACGAATGTTTAACGTAAGGCCCATGCTCTTGTACACCTCGGTGAAGGTGTTGACGATGGCTTAACCGAGACTCTGACTTCAACGCGAATGTCTTCGACTCCATCCCGCAGCATGCTACCCGCCACCATCTCGGCACAACCCTAGCCTGGCACGAGGTAGAAAAGGCCATCCGTCAGCTGAAGAATAACAAGGCAACAGGAGCAGATGGAATTCCCGCCAAAGCTCTAAAGCATAGTGGAGGAGCACTTTTGGCATGAATACATGACCTAATTTCTCTTATCTAGAAGGAGGAGAGTATGCCCTGAGATCCCAGGGAAGCCGTAATCATGACCATCTTCAAAAAAGGGGACAAGTCCGACTGCAGTGACTATAGAGGAATCTCCCTGCTGTCGGTCACTAGGAAAATCATTGCAAGAATCCTCCTCAATCATCTTCTCCCTATGGCTGTAGAGCTCCTCCCAGAGTCGCAATGCGGATTCCGTCCACTAAGGGGTACAACGGACATGATCTTTATGGCGCGACAACTACAAGAAAAATGCAGGGAACAGCACCAACCCTTGTACATGGCTTCTTTGACCTTACAAAGGCCTTTGACACTGTCAACTGTGAGGGATTATGGAGCGTCCTCCATTTCGGCTTCCCTCAAAAGTTTGTCACCATCCTCCGTCTTCTCCATGATGACATGCAAGCCGGGATCCTGATCAATGGATCCATTGCAGACCCAATCCACATCCAGACCGGGGTCAAGCAAGGCTGCGTCATCGTACCAATGCTCTTTTCAATCTTCCTTGCTGCAATGCTACATCTTACCTTTGGCAAGCTCCCGTTGGAGTGGAGCTAAATTATAGAACAGATGGGAATCTGTTCAATCTCCGCCGCCTCCAGGCCAGATCCAAGGTCATCCCATCCTCTGTCATTGAACTACAGTACGCAGGCGATGATTGCGTTTGTGCACACTCGGAGGCCGAACGCCAAGTCACCGTCAAAAAATGAATCAATAACTCGCCTGTGGATTTACAAAATAGCTGGGCCCACGGACATTGCTGCCATTGTACTGTTTTAGAACTCGGGGGAGGAAGTCGCACTTTACAATATTAGTAAGAAGTATATACAAGTCTTTGTATGAAACTTTTCTGTCTGCTACTTTGCACCTTTAAAATAAATGGGATTATGCCTTCATTGAAATCGCGGATAAATTATATGAATGAGTTAACATGTTCATTACTCATATCATTCATCAGGATTTCAACGCCTCGCTGTTCATTGTCAGATTGCTACAGTGATTGGAAATGGTGTGGGAGTTCTTCATATTAACTGAACAAGTGTGTGGGTGACACCAAGAAAACAGCTGAGCAACTTAGTACAAACAAATATAGAAAGTTTCTACAGCAGTGAATCTTTTGAAGCAAAATTAAAAATGATATTTGTCCTTTTGAAATGTTCTTTTACAACCTGAGTCTATTAAACAACGACATTTGAAAGAAAGTGCATAGTGAGTTACTATAGGGGTGTCCAAGCTTTTTTCTTTACAGGCTGCGTAGATGCATACAATAGAGCCTCATAGGGCACATATAAATTTTAAATTGATATGCTCATTAATTTGGATATATCTCATGTTGCTGATAGTAATAGCATTACAGGTATTCTGATTTAAGATTTATCTATCAATGAGGAAATAGCATTAAAGATAGCTATTTCTAAAGCTTCAGATCAACAACATTCCAACACGGGATCAAAAGAAGTGAAATAGGTCATTCAGCCCCTCAAGCCTGTTCTGCCATTCGATTAGATTATGGCTGATCCATACCTCAACTCCATTTACCCACCTTTTCTTCATATTCCTTGATTCCCCTTACCTAACAAAAATGTATCAATCTCTATTATGTTCAGAATAACTCCACAAGACTGTGTTGTAAGCTCAAACCATTGTGACCTTGGTCTCTTTAATGTAACTCCAAAAAGTGAGGAAGCAGCATGGTGGATTGCCTTTTATACCTGCTTGCCCAGGGTGCACAGGTGACCCTTAGGTTTCCCACAGGTGTGCCCCCTGGTGACAAGTCTTACACATTGGTGAGGTTTGCATACATAACAATCTCTGTCTTGAAAATTTCAATTGACCCCAGCATCCACAATCTTTCGGAGGAGAGGGTTCCAGATTTGTACTACCCTTTGTGTGAGAAAATACTTCCTGATTTCTCTCCTAAATGGCCTAGCTCTAATTTTAAGATTATGCCCCTTGTTCTGGATTCCCTCACCAGAGGAAATAGTTTCTTTGTTTCTACCCTATCAAATCATTTTAAACACCTGTTAAATCACGCCTCAACCTTTTAAACTCAAGTGGATACAAACTAAGTTTAAGCAACTTGTCCTCATAAATAACCCTGGTTTAATTCTGGTGAATCTGCACCGTACTCCCCCCTCCTTCTTAGGCCAATATACCATAGTTTTGTCCATTAACACAATCTGCCTAGGTCCCATTGTAACTTCCTGCTCCTATTTACACACCTTACTGTGTCTCCTAACTTGGTGTCATCTGCAAACTTGGATATACCACTCTCTATTCCTTCATCCAAGTCATTAATATATATGGTGAAAAGCAGAAGCCCCAGCACAGATCCTGGGAAACTCCACTTGTCGCATCCCGCCAATCAGAGAACAGACTCTTTGGGCTAGATTTTCCATTATTTTTGCATGCATAACAGCCACTTAACATCCATTTTAACGCTCATATATCGCCCATTTAGCCACAAAATGGAAACTGACGCTCATTTCTCGGTCACTTATCGCCGAGCATTACTTTCCACATGTGCTTAACGGCGAGAAAAAATAATACCGCCTGCCCACTTTTTTTGGGCGGAATCATCAGAAAAGGCAATCCCAACGCCCATAATATCGGCCAGCATTACTTTTGGCACGTAATTAATGCCGAGATTTAATAATATCACCTGACCACTGTTTTGTGTCGTAAAGATCACATTCGCTGAAAGTAACGCCATGTATATCGGCCATCCTTACTTTCGGCACCTCGCATACATTTCGCCCAAAATATCGCTCGTGAAAAAACCGCTGGGAAAACGTGGTATTAACCGGAACAACTCACAGCGTTATGGATGCCATGTTCTAAATCACATGTCGCATCATTGAAAAGGCTGCTCTGCTTCAACCTCGGGGGAGTTCGGATGTACTCTGGAGGTCTTTGGAGGTGATGTGAACATCTGAACAAACATCTTTATCATACTGTGGACAATCGGAATTTAATAGGAGTCTTCGTGGGGACTTTCATTCTTTGTGACCAATTGGTGGCAAACAGATAGCTATTAGAATGGGGCCTGTCCTTTCTCACCCTCTCTTGATGACCACTTACATGCTGCAGACTCGAGATGGCAGAAGGTACACTCGACATCATCATGTGCCCAATGTAAGACGTGACAGACTGATGAGGAGGACCAGACGTTACACCCCCAGCAAGTACAGGGAGAAGCAGTCTTACCTCAACTTGCCCGACACCATCAGCCTTCGGAGACTGCGTTTCCACAAATAGGTTATCAGTGAGATATGCCAGCTCAGAAGAGGAGATCTGCAGCCTGCCAGCACAATCAGGACCGCACTGTCCGTCGAGGTCAAAGTCACCACAGCACTGTCGTTCTACGTGTCGGGTTCTTTTCAGGCTTCAGCTGGCGACATTTGCGGTATGTCTCAGCATGCCACACATTGCTGCATTAGACAGGTCACTGAAGCCCTGAATGCACGCAGGATGGGCTTTATCAGCTTCCCTATGACCAGGGATGCTCAGACTGAGAGGGCTTTAGGATTCTACTGAATTGCTAACTACCCCAAGGTGCAGGGAGCACATCACGATGCGGGCACCTTTTCAGGATGCAGAGGTTTTCAGGAACCGCAAGGGATTCCACTCCCTGTGTAAAGTCCTGACCTTGCAGTCCAGACTTACACGAGGCACATGCTGAAGTCAAGGTCATTCTGGACCTGCATCTTTATTTCACAGCTCTCGAGTGCCACACTTGCCTGAGACCTGCCTTTATATACCTGTGTGGAACAGGTATGCAGTGTCTCCTGCAAGTGCACCCCTGGTGGTAAAGTATGCTTGTGGTTACAAGTCATATCTAGTTACAGTCATGTATAACATGGTAGGATACAATTATATACAGTAGTGTGAGATACATGACATCACCCTCCCCCAAGGTCTTATTGTCTTTATAGATTCAGTCTCTCAGGTGGTCTACGCTCTCGCATGGAGCGTCTTAGTTGTGGTTCAGTTGTTTGCCTGTTTTCTTTCGGTGTGATTGCTGGTATCTCGCCTGGGCTGACTGTTTCGTTCAGTATGATTACTGGTATCTCGCCTGGGCTGACTGTTGAGACTGCCCTTTCCTCAGGTTGTTCCCTTTGTCTGTCCGCCAGGTGTGGTGTGAGTTCCACATTGTAGTCTGCCTCTGGTTCTGCAGTGTTGTTGGTGAATCTACTTTTTACTTGGTCTACATGCCTCCGGCAGGTTTGGCCATTGTCCATTTGTACAACCAGTAGCCTGTTTCCTTCCTTGCCTGTTATTGTCCCTGCAAGCCATTTGGGACCCCTGCCAGAGTTTAGCGCAAACACTTTGTCCCCTATATCATTCCACCTCCCCCTCGAATTTCGGTCATGGTACTCAGTTAGCTAACGGCGCTTTGCCTCAACAATTTCATGCACGTCTGAGAGGATTAACGAGAGCCTAGTCTTTAAGGTCCGTTTCATCAATAGTTGCGCGGGGGGAACCCCAGTCAACGAATGCAGATGAGATCTGTATGCCAGCAGCAGTCGCAACAGGTGGCTCTGCAGCGTGGGACCTTGGATTTTTAGCATGCCTTGTTTAACGATTTGCACTGCTCGCTCTGCCTGGCCATTGGAGGCCGGCTTGAACGGTGCCGTCTTAACGTGATTTATGCCGTGGTCAGCTATAAAATCTTGAAATTCTGCGCTGGTGAAGCACGTACCATTATCACTGACCAATATCTCAGGAATTCCGTGCGTTGCAAACATGGTTCTAAGGCTCTCTACAGTGGTGGAGGTGGTGCTCGAGTTTAAAATGGTGCACTCGATCCACTTTAAAAATGCATCGATGACTATGAGGAACATTTTGCCCATGAATGGGCCTGCATAGTCTACATGCACCCGCGACCACGGTTTGGTGGGCCAGGGCCAGTGGCTTAGGGGGGCTTCCCTGGGGGCATTACTGAGTTGGGCACAAATGGAGCACCGCCGGACACAGAGCTCCAAGTCCGCGTCAATGCCAGGCACCAGACGTGGGATCTGGCTCAGGCATTCATAAGGACGATCCCCGGGTGCTCGCGGTGGAGCTCCCGGACAAACGCCTCTCTGCCTCGCAAGGGCATGACTACTCGGCTGCCCCACATCAGGCAGTCTGCCTGTAGTGATAGTTCATGCATGCGCCTATGGAAAGGTTTGATCTCCTCGGGACAGGCATCGCGAGCCTCTGCCCAGTCACCAGTTAAAACACATCTTTTGACTAAGGATAACGTGGGGTCGCTGGTCGTCCAGGCTCTGATTTGGCGAGCCGTCATGGGCGAACCTGTGGATTCAAAGGCATTGATTGCCATGACCATCTCACAGTCCTGTTCATCGGACCCTTCTGTGGTTGCCAGGGGTAGCCTGTTAAGCGAGTCGGCACAGTTGTCTGTGCCTGGTCTGTGCCTTATTGTGTAGTCATAAGACGCCAGCATGAATGCCCACCGCTGAATGCCTTGCACTCGGATAGCAGGGACGTGAGGGGTTTGTGGTCGGTTTCTAATGCGAACTTGGCCCCAAAAAGGTATTGGTGCATCTTTTTGACACCGTACACGCACCTCCTTCTCAACCATAACGTACCCATGCTCCGCCCGCGAAAGTGACCTGGAGACATAAGCAACGGGTTGTAATTTACCCGCATCATTGACGTGCTGTAAAATGCACCTGACCCCATACGCTGACGCATCACATGTAAGAACTAGCTTTTTACCTGGGTCAAAAAAGAATAAAACACTGTTGGAACATAGAAGGTTGCGTGCCTTATTGAAGGCGCGTTCTTGGGCGTCCCCCCAAAACCAATCGCACCCCTTTCTAAGTAGCACATGGACAAGCTCCAGCAGCGTGCTCAAGTTCTGTATAAAGTTCCCAAAGTAATTGAGAAGCCCGAGAAAAGCGTGCAGTTTTGAGACATTCCGGGGCCTGGGTGCCAGACGAATTGCTTCGGTTTTGGATTCTGTTGGGCGGATTCCATCAGCGGCAATCCTTCTGCCCAAAAATTCAACCTCAGGCGTGAGAAACAGACACTTGGATTTCTTAACTCTCAGGCCTACCCAATCCAATCGACTTAGTACTTCCTCCAAATTGCGGAGATGGGAGTCGGTGTCCCTGCCCGTGATGAGTATGTTATCTTGAAACACAACCGTCCCCGGAATGGACTTGAGCAGACTCTCCATGTGGCGCTGGAATATAGCAGCTGCTGACCTGATGCCGAATGGGCATCGATTGTACATGAAAAGGCCTCGATGTGTGTTGATGGTGGTGAGTAGCTTAGACTCTTCGGTCAGTGCTTGCGTCATATATGCAGATGTGAGATCTAGTTTCGAGAAAAGTTTTCCTCCAGCCAATGTGACAAATAGGTCTTCCGCTCTGGGCAGCGGGTATTGGTCCTGTAGGGAGACTCTGTTTATGGTAATCTCCACAGATTCGTATGGATCCATCAGGCTTCATGACTGGGATGATGGGACTTGCCCAGTCGCTAAATTCCACGGGTGAGATAATGCCTTCCCGCAGAAGCCGGTCCAGTTCTTGTTCAATCTTTTCTCTCATCACATAAGGCACAGCTCTGGCCTTGTGATGAATCGGTCTGGCATTCTTTGTGATGTAGATTTTAACTTTAGCCCCTTTGAAGGTGCCCACACCTGGCTGAAAGAGATGTTCAAAACGACTTAGAACTGTTGAGCAGGAGGTCCGTTCCTCTGACGACATGGCGTGAACATCATCCCATTTCCAATTTAGTTTTGCCAGCCAGCTTCTCCCCAACAGTGCTGGGAGATCTCCGGGGACAATCCACAGGGGAAGTCGGTTCACTGTCCCTTTGTGTGTGACTGAGAGCATGGCGCTGCCAAGGACTGGGACGATTTCTTTGGTATAGGTCCTTAGTTTGGTGTCGATCCTTGTGAGTTTTGGTCTGTTGCTTTTGTGCAGCCACAGCTGTTCAAATTGTTGGACACTCATGAGAGATTGACTAGCTCCCGTGTCCAGTTCCATGTTAACGGGTATCCCGTTGAGTAGGACCCTCATCATTAATGGAGGCATCTTGTTGTAAGAACAGTGGACATTGATCGTGTTGACCCGCTGTACCCCGGCGTCCCGGGCACTGTCCCCACCGTCTTCTGGTCCGCTTTCCGACCCTTCCAATTCGTATACCAGCCGAGCTGCTGTTTTTCTGCACATGCGAGCCAGATGCCCTGTATAGTTGCAGTTTCTGCAAACAGCATGCTGAAATCAACACCTCCTTGTTGAGTGCCTGCCCCCACATCTCCAGCACAGATCGTTTCCATTGTTTCCGAAGGGTGAGCTGCGTCTGGCTGATCTCTCTTGAGCTTCTCTCAGTCTGTAGTTGATTGCTCACATTGTGAGTTGATGAGGTGTAAACGGTCGTTCATGTGGCCCTTGATGGCTTCTGGCACCACTGCCTGCTGTTGAAGGCCTGCTCTCCTGCCTTTGTCTGTATGTGGGGGTAACGGCTCGCTTCACGCTGTGAACCCCTTGTTCCGATGTTTCGTTAGTTGTCGTACCCGCAGTATAGATCAACCTCGTTTCTTCTTCTCCTGCCAAGAATGTCTGTGCGACCAGTGCTGCTGCCTCTAGGGTCAAGTTCTTGGTCTCTATAAGCTTTCAGAATATGTCTACTTGGCCTATTCCTTCAATAAAAAAATCTCTCAGTACTTCTCTCCTTAGTTCATCGAGAACTCACATAAACTAGCCAGCCTCCGAAGTTCCGCCACAAAGTCGGGTATGCTCTGGCCCACACAGCATCTGTAGTTGTAGAACCTGTGTCTGGCCATGTGTCGGCTGCTCGCTGGCTTCAGGTGGTCTCTCACCAGTGTGCTCAACTTCTCAAATGACTTGCTTGCTGGTTTCTCGGTTGCCAGCAGGTCCTTCATTAAGGCGTATGTTTTCGAGCCACAGTTGGTCAAGAAATGGGCTCTTCTCTTGTCTGCCTTATCGTCGCCCAACCAGTCTTTGGTTACAAAGCTTTGCTGGAGCCTTTCTATAAAGTCCTCTCAATTGTCTCCAGCATTGTATTTCTCATCTGAGCCGTTGGTAGCCATTCTGTGGATTCTGTGATCCCGTAACTCATCACCACTGTAAAGTCCTGACCCTGCAGTACAGACTTACACGAGGCACATGCTGAAGTCAAGGTCACTCTGGACCTGCAGCTTTATTTCACAGCTCTCGAGTGCCACACTTGCCTGAGACATCCCTTTATATACCTGTGTGGAACAGGTATTCAGTGTCTCCTGCAAGTGCACACCTGGTGGTAAAGTATGCTTGAGGTTACAGGTCATATCTAGTTACAGTCATATATAGCATGGTAAGATACAGTTATATACAGTAGTGTGAGATACATGACACCCTGAATGTGAAACTCGTTGATGACCACCAGCAAATTATTATGGCAGTGAATGCTAAATTTCCGGGCAGCATCCATGATGCTTACATCCTGCGTGAGAGCACTGTATCTGACTTGCTTAACAATCAGCCACAAGGTCAATGCTGGATGCTTGGTGACAAAGGATATGGCCTCGTCACCTAGCTGATGACCCACCTGTGTGACACCCACACCGAAGCCGAGAAGCGATTCAACGAGAGCCACAGAGCCACTTGCAATATCGTGGAGCAAACCATTGGAGTGCTTAAGCAGCGCTTTAGATGCCTGGACCACTCAGGAGGAGAGCTCCAATACCACCCTGAGCAGGTAGCTCAATTCGTGGCGGTGTGCTCCATGCTGCACAACTTGCCTATCAGGAGGGGACGAGAATTGCCAGAAGAGAAGAGAGAGGAGCTGGACACTGAAGCCATGCCCCTCAGGAGAGAGAGGAAGAGGAGGATGAGGAGGTGGATGCTGAAGCCATGCCCCCGCCTCCCTGTAGGCCGCATGAAAGGGCCTGTGGTGGCATCATAGCTGCAAGACTCTTAGGTCAGGAGCTCATAAATGAGATCTTTGCCTGAAAGAACGTTGGTGGTATTTACAAGGCTGACATACTGCTGGGTGTGCAGGTCATACATCAGTGGTGTGCATGACCTTGGTGACAGTTAAAGTTTAAGTTGATTCAAGTTAAGTGTAATTATACCCTTTGATATTAAGGAATCACCAGTGTGTAACGGTGCAGCTATCTGAGCCAATGCGCAGCAAGGTTATGTTAAATAAAAAACATTTAAACCGAACATTTGTCTGCAATCCTAAGTATATCTGTAAAAACCAACCCTTCGTCCCGCCGCTTCTCATCCCCACCTCTACCCCTTCCCCTTCCACTCCTGACTCCCAGCCGCCTGGCTGAGGAGTTCCTCAGGTGCTGCTTCATTGGTGGGGGGATGATGGCCAAACTGCTGCTTGGACAGATACGGGAGAGGACGGTTCCGAGGTGGGAACGTGCTCCAAGCCAGAAGCAAGATGTTGCTCCTGGCTCTCATGTGTTTTTGGCAATGGGTGTGTGACACCTTGGGGTGCAGTGCTGTGCTCCGGGACCACTGGGAGCCTTCTGCCACCAGTGTTCCCGGCTACCAGCTCCAGGGCTTCCACCATCCCTTCCATGTTATATATTTGTTGGACAAAAACTCGGTGCCAACTATGTTCTTGGTGCTTAGTAGGCTTTTTGCTACTGGTGAATCTCCCTCGTGCCTCCCACAATAGCCATACAAGCACACATCACACCCACACATGCTTTCAGTCCCTCTCTGCTCCCTCTCTCTCTGTCTCCTCTGCGCATGTAATGATGATCTCTGACCTCCTGAATCGCGGGAAACGAGCGTTACCATGCCTTTGCTAAGGAAAATGACACTTTACGGCAGAAGGTCAAAGAGATTTAACGCTATCGCCCATTTCAGATTGCTCGTGGTAACTGTTGTGTATCTGTAAAGCATGCACTCCCATGTTCTGCCACCGGAGAGTGCATCCCCTGAGGTCCCAAGGGATCCCAGCATCCCTTGGCAGCACTGTATATAAGCCGGCCCCTAAGGCCTGTTCCTCACTCTGGAATGTCTTAATAAAGACTGAGGTCACTGTTACTTTAACCTGCCTGTGTGCAGTCTCATCTGTGTTAGGAACACAATAGTAATGCCCAATTTAAAAAATGCTTTGAAAATGTGCGACAAGCCGGCGATCTGAAAACCCATTTTTACTGCCCACACCATAAATACCGCCCATTTTTGGGTTATCTGCACAAAAGTGTAAAATCTAGCCCTTTATCCCTACTCTCATTTTTCCTACATCCCAACTGATTACTGACCCATATCACAAGGTTACCTCCAATTCCGTGCGTATTAAGTTCTGATAATCCCTTGTGTGTAGCAGGGTGAACCAACAAGAATAAATATAGGTGTAAATAAGACTGAATTGTCTGGGCTGAATTGCCAAATCTCAAAGGCCACATGTGGCCATAATGCTGCAGGTTGACAGCCCGGGGTTAGAACATTGTGTTTTCATTTCAGTGAATGTAGTTTGATCCAGCCTGATGGGATGAAAGTTGTCTTTCTTCACTGGGCGTGTGTCTCAGCACAAAACTCCTCACAATTCAAAATTAACAGGCACTCACTCATACTTTGTTAATGTGCAGAGTGGTACTCCAGACCAATATCCCCCCTCATTTTTTTTGGGGGGTGGGTGCACGGCCCCTTTAAGGGTCTGTACAGCCCATTCACAGTTTCATGCACTATTTAACATTGTAAAAGCCGGTCCAGGGCTGCACAGGATGGTAGAGAGCTGAGAGAATGTTGATCCAGATGCTGTAACCTGCTGGCTGTTAGTTTATGGAATTATATAATAGGACAATATTGTAAATCAGGAGACAGTAAAAATCTATCTCGGCTGCTCCTGCTATCTTCACATTATCTCAGACTCCGCTGCAGAAGCTTTTTGTTTACCTGGCTGGTTGCTCCTCCCCAAGCAGAAATTCAAACTAGACTGAAGCGCACAACAAAATTGTACTTTATGCAAGCACTCTAATAACGTCTCCACGAGGTAAGGGTATTGTACTTGAACTGTAGTGACCTTAGTCCGTTTATTTCAGCTCCTTGATTGAGGACACAATGAGGTGAGCTCCCTTTTATACTTGGTTATCTGCAGTGTGCAGGTGACCCTTAGGTCTCCACCAGTAACACCCTCTGGTGGTACAGGTATGGTGTACACAATGTGAAGGTACATTCAGTGGTCTAGTACACACATTAACATACATAACAACACTCCCCCCTAAGTGTTGTGCCACAGGCTTTTGCACTGTGTTCTCTGGCCCTCGACTTGAGTGCCCAAAGCTCTTGCACTTTGTCTTTGCTTGGGAATGGCTCTCTCCCTGTGGACCCCCAAATCCTTATTGCCATGATATTGGGAAGTGGTCGGCAGTGGACGGTTGGAGGTTGTAGTGAAGGTTGTGTGGGTTCTGGGTGTGATCCATGTGTTCATGGCTACATACATCCATTCCCCCCCCCCCCCATACATAGACCATATGTGTGGTTCAACACCTGCATTGGCATACATGTAGAGTGAGTAAGGGATCAGGTTGGTTATGTCACTGTTTTTGAGTTCAGCAGTGGTGGAGCAAGTACATGTTATAGGTAAGGTACATACATTATATTGTCTGGCTGGGTGAGGTCGTTTAGTGGTGGGCAGAGCCACAGGGTGGTGTGACCTCCCTGTCCTCCATTGAGGGCTGCAGGGTCACCCTGCTGCCCTTCATTGGTGGTGGAAGTCTGGTCATCCCAGGTCCCACCGGGAAAGCTGGAGGGTACTGGCCTCTTGCTCCCGGTGCTGGCCCTGGTGGCCAGGGGGGGTAGGGCCGATCTGGGACAGGTTGCCTGTGGTGGTGGCTGTGCCATCCATTGATCGCTGGCCCTGCAGTGGGTATGTTCCCACTGTGTGTGTGGCCACTCTCCCTGGGGCATCACGTTGGTCCCGGAGGCTCAGGCTACACGATTGGGTAGCCCACTAGACCTGGGTGGTTCCCATGGGAGATTGCTTTTGGCATTGTCGGCACACATGTAGAACCCAACATCATTTCTCATTTTATCATTAGCATTCATGATACATTGGATTCAACCGCAACCAGCCAACTCGACATTATTATTTGTCTTTACACTTTCACATTTGTCCATTACAACACTTTCCTGTGTACTCTCAGTATCTCTGTGCAAGGTTACATTTGGATACCTGCCTTTGTTAGTTACATTTTTCTCATTAGCATTATCGGCATCACTGTTCAACAGTACATTTATATACTTGCATTCGTTAATTACACCTTTATCATTAGTGTCCAAGAGTGGAACTGTCCCTTTAATTGTTTCGGGTTACCGGTCTCTTTTAAGAAGGCCTTGCAAGCTTTACCCCAATCCGGTTCGCTGCTTGGCATCACATGTTGCTCCCTCAATGCTGCCCCTCGTGGTCTGGTCGCGGCCATTTTGATTTCAGGTGCTTCACCTCGTGATGCGGGTGCCATCTTCTTTCTCTCCGCGAGGTAGGTTGCGGTGATCCTTTTCTCCCCAGGTTCTGCCGCGGAAACCGGGAATCTACCTTCTGCACCGATCTTCTTCCCTCGGAGTCCTGCCACGGCCCGGAAGGTGATGTCTGGTCATTTAGGATGGATCATCTCGCCATTGAGTTGTGCAGTCTGTGTCGTCACCATGCAGTCGAGCTGGACGGGAGGATTTCCAGGTGCTGCGATGGGTCCAAATTTGGGGCCGCGTAGGACGTCGATCGCTGGGGCCTGGAGGCTTTCCCCACTCCAACAGATTTGGATTTGCTTCATCCATCTTCTTCCCAGCAGCGTTGGACCATCACCGGCAACGATCCACAAAGGAAGCTTGTGCATCGCGCCGCCATGGGACACATGGACATCTACGCTGCCAACGACTGGGATAGTGCTTTTTGTGTAAGTGAGCAGCTTCACCTGGATTGGAAACATTTTGGATCATTTGGTGGGATTGTCCCAGAGTTTCTTGAAGGCCGTCGGATTCATCGGCGATTGGCTCACCCCTGTGTCGATCTCTATCGAGACTGGAACACCGTTGATTTCTACTTCCATTTTCCACAGGGAACTCTCGGTGGAGCAGGTATACACTCGGTACACCTCTTCCAGGGGCTGAGCCACTTCGTCTTCATCAGCACTGGAGCCCGGGTGATCAGCCAACTCATCAGCGACTCAGTGAGTAAAATTTCTTCTACACATTCGCTGGAGATGACCTTTAGTGTTACAGCCTTTGCAAGTATAGTCCTTGTATTGGCAGTGGTGGGCCCTGTGGTTTCCTCCACAGTGCCAGCACGGGGCTAGCCGGTTGGCCCCATGTGGCGGACTCAGAGTTGCGGGACTCGGGGCAGCAGCCTTGCCTCTGAAAGGTGCCATTCGGTTCACTGCACTCGTCGGGTTAGAGTCCTGGGGGTGAGTCATCATCATCTTGGATTCGCAGACCGGAATCATGAATGCCTGGCTCACTTTGATTGCCTTCTGCAGGGTGACCGTAGTGTCCGCAGAGAGCAGCTTATGGAGGAGACCCTCGTGGCCGATTCCAACAACGAAAATGTCCCTTAGTGCTTCAGTGAAGTGGTCGCCAAAATCACACGGTGCAGCCAATCTTCTCAGGTCTGCAACATATTTAGCAATTTCTTGGCCTTTGGGCCGCCGCTGGGTGTAGAACCGGTGTCTGGCTGTGAGGATGCTCTCTTTATGTTTGAGTTGTTCTTGTATTAAAGTTACGAGCTCCACATAAGTCTTGGTTGTCGTCTTCGCTGGGGCTAGCAGGTCCCTGACGAGGCCGTGGACATTGGGTCCACAACTGCTGAGCAGGATGGCTCTGCGTTTATCAACCAGCGAGAGGTCGGTGTGTCTCTGGCCAGGTCGTTGGCGATGAAAAAGTGTTCGAGCCGTTCCACAAAGGCATCCCAATCTTCCCCATCAGTGAATTGTTGGAAGTTGCTAAGGTTAGACATATTGTGCATGGAAATTCGTAACCTCGTCGCCAGTTGTAGGAAATGCAAGCACTCTAATAACGACTCCACGAGGTAAGTGTATTGTACTTGAACTGTAGTGACCTTAGCCCGTTTATTGCAGCTCCTTGAGTGAGTTGGTTACCTGCAGTGTGCAGGTGACCCTTAGGTCTCCACCAGTAGCACCCTTTGGCGGTACAGGTATGGTGTATACAGTATGAAGGTACATTCAGTGGTCGAGTGTTACAGTACGTACATTAACATACATAACAAAAATAATTGCACATTTTCAGACATTCAAAGTGAAGGAAAATCTGTTTTAAATATCCCTAACAAGAAGAACTGTAATATGGCTAAATTACATTAAACTGGAGGAACAATGAACAGAAATGTTGTCAGACAAAGGCAACTTGTAACCAAGGACAAATGTTGGGTTGCTATGGGACTAGTGGAAGCGACCGGCACTGTCTTGAGATAAGACCCTCATTAAACTTCAGAAGTGACAGGCATGAAGTGACCCCACTAAACTTTGAACCAACCATGAACAACCAGGGGAATAGCCATGCTTGAGGCAACAATAATTTAGATGTGCATGTGAAAATCATGATGGAAGTGTGAACTCAAAGTGTTATGTATGAATAAAGGATCTGACCAGATACTGTGAGCTCAGACTAAAGTGTGACCGTAGTCTTTTATTGCAGGTCTCCAGAGTGCCTCTCCAGCCTGTGAGGCCTCCTTAAGTACAGGTGCTCCCAAGGGATTGTGGGATCCTTTGGGACTCCAGTGAATAAGCCCTCTGATGGTTACACAAGGTATTTACAGGTTTACATATATAACAACACAACCCCCCAAAGTCATTGGTGTAACTATTTACAAGGTGAGTCGATCTGGGGTCTTTCTTTCCCTGGTTGATCGTCTCAGTGGAAATGCTGGTTTTGGTGAGTCGTTTGTTGGGCCCCCGCTGGGCTGCTGTGCAGCTGGCCTTGCTGGATTGCCTGGTGTGGTGAGTCCTGTTGGGCTGCTGCGGGTGATGGGTTCTGCTTCGTGGTCCGCCGCTGTGTCGGTTGCCACTGGTGTGTATGTTGGGAGGTCAAAAAAGGTAGGGTCCAAAGTGGGTTGCTCAGGATAGTCCATGAATCTGAGTTTGGTTTGATACAAGTGTTTCCTGTAGATGAGTCCATTTGAAAATTTGACCCGAAACACCCTACTCCCCTCTTTGGCCACAACAGTGCCGGGAAGCCACTTGGGAACTTGTCCATAGTTCAACACAAATACAGGATCATTAATTTCAATTTCACGTGACACATTTGCGCTATCATGATATGTACTTTGTTGAAGCCGCCTGCTCTCTACCTGTTCGTGTAAATCAGAGTGGACTAACGAGAGCCTTGTCTTAAGTGCCCTTTTCATGAGCAGCTCAGCGGGTGGAATCCCAGTGACCGAGTTGGGTCTCGTGCGGTAACTAAGCAGGACTTGGGATAGGTGATGTTGACTCCCTGGTCGTTTGCCGCATTTGAGCCAAGATTTTTGTCATACATCATTCTGGTTTCTTCCTCCCCTGAGATAAATGTCTGGGCTATCAGAACCGCCGCTTCCAAGGTCAAGTCTTTGGTCTCAATTAGTTTCCTGAAAACCCCAGCGTGCCTGATGCTATAAATGCACACGAGGCCATTCTGTGACCAGTTACCTTTATTACCAAGACCTCAAGTGATGAAGGTGGGTAGAGCTTCCCCTTTTATACCTGAAAGTCCAGGTTAGGATTGTCTCCCACAAGTTCACCCCCTTGTGGTCAATGTTCTCAAGATGTACAACTTAGGTCAGCTTATACATGGGAAATGTAAGAGAAAAATTTGGCATTAGGGGTACCAGCAGGACAAGGGTTAAAGTGTTGGTTCCTGCACCAACCTATAAGGAGGTAAAAGGCCTCTCTTTGGCCTTGTACATTCCGGTACCAAGGCTCCAGAAGTTATCAATTCAATAATATTCCGACAGGATGCGATGTGAGAACCTAAACAGACATTGATAAGACCTAGCGAAGAGGCTCGAGGCAGACTCATGGGCATCAAGGAGAATCAACAAATTCTGACCTAATGAAGTCATTCTAGTCACGGCCTAAGGTGGTCACGAGGGTCTTGGCCAGTCAATCCAAAGTAGACTAATAAGGTAGTCCAATTAGAGAAGTAGCACTGATAAGGTAGTCCAATTAGAGATCTAGGGAGGTCTTACCAGGGAACGGAGGGGTTTTTAAAATGTATAAATGTTGTATGATTGTGCTGTTCGGGGAGCATCTCCACTCACAGGCGGTTGTGATGAGAGGTGTTCCCGGACGTTCGTAAGAAAAGATCGTTATACCTTGCCATTCGTCTCTGTCTACTAACTCCGGGGGCTGTTACGCGGGTTGGGGCGAGCGTCGACCCTCTATATCAGGGGACCCGCTCGTGGGAGGAGAAGCCTTCCCATTTTCCCTTACAGTTCAAATGATAGTTGAATACATGACATCACCTCCCCCCCAAAGTCTTATTGGGATCACAGGTTGTCGGGGAGGATGAAAACCCCCTCATTTTACCCAGAAGGAAAAGAGCTGTGGGATCTGTCTGTGCTGCAATGTGAATTGAAACCGAGAGGGTTTGACCTTGGCAGAGCAGTGATTGGACGAGGGAGGACACCGGAGGGCCAATGGTGGGATAGAATCAGCCTGAAGCATGGGGCTTTCAAGCTAATGGGAGAGCACTTGCTCGAAAACTGTGGGACTGACTCATCGCCATTATCGGGTTATTGCCTTCCCCATGTTTACACTATGGAGGGAAATTATGCAGACCTTCAGAAAACTAGGGAACCCAAAACAAACCAAGGGCCTACACAATGGCTACAGGAGGCCAACGCAATCAACCCCTACTCAAACCTTGAGTAGGTTAACATCAGTGGAAAAAACCCGCAATAATCT
Source organism: Pristiophorus japonicus (assembly GCF_044704955.1). NCBI lineage: Eukaryota > Metazoa > Chordata > Chondrichthyes > Pristiophoridae > Pristiophorus > Pristiophorus japonicus. The sequence continues at coordinate 387,969,526 of NC_091977.1, forward strand.
AAAACTGCTGCATTTTTCAAAATCACAAAGCCCACCAATGGGAAGGATTGATTTCAGCAAGAGAGGCGGACTGGATATCTGGCTATAAAAAGGGGTTTCTGACCCAGTGTGTGTGCTCTGCTCTCGTGATCCAACAACCAGCAAGCCTCTCGACACTGAAGGAAAACCAGTGTCCGAAGACACCGAAGATAGAAGAAACAAATCACCAGACTGCAGAAAGCACAGCAGTGAGTATAACCTCTGGTCCCCAGAACTCCCAACTCAGTTAGGCCAGGAAAGGTGGGAGGTTGAGCATTGTACTGCTAAACTTGTATAAAATTTTTCGTTGTGTCCGTGGGATTTAGGGGGATTGTTTTGTTGGTGTATTGCTGTTTGTTGAGATACACCTTGTCAAATAAATTGGAAGCCTAAGTTCCTCTTGGAATCACCTTGTCTCAGTTCTATTGTATTACATCTCCTGATCATGAGTCTTATGTCAGAACAGTGTAAGGGAAGCTAGGAGCGCCTCGAAAATGCTCAACTGTGTGTCACAGGCTAGGGAAGAAGGGGTTAGGAGTATTTGACACTCACAGGTGCCTCACAGGCTAGGCATAAGCTGTGGGGACGCATGAGTCTCAAAACCCCCTTCATAAGCTGTGGACACAGTCTCTCCAGGGGTGCTCTTGCAGCACTCAGGGTACCTCACAGGCCGGGCATAAGCTGTGAGGGCAGAAGCCCAGAGAGAGAGAGACACCCAAGGCACAACAACACTCCCCGAGAACCCCTTACACAGGTTAAGTCTCTCTGGTGGTTTACGCTCCCTTGTAGAGCGCCTGAGTTAGGGCTCCGGTTGTTAGGCGCTGGCCTGAGTGTCTGCTGTTTATGGTGCCTCAGGCCTGTCTGGACTGCCCACAGTGAGTGGGCTCTCCTCCACTTGGTTCTGGAGTTCGGTCACCTGTGGTGGAGTAAACTCTACATCGTGTTCTTCCTCTGCTTCTTCTATGGGGTTGCTGAACCTCCTTTTAGTTTGATTCATGTGTTTGCGGCAGATTTGTCCATTGGTAAGTTTAACTACCAAAACCCTATTCCCCTCTTTGGCAATCACAGTGCCTGCAAGCCATTTGGGTCCTGCAGTGTAATTAAGGACAAAAACAGGGTCATTGACATCAATACATCGCGCCCTCACATTCCTGTCATGGTAGTCACATTGTGACTGATGCCTGCTCTCAACAATTTCTTTCATAGTAGGGTGTATAAGGGATAACCTGGTTTTGAGCGTCCTTTTCATTAGCAGCTCTGCGGGTGGAACCCCTGTGAGCGAGTGTGGTCGGGATCTATTGGCCAACAGGAGGCATGATAAGCGGCTTTGTAGGGAACCCCCTTGGATTCTGAGCATCCCCTGTTTGATTATCTGCACTGCTCGTTCCGCCTGGCCCTTTGTGGCCAGCTTCAACGGTGCCGTTCTGACATGGTTAATTCCATTGCCTGCCATGAAGTTCTGTAATTCAATGCTTGTGAAGCACGGGCCATTGTTGCTGACCAAGACATCCGGTAGACCATGGGCGGCGAACATTGCCCGTAGACTTTCTACCATGGCAGAGGATGTGCTTGAATTTAAAATGGCACACTCAATCCATTTGGAGTAGGTGTCTACTACAACCAAAAACATTTTTCCCATGAAAGGACCTGCGTAGTCCACATGGATGCGTGACCATGGCTTGGCGGGCCATGACCAGGGGCTAAGGGGGGCTCTCCTGGGTGCGTTGCCCAGCTGAGCACACGTGTTGCACCTGCGAACACAAGGTTCCAGGTCTGCATCTATCCCTGGCCACCAAACGTGTGACCTGGCAATTGCCTTAATCATGACAATGCCCGGGTGCTCATTGTGAAGTTCTCTGATAAACACCTCTCTGCCCCTCTGGGGCATGACTACTCGGTTTCCCCACAGTAGGCAATCGGCTTGAATCGAGAGTTCATCCTTGCGCCTATGTAACGGTTTAAATTCCTCAGGGCATGCCCCGTACGTGGCTGCCCAGTCCCCATTCAGGACACATTTCTTAACTAAAGACCGTAGCGGGTCTTTATTTGTCCAGACTTTAATCTGATGGGCTGTCACAGGTGAGCCTTCGCTGTTGAAAGCTTCAACAGCCATGACCATCTCAGCATCATGCTCAGTTGCCCACTCAGTGGTGGCTAGTGGGAGCCTGCTGAGTGCATCGGCACAGTTTTCAGTGCCCGATACGTGCCGAATTGTGTAGTTATAGGCGGCTAATGTAAGTGCCCAACTCTGTATGTGGGCCGATACATTCGCCTTTATGGCCTTGTTGTCGGCCAAAAGGGACAGGGGTTTGTGATCTGTCTCCAGCTCAAATTTTATGCCAAACAGGTACTGGTGCACTTTTTTTTACTACATATACACATGCTAGCGCTTCCTTTTCTACCATCCCGTAGCCCCTTTCTGCCTGGGACAGACCTCTGGAGGCATAAGCTACCGGCTGTAACTGACCATTGGCATTCACATGCTGCAAAACACAGCCGACCCCAAAGGACGACACATCGCACGTTAGAACAAGTTTCTTACACAGGTCATATAACATTAACAGTTTGTTGGAGCATAACAAATTGCGTGCTCTATCAAAAGCCCTTTCCGGCTGTCCCTCCAGACCCAATCGCGATCTTTGCATAGGAGCACGTGTAGCGCCTCGAACAGCGTGCTCAATTTGGGAAGAAAGTTACCAAAATAGTTCAGGAGCCCCAGGAACGAACACAGCTCCGTTGTGTTACGGGGTCTGGGTACTCTCTGGATCGCTTCTATTTTGGACACAGTAGGTCTGATCCCATCTGCTGCTACCCACCTCCCCAGGAATTCTGCCTCTGGAACTAAGAAGACACACTGCGCCTTTTTCAGACGCAGCCCTACTCGGTCCAGTTTGCGTAGCACCTCCTCCAGGTTGCGGAGGTGTTCTTCAGTATCACGACCCGTGATGAGGATGACGTCTTGAAATACCACCGTCCTTGGAATCGACTTGAGGAGGCTTTCCATATTTCGCTGAAAGATCGCGACGGCCGAACGAATCCCGAACGGACATCTGTTATACTCAAATAACCCCTTGTGTGTCGTGATGGTGGTCAGCTTCTTCGACTCACTTGCCAGCTCCTGGGTCATGTAAGCTGATGTCAGATCCAATTTTGAAAAAGGTTTGCCACCGGATAGCGTCGCAAAGAGGTCCTCCACTCTCGGTAGCGGGTACTGGTCTTGGAGTGACACCCGATTGATGGTAGCCTTGTATTTGCCACATACCCTGACCGACCCATCCGCCTTGAGCACCGGCACGATCGGGCTTGCCCAGTCACTGAATTCGACTGGCGAGATGATGCCTTCCCTCAGCAGGTGGTCCAATTCGCATTCTATCTTTTCCCACATCACGTACGGCACCGCTCAGGCATTGTGGTGTACTGGCCTGGCGTCCGGTTTTATGTGAATCACTACCTTGGCCCCCATGAAAGTGCCGATGCCGGGTTGAAATAATGAGTCAAATTTGTCCAGGATCTGTGAGCATGATACTTGCTCCACAGAAGAAATTGCATTGACATCGCCCCATTTCCAGTTCATGACAGCAAGCCAACTCCTCCCCAGGAGTGCGGGACCATCCGCCGGGACAATCCAGAGTGGCAACCTGTTCTCCGAATCTTTGTGGGTCACGACTACCGTGGCGCTGCCTAGCACCAGAATGATCTCCTTTGTCTATGTCCATAGCTGTGCGTCAATCGGCAATAATTTTGGCCTCCTGGCCTTGGACACCCACAACCTTTCGAACTGTTTGATACTCATCAGGGACTGGCTAGCCCCCGTGTCTAGCTCCATTAAAACTGGGATGCCATTGAGGAGCATTTTCATCATTATCGGTGGTGTCCTGGCATATGAACTGTATATGTGCTCCACATGAACTCGCTGAACTTCAGCTTCCAGCGATTACCCACAGTATTAATTTGGTCTCGTAGGGCTTACATCGGGCCCGTCCTCCTCGTACATCAACCTGGCTGCAGGCTTCCTGCACATACGTGCTAAGTGACCGCTGATGTTGCAGTTTCTGCAGGTATATTGCTGATACCTGCAAGCTCTGGCTGGGTGTTGCCTCCACACCTCCAGCATGAGCTGGAGGCCCCGTTGTTGGAAACAAAAGGTCCATTACCAGTCGATCGTCTCTGACTGTCTCTGTAACTGTCCTTAAGCGCACCATTGACAGGTGTTGATGGCCCCATTACTGGCTGCATTGTCCCTTGCGATGGCATGAATCGCCGTTCAGCTAGCCATTGTCTCTGTTGAATTCCCCCTAAGGGTTCGACTACATACTCGGGCATATCCGATTGCCCCTGCCTGCCTGGAGAACTGTGTTCCATGTTAACAATGTTGACTTCCTGTCCATTTGCTGCAGTTAAACCAAGATTTTTGTCATACATCATTCTGGTCTCTTCTTCCCCTGAGATAAATGTCTGGGCTATCAGAGCCACCGCTTCCAAGGTCAAGTCTTTGGTCTCAATCAGTTTCCAGAAAATCCCAGCATGCCCGATGCCCTCAATAAAAAAGGTCTTGCAGCATCTCCGCTCTGCATGTATCTGTGAACTTACATAGGCTCGCCAGTCACCGGAGATCTGCCACGAAGTCAGGAATGCTTTGCCCTTCTCGCCGTCGGTGTGTGTAAAACTGGTGTCTCGCCATGTGCATGCTGCTCGCCGGTTTAAGGTGTTCCCCGATCAACTTACTGAGCTCTTCAAACAGCTTGTCCGCCGGCTTCTCTGGCGCAAGAAGGTCCTTCATCAGGGAGTACGTTCTGGATCCACAAACCGTCAGGAGATGAGCCCTGCGTTTCTCGGCCAAATCCTGTCCCAACCATTCCTTAGTGACAAAACTTTGCTGTAGTCTCTCAATAAAGTCGTCCCAATCATCACGAACACAATACCTCTCTTCTGTGCTGCTAGTGGCCATGCTCGCATGGTTTAGATCCCAGTTTCTCGTTGCCAATGATATGTCCTTACTATACAGTATAAATGCACACGAGGCCCATACTTGAGAGAAGGTCACTCTGTGACCAATTACTTTTATTACCAAGACCTCAAGTGATGACGGTGGGTGGAGCTTTGCCTTTTATACCTGAAAGTCCAGGTTAGGAGTGTCTCCCACAAGTTCACCCCCTTGTGGTCAATATTCTCAAGGTGTACAACTAAGGTCAGCTTATACATGGGTTACAATGATAGTTGAATACATGACAGCTGATTCTACAGTTAACCATTCTGTTACCCTCTTCAAGCTCTGCTTGATGGTTTGCACTGCTATCTCTGTCTGACCATTGGATGCTGGTTTGAACGGGGCAGATGTAACATGTTTGATCCCATTACGGGTCATGAACTCTTTGAACTCGGCACTGGTGAAACACGGCCCGTTGTCGCACACAAGGACATCAGGCAGGCCGTGCATGGCAAACATGGCCCGCAGGCTTTCAGTGGTGGCAGCGGACGTATTGCCGACATTATCTCACATTCAATCCATTTGGAATACGCATCTACAACCACTAGGAACATTTTATCCAAGAATGGGCCTGCATAGTCGACATGGACCCTAGACCACGGTTTGGAGGGCCAAGACTATAAACTTAGTGGCGTCTCCCTGGGTGCATTGCTTAACTGTGAGCACGTGTTACATTTGTGCACGCAGGACTCTAAGTCCGCATCGATATCGGGCCACCACACGTGGGAACTGGCTATCGCTTTCATCATTACAATGCCTGGGTGGGTACTAATGAAAGTGTCCCTGCCCTTTTTGGGTACCACTACACGATTACCCCACAGAAGGCAGTCTGCCTGTATGGACATTTCATCTTTGCGCCGCTGGTACGGCTTTATCTCTTCCTGCATTTCTAATGGACACTTCACCAGCTCCCGTGAAGCACATAATTTTTTACTAATGACAGTAAGGAGTCCTGGTTCGTCCAGGTTCTAATCTGTCGGGCTGTGACAGGTGATTGCTCACTCTCGAATGCTTCCATTACCATGACTAAATCTGCAGGCTGTGCCATTTCCACCCCTGTGGTGGACAATGGTAGATTACTGAGAGCATCGGCACAATTTTCTGTGCCTGGCCTGTGGCGGATGGCGTAGTTGTATGCGGATAATGTGAGCGCCCATCTCTGGATGCGGGCCGATGCATTCGTATTTACCCCCTTACTTTCAGAAAAGAGGGATATTAGTGACTTATGGTCAGTTTTAAATTCAAATTTGAGCCCAAACAGATATTGATGCATTTTCTTTACCCCATAAAGACACACTAATGCTTCTTTTTCAATCATGCTGTAGGCTCTCTCAGCCTTAGACAGACTTCTGGATGCATAAGCAACCAGTTGTAATTTCCCAGATTCATTAGCTTGTTGCAATACACACCCGACACCGTATGACGACGCATCACATGCTAGTACCAAACGTTTACATGGATCACACAACACAAGCAATTTGTTTGAGCATAACAATTTTCTAGCTTTTACAAAGGCATTTTCTTGGCTTTCACCCCATACCCATTCATCTCCTTTACGCAGTAAGATGTGCAGTGGTTCTTCCAGTGTGCTGAGACCCGGTAAGAAGTTACCTAAGTAGTTCAGGAGTCCTAGAAACGACCGCAGCTCCGTCACGTTCTGTGCGTTCTTGATTGCCTCTGTCTTCGAATCGGTGGGTCTGATGCCACCCGCCGCGATTCTTCTCCCCAGGAACTCCACTTCAGGTACCAGGAAAATGCACTTCAAGCGTTTTAACCTGAGCCCCACACGGTTGAGCCGACTAAGAACCTCCTCCAGGTTCTGCAGATGCTCGACTGTGTCCCGACCTGTAATCAAGATGTTGTCCTGGAAGACCACGGTGCACGGGACCGACTTCAATAAGCTTTCCATGTTTCTCTGGAATATCGCCACGGCTGATCGAATCCTAAACAAGCAGCTGTTGTAAATGAAGAGACCTTTGTGCGTGTTGATGCAGGTGAGGCCCTTCGATGATTCCTCCAGCTCCTGCGTCATGTAGGCCGAGGTCAAGTCCAGCTTCGTGAACATCTTTCCTCTGCCAGCATCGCAAAAAGGTCGTCTGCCTTTGGTCGTGGGTATTGATCCTGTAGGGAGAAACGATTGAGAGTTACTTTATAATCACCAAAGTTTCTGATGGTGCCGTCTTCTTTGAGGACTGGAACAATCAGACTGGCCCATTCGTTGAATTCGATCGGTGAAATGATGCCCTCTCATTGCAGCCAGTCCAGCTCGATCTCCACCCTCTCTCTCATCATGTACAGTACTGCTCTTGCCTTATGATGGATGAGTCGCACCCCCGCAATTAGGTGGATCTGCACTTTTGCTCCTTGGAACATCCCGATGCCTGGTTTGAACAGCGAGGGGAACTTGTTTAAGATCTGGGCACATGAAGTGCCATCGACGGACAAGAGCGCTCGGATGTATCCCAGTTCCAGCGTATCTTTCCCAGCCAGCTCCTGCCGAGCAGCGTGGGAGCATCGCCCGGTACAGCTTGTGCACTGCTCCATCATAGGAGACCTTTACAGCAGCACTGCTGATTACAGGAATCAGTTCCTTTGTGTGAGTTCTCAGTTTAGTGTGAATGGGAGTCAGGACTGGCTTGAGGCCTTCCTGCACCACAATTTATCGAAAGTCTTTTTGTTCATAATGGACTGGCTTGCGCCTGTGTCCAGCTCCATTGACACTGGGAGTCCATTTAATTCAACCTTCAGCATTATTGGGGGACACTTTGTGGTAAATGTGTGCACCCCATATACCTCTGCCTCCTCGGTCTGAGGCTCTGGTTCGTCATGATCCGCCATGGATCTGTCCTCCTCTGCAACATGGTGGTTTGCAGGATTAGCAGAGTTTGCAGCTCGCCTGCACATACGTTGGAGGTGTCCCATTGTTCCACAGCCCTTGCAAACGTATCCTTTGAAGCGGCATGAATTGAAACGATGATCACACCCGCAGGGCCAACAAGGTGTTAATGGTCTTGCATTCATCAGCCTTGATGGTGGACTCTGAGACATCTGCGGACATGCAGCTGCAGGCATATAAGGCCTGCCCTGTACATTGCGATTCGAAAACAACATTACTTTGTTCACAGTACTTGTAGCAGCACTTGTGTGCTGAGAGATTTGCTTGGTATTGTCACTGGTGGCAATGAAGCCTGGGCTATCGCTGTAGCTTTACTCAAGGTTGGGGTCTCTACAGTCAAATGTTTGCAAAGTTTCACTTTCATGGCCAATGCCAAGTAAACAAAAGTCCCTGAGCATGTGCTCCAAATGCCCTTCAAATTCCCAATGTCCTGCAAGGCGTCTTAGCTCGGCGACATAACTCGCCATTTCCTGGGCTTCAGACCTTTTGTACGTGTAGAACTGGTACCTCGCCATCAGAACGCTTTCCTTCGGGTTCAGATGCTCCCGGACCAGTGTGCACAAATCATCATATGATTTCTCTGTGGGTGTCGCTGGAACAAGCAGATTTTTCATGAGGCCATATGTTGGTGCCCCGCAAACGGTGAGGAGGATTGCCCTTCCTTTGGCAGCGTTCACTTCTCCTTCCAGCTCGTTGGCCACGAAGTATTGGTTGAGTTGCTCCACGAAGGTTTCCCAATCATCTCCCTCCGAAAATTCCTCCAGGCTGCCCACTGTTCTCTGCATCGTTGGGTTTGTCATCTGTTTCTCATCGCCAGTTGTTATGTATGAATAAAGTGTCTGACCAGATACTGTGAGCTCAAAGTAAAGTGTGACCTTAGTCTTTTATTGCAGATCTGCAGAGTGCCTCTCCAGCCTGAGGCTTCCTTAAGTATAGTTGCTCCCAAGGGATTGTGGATCCCTTGGGACTCCAGGGGATGTGCCCTCATGTGGTTACACAAGGTATTTACAGGTTTACATATATAACGCAAAGAATATAAGAAGAACAATGCCTAGCCCCTTTACTGTAGTCGGTGAGGACAAATGTGGCCTGGTCTAACTGAAAGAAGACGTCTCAAGGTTTCAAAAGACTTTGGGGCCAAAATTGTCCCTTTCTACAAGGCGGCGGCCATGGGTCAGAACGGAATCGTCGCCGAGTTGCGGCGGATTGGCCGATGCTCACGACATTGCCCTGATGGATATTTCCGGCGGAGTAGGTATCTGCCCCGCTGCCACAACTTCCTCCCTGCTCCTGCGTATGTGTCGTTAACGACGTAATCAGAGCGCTCACTGCCTCGGAACTGCCCCGGAAGCTACATTGCCCTTAAATCGTTTTCTGGCTGCCTGTCGGTGCCAACGACAGGTTTTTGGGTCGGTACAAGCTGCTTGCTGAAGGCTGCCAGGGCATATAAGGGCATGGTGCATCTCCCACCATTCTTGTCGGCCACATTATTTTGGACGCTTTAAACCATTGTGAGTTGCCTTCTTGACACCGGAATTGAGCAATATTGGGCCAACCCCTTCATACTCAGCAACATAGAGCACTGATTGAGGAGGCTGGGCTTGAGGAGGATTGCTATATGGGGCCAGTGCTGGCAGTGGAACGCCTCCTGCATATTGTGCGTGGCAGGGAGGCACGCAGGAGAAGGCGGCACTGGCTGCAACGGTTGGAGAGGCAGTGGGCAAGGGACGCAGCACACATGGCTGAGAAAGATGCAAAAGGCCATGGAGATGGCGACAGAGCTGAACCCAGAACCTCAGGAAGGGCCTGCCATCAGGAGGAGGGTCGGCTATGCAGACCCCCCGCACAACATAGTGGCCCAGATGGCCAGCACCAAGCTGCAGAGGGTGAGGACCAACAATAGCAGGAGGGAGAAGGCAATGAGGCAGATGTCAGAGGAAGACGCCTACACAGACGTTGGGGCAGAAGGCCCATCATGAAAGGATCTACAGACAGCAGTTCTCCTACATGGATCTGATGGATGACCAGTGTCTCCGGAGACTATGATTCAGTAAGGACATCATCACAGAGTTGTGCAATCTCCTACAGTCAGACCTGCAGCCTTGAACAAGGTTGAGGACAGCTCAGTCAGTCGCATAAAAGATCACCATCACCCTCAATTTTTATGTGACTGAATCTTTTCAAGCTGCAACAGTGGACATTTCAAACATTTCACAGTTTGCCGCGCATAGCTCCATCCGTCAGGTGACAGATGCCCTGTATGGGCTCAATTTTTCTGGGTCATTTGCACCGTTTTTTGGCATGCGCTGGTTTTTTTGATGTATTTGTTTTTTTCAAAGTTTCCCCCTGCGATCTGCGCCGGCATAACTGACTTAGTTACGATTTTTCTAGACCAGTTTATTTTGACGTTCCCTCATGTCTGTGCTTGGTATCAAGCTTATTCTTTCTCAGATCTTGGGTAATGCGCACCTGTTGAGTAGGGGGTGGTGGGGGAGGTGTCGGCGGCAGGCAGCAAGTTGGAGGGCCCAGGCGGCAAGTTGGAGGGCCCAGGCGGCAAGTTGGAGGGCCCAGGCGGCAAGTTGGAGGGCCCAGGCGGCAAGTTGGAGGGCCCAGGCGGCAAGTTGGAGGGCCCGGCTTTGGGCTCCTCAGAGGCTGGTGTGGGGATTAGAGTGGGAGTGGCAGTTGATTCTGTCAATGGGCGCGGGGTCTGGGCGTGTTCCCTTATTACAGCAGCTAACTCCAACATGGCATCCCTCATGCGCCCTGACAGTGTTTCAACAACCTGCAACATTCCCTCCCTCATGGTCAGTGACGTGGTTTGCACTACCTCTGACATTCCCTCCCTCATGGTCACTGACAGCGCATCAGCTACCTCTGACATTCCCTCCCTCATGGCCACTATTCCCTCACTGATGAACCCGGACATCGTTCCCAGTTCTCGCGCCATTGCTGTTACTTCTCTCGACAGTCCCACTGCCTCATCACTCACCCCACTGATGGCGTCCAGGAGTGATCGGGTAAGGTCAATGCTCTCCGCACTCAATAACATCATCTGAACCACATCTGTTAGATCTTGCACCTCAGGAGAGCACGGTCGAGCTCTCCCGTCCCCTCCTCCCCATGGGTGTGGCTCGCACCTCACCACTGGGACCCGCAGCCTGGGAAGGTGGGGTACCTGGGTGTGCCCTGCTGCACCGCACTACTGGGACCGGCAACCTCGGAAGGTGGGGCCCTGGGTGTGCCTCACTGCACCACACCACTGGGACTCGCAGCCTTGGACATTTGGAAACGATGGAATGTCCCACCAGCATCAAACCAATAGTCACGGAAGCAGCTGTCACCGCAATGAGCGGCACCTCCTCCAAAATCAGTAAATCAGTGAGGGTTTCATCCAGCTCCATTTCTTCCCCCTCCCCCTCACCCCCATGTTCTTGGCCTGGAGGGTTGGATTTGAAGATTGTTGTGTCCTTAGATGCTCTAGCAATGACTCCACGAGGCAATGTGTGGTACTTGAACTGCAGTGACCTTAGTCCTTTATTAGTTAATTCCAGAGTGAGGATCACACCTGGTGACCTGCCTTTTATACTAGGTCAGACACACCTGTACAGGTAACCTACGAGTCTCCCACTGCTGTGCCCTCTAGTGGCACACCTTGAGATAGTACCAACAGTAGCCATGTAGGATACATGACATCACTTCCCCCTGAGCCCTCAGTGCAAATCGCCTCTGCATTGACTGTGCTCTGGGCTTAGCTCTATGTGGGCTCTGTCTTGTTGACCCTTGGCGGATCACTTCAATCTTGGGTGAGTAGAAACATAGAAACATAGAAAATAGGTGCAGGAGTAGGCCATTCGGCCCTTCTAGCCTGCACCGCCATTCAATGAGTTCATGGCTGAACATGCAACTTCAGTACCCCATTCCTGCTTTCTCGCCATACCCCTTGATCCCCCTAGTAGTAAGGACCTCATCTAACTCCTTTTTGAATATATTTAGTGAATTGGCCTCAATAACTTTCTGTGGTAGAGAATTCCACAGGTTCACCACTCTCTGGGTGAAGAAGTTCCTCCGCATCTCGGTCCTAAATGGCTTACCCCTTATCCTTAGACTGTGACCTCTGGTTCTGGACTTCCCCAACATTGGGAACATTCTTCCTGCATCTAACCTGTCTAACCCCGTCAGAATTTTAAATGTTTCTATGAGGTCCCCTCTCATTCTTCTGAACTCCAGTGAATACAAGCCCAGTTGATCCAGTCTTTCTTGATAGGTCAGTCCCGCCATCCCGGGAATCAGTCTGGTGAACCTTCGCTGCACTCCCTCAATAGCAAGAATGTCCTTCCTCAGGTTAGGAGACCAAAACTGTACACAATACTCCAGGTGTGGCCTCACCAATGCCCTGTACAACTGTAGCAACACCTCCCTGCCCCTGTACTCAAATCCCCTTGCTATGAAGGCCAACATGCCATTTGCTTTCTTAACCGCCTGCTGCACCTGCATGCCAACCTTCAATGACTGATGTACCATGACACCCAGGTCTCTTTGCACCTCCCCTTTTCCTAATCTGTCACCATTCAGATAATAGTCTGTCTCTCTGTTTTTACCACAAAAGTGGATAACCTCACATTTATCCACATTATACTTCATCTGCCATGCATTTCCCCACTCACCTAACCTATCCAAGTCGCTCTGCAGCCTCACAGCATCCTCCTCGCAGCTCACACTGCCACCCAACTTAGTGTCATCCGCAAATTTGGAGATACTACATTTAATCCCCTCATCTAAATCATTAATGTACAGTGTAAACAGCTGGGGCCCCAGCACAGAACCTTGAGGTACCCCACTAGTCACTGCCTGCCATTCTGAAAAGTACCCATTTTTGATGCAGTAGCGTGCTGGTGGTTGCTGTTTGTGTGTGTGTATCCCTAACCACTCCATTCTCCCCTCCCCCCCCCCTCCCCGCCCCCACCCACCCCCACACATTGATTATGGCAGGTGCTCCTAGCATTCTTGTACATTCAAGTTCAGGAATGGGCACCGGAGGGACTGGAGTGCATCATCACGCCCGGCAACCAAATTTTAATTTGATTTTACGTTTTTTTAAGTTTAATTTGTTTTAATTGCCGGTGCTTTTAGTGTCCCCCTTCCCTTTTATAGGGGGCACTGGGGAAAATTGTGAATTTAGTGCCCAAAAAAAAAACCAAAAAAAAAAGAAAAACACAAAAAAAAAAAGGGGGGAAAAAAAGGGCCTTGAAAATGTCTGGAGTGTCACCCAGGTCGGGTGGCACCGTTTATTGTTTTTATGTTTTCACAGGTGAACTCAAAAGAGTTTCAAGTTCAGGAAAGTGCGTTTTGCATTATTCTTGTGGTTCCGTGGTGCGACAAGTACGTTAGATGCCTTATCGATGCAGTGACCCGTGCGAGAGGACAAGCTAGTTCCGGAGCTGCTGGGTTGTGTCCCTGCAGTCTGGTGGCGGCTCAGTGCCCGGTGTTGACAGTGGGAACCCGTTTGGCTCACGTAGCCTGCTCTCGGAGCTGTTGCCATGGTCCCTAGCGTTGGGCCGGTTCACAGATGCCTGTGACCTCACTGTCCTTTCTTTGCACCCTGGGTCGCTGCTGCTCCCTGAGGAGCTGTCGTCTAGCAGTGCACAGGGAACTGCTGACTCGCTGGCCTGAGCGTCGTTTGGTTTGGGATCCTGGCTGGTGCCTGTTTCCTTTGGGGGAACTGTGGCGGGTGACCCTACATGGGGTCTGGTGACTGTGCCTTGATATAGTCTGCTCCTTCGGGCTCGTGGCAGTTGGTGCCATTGGGTGCCTGAGAGGTGGAGCCCATCAGGGACATGGTATCGATACCGGTGCTGTTGCCCTGCTGAGGTCGCTTGCTCTGCAGTGCGTGTGTGTTGGCTGTTTGTGGCCACACTCCATGGTGCATGACTCTGGTCCCAGGGACACAGGCGACAGCATTGGGTAGCTCGCTGGACCGACCTGTGTGCTTCCGATGGGTGTCTGCATGCTGCATTGGCTGTGTGCAGTTGAAACCCTGCATCTCACAACTTTCCATTACTTATGCTGGACACACTGTGGGTCCAATTGCGAATGCGTGACTTTTTCTCGCGGGTTGTATGTGCACAGTTCAGTTCATCAATTACACATTTTACATAATTGCGTGACTTTTCCTCGCTGGTTGCGTATATACAGTTCAGATTATCGGTTGCACATTTTACGTGATCAATTATACTTTTTTTGTCTGACTTACAATTACTGTTACATTGCCTAAGTGTGTGGAACTGTCCCTTTAATTGTGGTGGTTTGCCAGCCTCCTTTAAGAGAGCCTTGCTGTCTTTACCCCAATCCGCTTCTCCATTTGGTGCCACATGTTGTTGCATCAGCGCTGTCCCCCGTGGTCTGGCCGCCACCATCTTTGTCTTCAGCGCCTCGCCTCGTAGTTTGGGAGCCCCTTTCCTCCATCCACGATGTCGACTGCGGTGATCCTCTTCTCCCCGGGTTCTGCCTCCGAAGCTGGGAAGTTGCCTTTGGATCCGATTTTCTTTCTCCGGAGTCCTGCCACTGGAGCCTGGAAGGTGCATTCGGGTCGGCTCAGCTGGTCATCTCCACGCAGTCGTGCTGAGCGGTCTGTGTCTCAGGTACTGTGCTGGTCTGCTCTCCGGTGCCGGGTCCATCCTGAGGTGAGGGCTTGCTTTGCCTCTGAGCACAGGGGGCTTCGATCACGGTCGCTGGAGGGGTGAAGTCTTCCCATTTCCAATGGATCTTCTCCATCCATCTTCTGCCGAGCAGCGTTGGTCCATCATCTGCAACAATCCACAGAGGTAACTTGTGCATCGTGCCATAATGGAGTACCTTTACATTCATGTTACCAACAACTGGGATGATTTAGTCGGTGTAGGTGCGCAGCTTTGCCTGAACCGGGACCAACTCTGGTCATTCAGCTTGATTGTCTCATAGCCTCTCAAAGGCTCCTTGATTCATCACTGACTGGCTCGCCCCCATGTCCACTTCCATGAAGACTGGAACGCCCTCTATCTCGACTTCCATCTTCAGCGGGGAACACTCGATGGTGCAGGTAAACATGCTAGGTACCTCCCGTGGGACTAGGCTGCCTCTCTGCCTATCAATTCGTAATCCGCGCTAGATTCCTGGCCATCTGCAGACTTTTCATCGACGCAGTGAGTCCTATTTCTCTTACACATTCACTGGAGGTGGCCCTTTGTGCTGCAGCCTTTACATACATAGTCTTTAAAGCGGCACTAGTGAGCCCTGTAATTCCCTCCGCAACGGCAGCATGGTACTACTCGATTAGACCCCCTCGGCGGACTCTGAGTTAAGGGACTCGGGGGTCTGTTCTCTCTTCCCTGCAAGGGTTCGCGCTCTACAGTCCAGCCTTTAAACGGCGCCACTCTGTGCACAGTACCTGCCGGGTTTGAGTCCTGAGGGTGAGTCATCTGCCTAGAGCCGCAGGTCGAGGTCATGAATGCGTGGCTCACAGAGATGGCCTTCTGCAGTGTGACTGTGGTATCTGCCGACAGTAGATTGTGAAGAAGTCCCTCATGCCCAATTCCAATGACGAAAATGTCCTGCAGCGCTTCGTTGAGGTGGTCGCCGAACTCGCACAGTGCCGCCAGCCTCCTGAGGTCTGCGGCGTATTTCGCGACTTTCTGACCTTCGGGCCGTCAGTGGGTGTAGAACCGGTGTCTGGCTGTGAGGATGCTCTCCTTGGGCTTGAGTTGCTCATGGATCAGGGTTACCAGCTCCTTGTACGACTTGGTCGTTGTCTTCGCTGGTGCCAGCAAGTCCCTGACGAGGCCATAGATGGTGGGCCCACAACTGGTTAGCAAGATAGCTCGGCGCTTATCAGCCAGTGTGGCTGGGTCATCTCCTGCCAGGTCATTTGCTGTGAAGAAAAGTTCTAGCCTCTCCACAAAGGCATCCTAATCATCACCATCGGCGAACTACTGCAACATACCAAGGGCAGCCATTTCCACGTGAAAGTTCGTAATCTCGTCGCCAATTGTTGTGTCCTTAGGTGCTTTAGCAATGACTCCACGAGGCAATGTGTTGTACCTGAACTGCAGTGACCTTAGTCCTTTATTAGTTAACTTCAGAGTGACGATCACACTTGGTGGCCTACCTTTTATACTAGGCCAGGCACGTACAGGTAACCTACAAGTCTCCCACTGCTGTGCCCTCTGGTGGCACACCTTGTGATAGTACCAACAGTAGCCATGTAAGATATATGACAAAGATGTTATCCAGTTCAGGCTGGTCCTCGTCTGAATTTTCTTCTGCATCATCAGGGTCGGCCTCAAGTTCTGCAAAATATAACAGAATGCAGACAAATGGTTAGCAGCAAAGGAGGGGGCAGAGTGGGTGGCATGAGTAGGCTTACACAGCGCAGGCCAGGTAGCAGGCTGATTTCAAGGACTATGACGAATGATAGCACATTGCATCAACCGAAGTGTATCTGATGGAGACATCCACAGGAATCGAAGCGTAGCTAGCCCGCGCAGTACCTAACATTTAGCAAAGCGGGACTGTGGAATTTGCAGGACTACCCTCTCCCTTGAGTGTGGGCCCAGCTTGTGTAGTGGTGATTGCTTTTCTCCAGGCAGGGCCTCCTCTTGTTCGGGTTCTTTCTCGTTTGTTGTGTTATGTTCAGAATAAATCCACAGGACTATATCGCAAGCTCAAACTGATGTGACCTTGGTCTCTTTATTCAGACTCCAGAGTGAGGAAGCAGCATGGTGAATCACCTTTTATACCTGCTTGCCCCAGGGTGCACAGGTGACCCTTAGGTCTCCCACAGGTGTGCCCCCCCTAATGGCAAGTCTTAAATTTTGGTAAGGTTTACATACATACATAACATCACTCCCCCCAAAAAATCTTATGTGCAAGTTATTTGCAAGTTGAGGCGATTTGGCACCCCGCATCCCTGGGTCGATCGCCTGGGCTGAAGTCCTGACATGGTGGGTTCATCCTCGTGGTTGACAGCGAAGTTAATCGTGTCAGTGGGTCGTTGGGGGCCAGGTCCTTTCACAGTGGTTCCTGGTTATCTGTAATTCGCAGTTTGCTCTTGTCCAAATGCTTTACTCGTTAGCCCGGTACATGGTTTCACAATCAAACGCTCCGTTTTTATCACATACTCTCCATTCCCCCCCTTGGCTAATGCGTGCTAGCGGTGCAACTGGGGCCCGGTCTACACCACTTATTCTGATGTCGCATGGAGGGGCTGTGCAATTATGGTACATTCTCTGTTGATGGCATACGGAAGGCTCGGTTCTGAGTGATTCTGTCTGGTGACTGCGTAGCATCCAGGATAGCCGGGTCTGTAGGGAGTCTACCGTGACACGCGTGGTGCTAGGTTTAGTGATTTGGGCTGCCTGCTCCGGGCTATTGTCACTGACCCTGAGGTCTGTCAAGCCCAGGAGGGCCGCAATGGCCTTGAGACTTTCGGTGGTGGACCTAGTGGTCCCCATGGACCTTGGGTCGTGGTATGGGGACCCCGGACCACGGACTGTGTGTAGCCGCCCTGCCTTACTTTGCAACATTGGGATGGGTCTTTAGTCTCCGCGAAGGATAGGTTGCCACATCCCGTCTAGCAGTTCACCTTTGGCAGGCGGTAACATGGGATCCTGGCTGGTCCAGGTCCTAAACTGGAGGGCCGTTACGGTTGACCCCTCGCTTTCTAGCACTTCCACGACCGCGAGTGGGTCTGCAGGCTGCGCCGTTTCCACCCCGGTGGTGGACAACGGTAGCCAACTGAGGGCATTAGTGCCGCTCAGTGCTTGACCTGTGGCAGAACATGTTACAGTGCACAGACAGTGTTAGACATTCTCCAAACAACGCATCGATAATGGTGCCTCTGCTCTCCCAAGCTTGTGGGATGAGCAGCTTGTCTGACTCGAGCACATATTGGGACATTCTTTGGTACGTCTCTTTAGTCCCGTGAATACAGGATGCTGCCTTGGTTAACTTATTGGATACATATTCAATCGTTTGGGGCTTGCCCGCTACTTTTTCTTGCTGCACAATACTTCCGACCCCGTACGGTAAATCTTACTTGCTACGAATACTTTGTTAGATACATGTACAATTGGTTGGGGTTTGCGCACTACTTTGGCTTACTGTACAACACACTCGACCCCGTGTGATGACACATCACTTGTTACAAGTATTTTGTCAGATACATATACGACCAGTTGGTGTTCGCCCGCTACTTTAGCTTGTTGTAAGGTACCCCCAACCCCATATAATGGTACATCATTGGCCACGAAAGACCGCTCACAAGGGTTACATAGTGCACACAATTTATTGGAGTGTAGTGGGTTCCTGGCCTTCACAGCTGCCACCCCTTTACCTTTTTCCCAATCCCAGTCATCTTCCTTGCTGGGCAATGCATTCTTCCATTCCGTTGTGGCAACCTCCCGTGGTCTTGACGCTCTCTCATCCCGTGGTCTGGATGCCTTCTCGTCCCGTGGTCTGGACGCCCTCTCGTCCGTGTCCGTGATACCGACTGCCGTGATCTTACTCCCCAGGTATTTTGCCTCTGGCATCGGGAAGACTCATTTGGATCGTTTCAGCCGAAGTCCCACTCTGCATGGTCTGCCTGGAGCCTCTTCCATCGTCGCAAAGAGGTCGTCGGCTTCGGGTGGTGGGTACCACGCCTATACCGCTTCTCGGTTGAACTTTACCTCCTCGTGGTTGTGATGAGCGGCCTGTGCCTCGGGGATCTGCAAATGGATCTACACTTCGATGCCTGGTTCAGCTGAAGGTGGGGGCTTGCTCAGCCTTTGAAAAGGGGAGACTTCGTTCGCCGGAGAAGGTTCACAGAGGTCTTCCCAGTTCCATCGAATCTTCCCCATCCATCTCCTGCCAAGTAGCGTTGGCCCATCACCTGAAACAATCCACAGTGGTAAATCGTGCACTGCTCCCTCATGGGATACTCTTATGTCCGCACTACCAATAACTGGTATCAGTTCCTTGGTGTAGGTGGGCAGCTTTGCCTGAATCGGGATCAGCTTGTGTCGTTGTGCTCTGTCGCCCCACAGCCACTCAAATGCCTTCTGGCTCATAACTGATTGACTCGCTCCCTTGTCTAGTTCCATGGAGACTGGAGTGCTGTTAAGTCCAACTTTTAACATTATCGGTGGTGAAGGTGTGTATCCCATATACTTCCTCTTCATCCTCAGGTTGAGTTGCCTCTCCAGCTCATTCATCGTGATCCTCGCTGGATTGGTCGGCCTCTCCTGACTCTGCCACATGGTGAGTCATCGATCGTTTGCACATTCGCTGGAGGTGCCTCATTGTTCCACAGCCCTTGCACACATAGGGCTTGAATCGACATTGATGAGCTCGATGGCTGCCCCCGCAGCGTCGACATGGTGCTAATGGATATGCATTCATGCCCCACAGTGGACTCTGAGTCACTCTAGGCCTAGGTCTGGCCTCTGCAATCATGTGGGCCCTGCCCTGTACTGTTCTGCCTGCTGAAAACATTATTTTGTGCACGGTGCTCGCCGGTGAGCTTAGATTCTGTGAAGATATCTGTTTCGTGTTATCGCTCGTGGATATGAAGGCTTGGGCTATCGTGGTGGCCTTGCTCAGATCTAGGGATTCGGCAGGCAGCAGTTTGCGAAGGATGACCTCGTGGCCAATTCCAAGCACAAAAAAGTCCTGCAACATTTCCCCCAAGGATCCTGCAAAGTCACAGTGCCCCGCAAGGCATCTTAGGTCGGCGACAAAACTTGCCACGTTCTGGCCCTTGGAGCAACGGTGCGTGTAGAAGCGATACCTGGCCATCAGGATGCTCTCCTTTGGCTTGAGGTGTTCCTTAGCCAGCATACACAACTCTGCGTAAGATTTGTCTGTTAGTTTGACCGGTGCCAGCAAATTTTTAAGGAGACCATATACCGATGACTCACATATGGTGAGGAGAATTTTGATCTGTTTCAGCCGTGTCCAATTCATTGGCCACAAAGTACTGGTCGAGGTGCTCAACAAAGGCTTCCTAATCATCACCCTCAACAAATCTCTCAAGAATACCAATGGCAGCCATTACAGCGTGACAGTTCGTGATCCGTTACTCGTCGCCAATTTGTTATGTTCTGAATAAATCCACAGGACTACATCGCAAGCTCAAACTGTTGTGACCTTGGTCTCTTCATTCAGTATCCAAAGTGAGGAAGCAGCATGGTGAATCACCTTTTATACCTGCTTGCCCCAGGGTGCACAGGTGACCCTTAGGTCTCAACAGGTGTGCTCCCGAGTGGCAAGTCTTACATTTTGGTAAGGTTAACATACATACATAAAATGTTGTGTGCCACTTTCCTCTGCAAAGATGAAAACATAACTTTTTAGAGAGGGTGTCTTTCTGCTGGGTGGGATATATACAGCTGGTCACATTTACAATTGCAATTGCATTGAATAAATGAAAATATTACTTACACTAACTACTTGACCAAGGTCCTGCCACTTCTTTTTACACTGGCCTCCAGATCTTGTGATGGTCACCATTGCACAGTAATCTTCTGCAACTTGGTTCCAGCGTTTCTTCATTTCTTTGGGTGGCACTTTTATGTGACCTCTGCTGATATCCAGCTCCTGCCATCTGGTCTCAATCACAGTAGCTAGTGCCTCCACTTCTGCTTGTAAGAAATTCTTGATCCTTGCACCACGTTGCAACTTGTATTGCTGCAGTTGCGATTTTTCCAATGCTCTCACACAGCACTCCTACTTACACACCCAACTGGCTCTTTAAAAATGGCCGATTGCCAACTCGGAGCTGTACTGTGCATGCGCATCCATTGCAACAACATCAGAAACATAACTTTTTTTCTTCCGCGCATGCGCAGAAGGTGCGGCAGCATTTTTCAGCACAGACAGAAGACTCCACCCCCTGAGGAGAATGGACACGCTGCCCAGCGCCAAATTCAAATTGTACATCGGAGAAACTTTGGCAAATTATTTCTGGTACATTTCTGGCCTAGAAAAACGGTCGTAACTCTTGCAATACGCCAGAAAATGGGCTTGTGCAAAATTGAGCCCTATAAGAGGAGAAGGGACTACATATCCTTCCCTATGAGCAGGAAGAAGCAGTTGGAGTGGCAGACGAGATTCGTCAGGATTGCGGGCTTCCCCAGGGTTCAGGGCGCCATAGACTCTACCCACGCCTCAATGATGGCGCCATGAAAAATCCCGAGATCTTCCGTAACCACAAGGGATTCCACTCCCTCAATGTTCAGCTGGTGTGTGACCACAACCGCAAAATCATGGCAGTTGATGCCCGGTATCCGAGCAGCAGCCACAATGCTTTCATCCTGCGGTAGATCGGTGTGCCAGACGTCTTTGCTGGGCCAAAAAAAGATTGCGGCTGGCTCCTTGGAGACAAGGGCTACCCACTCTGCACTTGGCTTCTGACTCCCCATCGCAACCCCAGAACTACTGCGCAGCAATCGTACAATGATTGTCATTCAGCCACCAGGTGCATAATTGAGCAGATCATCAGAATCCTTAAACTGATGTTCTGATGCCTGGAACGCTTAGGAGGAGTGTTGCAGTACTTGCCTGAGAGGGTGTCCCTGTTTATCATCGTCTGGTGCTTGCTTCACAACCTAGCAATCATGAGGGCATGACCATTGGAGGATGAGGCAGTAGCATAATGATAATGTCACTGGATTAAGTAAGCCTGGACTAATGATCCACAGACAGGAGTTCAAATCCCACCACAGCAGCTGGGGAATTTTTAAAAATCAGTTAATTAAGTAAATCTGGAATAAAAAGCTAGCATCAGTAATGGTGACCAGAAAACTACCAGATTGTTGTAAAAACTCATCTGGTTCACAAATGCCCTTCAGGGAAGGAAATCTGCTGACATTACCCGATCTGGTCTATATGTGACTCCAGAGCCACAGCAATGTGGTTGACTCTTAACTGCCCTCTGAAATGGCCTAGCAAGCAACTCAATTGTAAAAAAAATGCTACAAGAAACAATAAGAAGAATAACACCAGACAGACCATCTTGGCTACGGAAACGACACCGGCACACCCAGCCCAGTCAACACTGCAACGTCCTCCTCACCAACATTTGGGGACTTGTGCCAAAATTGGGAGAGCTAGCCCACAGCAACAGCCTGACATAGTCATACTCACAGAATCATATCTTTCAGCCAATGATGTGGAATTTGTATGGGTAGATCTGTGGACTACCAAAGGGCAGAAAACGCTAGTGGGAGTTGTGTACAGACCACCAAACAGTAGTAGTGAGGTTGGGGATTGCATCAAGCAAGAAATTAGGGATATGTGCAATAAAGGTACAGCAGTTATCTTGGGCAACTTTAATCTGCATATAGATTGGGCGAACCAAGTTGGTAGCAATGCGGTGGAGGAGGATTTCCTGGAGTGTATAAGGGATGGTTTTCTAGACCAATATGTCGAGGAACCAACTAGAGGGCTGGCCATCCTAGACTGGGTGTTGTGTAATGAGAGAGGACTAATTAGCAATCTTGTTGTGCGAGGCCCACTGGGGAAGAGTGACCATAATATGGTCGAATTCTTTATTAAGATGGAGAGTGACAGTGTTACTTCAGAGACTAGGGTCCTGAACTTAAGGAAAGGTAACTTTGATGGTATGAGATGTGAATTGGCTAGGATAGACTGGCAAATGATACTTAAAGGATTGACAGTGGATAGGCAATGGCAGACATTTATAAATCACATGGATGAACTTCAACAATTGTACATCCCTGTCTGGAGTAAAATTAAAATGGGGAAGGTAGCTCAACCGTGGCTAACAAGGGAAATTAGGGATAGTGTTAAATCCAAGGAAGAGGCATATAAATTGGCCAGAAAAAGCAGCAACCCCGAGGACTGGGAGAAATTTAGAATTCAGCAGAGGAGGACAAAGGGTTTAATTAGGAGGGGGAAAATAGAGTATAAGAGGAAGCTTGCTGGGAACATAAAAACTGACTGCAAAAGCTTCTATAGATATGTGAAGAGAAAAAGATTAGTGAAGACCAACGTAGGTTCTTTGCAGTCAGAATCAGGTGAATTTATAATGGAGAACAAATAAATGGCAGACCAATTGAACAAATACTTTGGATCTGTCTTCACTAAGGAAGACACAAATAACCTTCGGGAAATACGAGAGGTTCGAGGGTCTAGCGAAAAGGAGGAACTGAAGGAAATCCTTATTAGTCAGGAAATTGTGTTCGGGAAATTGATGGGATTGAAGGCCGATAAATCCCCAGGGCCTGATAGGCTGCATCCCAGAGTACTTAAGGAAGTGGCCCGAGAAATAGTGGATGCATTGGTCATCATTTTCCAACATTCTATTGATTCTGGATCAGTTCCTATGGACTGGAGGGTAGCTAATGTAACACGATTTTGAAAAAAAGTAGGGCGAGAGAAAACAGGGAATTATCGACTGGTTAACCTGACATCGGTGGGGGGAAAATGTTGGAATCAATTATTAAAGATGAAATAGCAACGCATTTAGAACGCAGTGACAGGATCGGTCCAAGTCAGCATGGATTTATGAAAGGGAAAT
Organism: Pristiophorus japonicus; assembly: GCF_044704955.1. Lineage (NCBI taxonomy): Eukaryota > Metazoa > Chordata > Chondrichthyes > Pristiophoridae > Pristiophorus > Pristiophorus japonicus. The sequence continues at coordinate 387,992,980 of NC_091977.1, forward strand.
CATGCTTGACAAATCTTCTAGAGTTTTTTGAGGATGTAGCTAGTAGAATGGACAAGGGAGAACCAGTGGATATGGTGTATTTGGACTTTCAAAAGGCTTTTGACAAAGTCCCACACAAGAGATTAGTATACAAAATTAAAGCACATCGTATTGGGGGTAATGTATTGACGTGGATAGAAAACTGGTTGGCAGACAGGAAGCAGAGAGTCGGAATAAACGGGTCCTTTTCAGAATGGCAGGCAGTGACTAGTGGGATGCTGCAGGGTTCAGTTATTTACAATATACATCAATGATTTAGATGAAGGAATTGAATGTAATATCTCCAAGTTTGCAGATGACACTAAGCTGGATGGAGGTGTGAGCTGTGAGGAGGATGCTAAGAGGCTGCAGGGTGACTTGGACAGGTTAGGTGAGTGGGCAAATGCATGGCAGATGCAGTATAATGTAGATAAATGTGAGGTTATCCACTTTGGTGGCAAAAACAGGAAAACAGAATATTATCTGAATGGTGACAGATTAGGAAAAGGGGAGGTGCAACGAGACCTGGGTGTCATGGTACATCAGTCATTGAAGGTTGGCATGCAGGTACAGCAGGTGGTAAAGAAAGCAAATGGCATGTTGGCCTTCATAGCTAGAGGATTTGAGTATAGGAGCAGGGAGGTCTTACTGCAGATGTACAGAGCCTTGGTGAGGCCACACCTAGAATATTGTGTTCAGTTTTGGTCTCCTAATCTGAGGAAGGCCATTCTTGCTATTGAGGGAGTATAACGCAGGTTCACCAGACTGATTCTCGGGATGGCAAGACTGATATATGAGGAGAGACTGGATCAACTGGGCTTGTATCCACTGGAGTTTAGAAGAATGAGAGGGGATCTCATAGAAACATATAAAATTCTGACGGGATTGGACTGGTTAGAGGCAGCAAGAATGTTCCCATTGCTGGGGAGTTCCAGAACCAGTGGTCACAGTCTAAGAATAAGGGGTAAGCCATTTAGGACTGAGATGAGGAGAAACTTCTTCACTCAGAGAGTGGTTAACCTGTGGAATTCTCTACCGCAGAAAGTTGTTGAGGCCAGTTCGTTAGATATATTCAAATGGGAGTTAGATATGGCCCTTACGGCCAAAGGGATCAAGGGGTATGGAGAGAAAGCAGGAAAGGGGTACTGAGGTTGAATGATCAGCCATGGTCTTATTGAATGGCGGTGCAGGCTTAAAGGGCCAAATGGCCTGCTCCTGCACCTAATTTCTATGTTTCTATGTTTTACCACCTGAGGAGCTGGACCAGGAGGAGGAGGTGCAGGAGCACGACATGCAGGAGGAGGAGGAGGAGGAGCAGGATGCGGGTCGCAAGTCATGCAGGAGGCGGCGTCGCCATCCGGACCCTGCAAGGGAAGTCATAAACCGTCTCATTGCTGCTCATTTCCAGTGAGTTCATGTGTACTTTAGCCTTCATCTGTGCACCTCCATGGCCAAACCAATGAGCCCTGTCACACTGCATTCCCCACAGTTAAATGAGAGACCTGCACAGATATTCAAATTGAATATAAAGATTTATTACATGACAAATAATGGTGCAACAAAACATACAGGTTATTAATTCTCACCCTTGTGTATTTCTTTATAACCGCTTTTACGCATACCTATTCTGGAACTACTCCGCAGTATGTCCCCTGTGGCTTCATTATGGCTGTGGGAACATAAGAACATAAGAAATAGGAGCAGGAGTAGGCCATTTGAACCCTCGCACCTGCTCTGCCATTCAATATCATGGCTGATCTGATCTTGGGCTCAGCTTCACTTCCCTGCCCGCTCCCCATAACCTTCACTCCCTTATCGCTCAAAAATCTGTCTATCTCCACCTTAAATATATTCAATGACCCAGCCTCATCAGTTCTCTGGGGCAGAGAATTCCACAGATTTATAACCCTCTGAGAGAAGAAATTTCTCCTCATCTTAGTTTTAAATGGACGACCCCTTATTCTGAAACGATGCCCCCTTGTTCTCGATACCCCACGAGGGGAAACATCCTCTCTGATCTACCTTGTCGAGCCCCCTCGGTATCTTATATGTTTCAATAAGATCACCTCTCATTCTGCTAAACTCCAATAGGCCCAACCTACTCCACCTTTCTTCATAAGTCAACCCCTTCATCTCAGGAATCAACCTAGTGAACCTTCTCTGAATTGCCTCCAATGCAAGTATATCCCTCCTTAAATAAGGAGACCAAAACTGTACATAGTACTCTAGATTTGGCCCTACCAATATCCTGTACAGTTGTAGCGGGACTTCTCTGCTTTTATACTCTATCCCACTTCCAATAAAGGCCAACATTCCATTTGCCTTCTGTCATGTATGTACATGCTGTTTGTAGCCACTAGATGGTGTCATTGTTGTCAGCCACTGAGCAGCACGCACATGGTGCTGCTCTGGTATAAAAGGCCAGCCATTTTGTGAGTCAGACACTTTGGGCTGTAATAAAGCAGAAGCAAGGTTGTACCTTGCTTAGTTAAACAATACTTAGTTTGTACCTTTATTGCAAACATAACATTTGGCGATGAGAATACAAGAACCTTGTTTGCAAAATGAGCACGATTGGATTTTTAGAGCGATTCGTGGAGGGAGAAGATTGGGCAGACTTTGTGAGCCATTTGAACCAGTACTTTGTGGCCAACAAAATGAAGGGGGACGACGATGCAGATCGGTGCCGGGCCGTGTTCCTCAGTGTGCGGTTCAAAGATCTACGGTCTGATAAAGAATCTACTCATGCCTAGTGGTCCAACAGAGAAAACGTACGAGGAGTTGTGTACATTGGTACGGAAGCACCTCAAGTCAGATGACGGCATCATCATCTCGAGATACAGGTTTTATACACACGTTCGATCGGAGGGCCAGAGCGCGGTGGAATTCGTTGCCGACTTGAGACATCTAGCGGGACCGTGCAAGTTTGGGACGGTGTTGGCAGACATGCTGCAGGACTTCTTGTTATCGGTATCAACCACGAGGTGATCCTGAGCAAACTTCTGGCGGTGAAGGAGTTGGATTTAAAAAGGGCCATCCAGATCGCTTAATCATGTATGATGACAGACAGGAGTTTAAAGCAAATATTGGTGAAGAACCGAACCTCAGCAAGTACTGTAAACGCGATTGATTCGGCAGAGCGGCACATGGCAGGGCCTAACCGGCTGTGTTCACGAAACCTGTGCCTAAAGTCCGCCAGTGGGAATGTATCCGACGTCTCTGTGTTGGCGTTGTGGGGGAAATCATCGGCACCAGCAGTGCCGATTTAGGCAATATAGTTACAAAGGCTGTTTGAGAGTGGGGCATCTCCAGCGCAAGTGTCCGCAGATGAGCAAGCGAGCTGTGACACACCACGTGGAGGATGAGAGTCAGACTAGTGCGGATCTGGATACGCAATCCGAGATGCCAGAGGAAGAAGTGTATGGACTCTACTCTTTCATAACCAAGAGTAAACCAATTTTGATTAAAGTGAAGTTTAATGGGATACCGGTATCGATGGAACTGGACACGGGGGCGAGTCAATCGATCGTGAACGAGAGGGCATTTAATAAGCTGTGGGATACAAGACTGTGAGGCCCAGGCTGAGCCCTGTTAACTCCAAGCTGCCCATATACACCAAAGAACTGATAAAGGGGATTGGCAGTGCACAAATTAATGTCTCGTATAACGGTGTAGTTCACGAGTTACCGCTGTGGATTGTTCCAGGCAATGGCCCAAAGCTGCTCGGCAGGAGCTGGTTGGAGAAAATCAGATGCGACTGGAACGACATAAAGGCATTGTCATCGGAGGAAGATACATGTGCCCAAGTATTGAGCAAGTTCCCCTCGCTGTTCAAACCGGGTATCAGCAACTTCATAGGAGCCAAGGTGCAGATCCACATGGACTCAGATGCAAGACCCGTCCATCATAACGCTCGGGCAATGCCACATATGATGAGGGAGAAGGTCGAAATTGAACTGGACAGACTCCAGCGTAAAGGGATCATATCACCGGTTGAATTTAATGAATGGGCCAGCCCCATTGTTCCTGTGCTGAAAAGTGATGGCAGTCAGAATCTGTGGAGACTACAAGGCTATGATCAACAGGGTTTCGAAACAAGATCAGTACCCGTTACCGAAGGCTGATGACTTGTTTGCGATGCTAGTCAGGGGGAAGTCGTTTACCAAACTGGACTTGACGTCGGCCTGTATGACGCAGCAGTTGGTCGAGACGTCAAAGAGACTTACATGCATTAACACGCACAAAGAACTGTTTATTTACCACAGGTGCCCGTTTGGAATTCGCTCGGCTGCAGCAATATTCCAGAGGAATATGGAAAGTCTACTGAAGTCCGTTCCCAGAACCGTCGTGTTCCAAGATGACATCCTGATCACCGGTCGTGATTCCAAGGAACATCTGAACAACCTGGAAGAGGTTCTACTGCGTTGGGACTCAGACTTAAATACTCAGTTGATGTTGGTTGGGCTGGCTGCTTTTATGTTGTTTGCCGCTCCTTCTGACTCTCGCGTTGTTTCAGCTGGTTTCTGCTGTATTTCAGGTGTAGAAGCTACAGATGTCCTTCTAGGACGCCCTCGACCAGCTCTGGCCCTGAAAGGGCTGACTGCAGACTGGGCCGTATCCTCCTTGGTGCCTTCAGTCGGAATTGGCTGCGACGATTCCATGGTTGGCAGCAATGGCAGAATGGGAGGTCTCGGCTCAGGACTACTGTGATCCTGAGCGACCACATCAGGATTCTCGTCCGAGGAGCTTGCGTCAGTCCCCCGGGGCAGCACCTCACCATGTCAACCAATCTGCTGGAGCACAGGTCGATGGGCTGGTGCGACACCGGAAGGCCCCCTGTGGACCGTGGTGGATCCAGCTGCAATGGCAGCCATCAGATCTCGCATGGCATCCAGCTGAGACTGCATGAGAGTAGACACAGTCTCAATGCTCCGTGGCCTGTTGTCCAGAGTGCATGAGAGCATTCTGAGCTTCCAGACCAGCGGCCACCCTCTCCAATACAGTAATTGGTTCTCTTCCACCTGTGTTGTCATGGCAGCTGAAGAGATCGCCAAGTTTCTGTAAAGAATGGACTCAGTCGAGAATATTTCATGGATTTTTTGGGGTCACCCTGCACAGATATGTAAAAAAGCTGTTTTTTATTAAAACTCCAGAGACCGCATGGCATTTAGCTGTGATAAAAGAACTGTCAGTCATCCATTGACAAAAGAGCTGTCGGCCAGGAAGGGGGGCCATTGACAAAGCCACTCTAATATGCAAAAGCACTTCTCACCTGGATCTCAGAAGGAAAAGCAGAACAATGGACCCACTAGCCTGGCCAGCCAAGGAGGAGCCGGATGTTTCCCAACACAAAGACTCAGAGAGATGCCCAGATTAAGGGCCATCAGCCCAATCCACATGGGTTGGATGGCCCATCACTAACTAAGTACCCGCGCTTAGAAACAAAAGGATTTTAAAGATTGGCGGGAAAGATAGGGGTAGCAAGATCCCCATAAAGACAGGGTCTTTTCCATTTTATTTTTAGCTAAGGTTGGAGCTTGCAGCTTGCAGCTTGTAGAAAGAGCTCTCTCTCCCTCTCGCTCTCGCTCCACCAAGATCGATGTACCAGGAGGAAGCCACAGTTCCGCAAAAGAAGCCGCTGAGACTGAAACCCAGACAGTGACTTCCCACGGCTGAGCTGAGCGAGGAAACCAACTGTGTGTAATGTAGTGGTGAGCATGATCGCGCGTGTCCCAAGCTGGATGAGATGAAGGACTCAGCGTTTTTTCAGAAGTGAAGTTTTTCAGGGCTATTCTGCGGAGGAAGCTTCGACTGGGTAATTCATTGGGAGGGGTGAAGTTAGAATCCACCAGGCAATTACTGCATGTTACTAGGTCTCATTTCTATACTGTATGTATGCTGTTTGTAACCTGGATTTTATTCTCCACAGAGACAGTGATTTTGTTTAGTAGTGCATGTTTTAGCCAGTGTATGTTAGACCAAATAAATGTAAATACGATTTTTCATCGAAGCATTCCTGTCCTTCACTCATTTCATTTACACTCTGAATAATAATTCCCGTGTCTAGAACTTTCATAAGGCGGGGGCGATGCGAACCGTCCATCTAGCAATTAGGCTAATATCAAAACCTCTTGCACAGCTGCCACATTGCCCATGACACGCCTCATCACATTGCCCCCAACATCTGCGAATGCATGGCCTGCACCCTTGTTTCAAAAGCCTCCCACTCCAAGTTCCTCTACAGCCCAGAGGAAATGTCCTTAACCCTGGCATCAGGCAGGCAACACAGCCTTCGGGACTCCTGCTCTCGGCTGCAGAGAACAGTATCTATCCCCCGAACTGTACTGTCCCCTACCATTACTACATTTGTTTTTACTACCCCACGCTCCAATCACCGACCTGCGTTATGGTGACGCCCAATCCAGTCGCCCTCTTCACAGCAGTCGCCCTCCTGCACCAGCTCGCGTTGTAACCTTGCAGTGGTGTGCCAACTCCACGCCGCTCCTTTTACAGCCCCGACCTGCGACTGACAGCGCGGCCCCGACCTGCGAGTGAACCAGCGGGATCCACACTACGGGCGGCCGCAGGGAAGGCAACATGTGAGCCCATTAGCTGCTGTACCATCTCTTCTATGTCACTGAGGTGCTGGATATCGGCATCGCCCCCCACCAATCCTCTATTGCTCCAAACGGTTGTGAGATACCTTGGTCAGCAAAGCAAAGAAGGATTGCTGAGTAGCAGTGTCATGGGGCCTTGGAAATTAGTGCAAGTGTGGGTCCATTATGTGCAGGTGTCACTCTCACATGAAAGGGAGCCTCCATTGCGAGTATGGGCACATAGATATACAGGCCTCAGCAATCAAATGGTACTTCAGTGACTATATAGTGAAGGTGGGAAATAAGGGCTTAATTTTCCCCAAAGCTTTTTTTTTGGCGTACTTGAAGAATTACGCCTGTTTTTTTGGGGCACAAGTACGCCAAAAAAAAATGTTCTATGTTTCCCCGTTGGATTTCTTCATTTTGGCATGGCCTAACCTGTCCTTTGCTTTTGGAGGTGGAGCCTTGATCTGCACCAAAAAGATCAGGTTGCCATGGCAACCAGTGACACAATGCGAGCTGAGGCTGAAAAGTGAAACATACAGCCAGCTCCCAACACATTAAAACACATTGCATCAACTTACCTCCAATTATTAAAGCCGATCCTGCTCCCCCGCCCCAGCCCTGGCCGAAGGGCTTGTCAGTCTGCTTGCCAAGCCTGCCCCGGGCTCCTTGCCAGTGTCGCTGCAGCTCCAGCTCCCCCACACCCCCCAGCCCCAAGTACCTTGCTGGTCCCAGTCCCCCGCCTCTAGCCCAGGCCGAAGGGCTTGCTGGTCCGCTCCCCCACACATCCCCCAGCCCCGAGTAACTTGCCGGACCTGGTTCCCTGTCCCTAGCCCTGGCCAAAGGGCTTGCCGGTCCACTCCCCCGCCCGACCCTGGCCCCAAGTGCCTTACCGGTCTGCTACCCCGCCCCTATCCCAGGCCGAATGGCCTCTTCCCTCCCGGTCCCCGCACCTAACTACACTCGAAAGGTTTCCTTCCCCCACCTCTCTCTCTCCCTCTCTCTCTTACCTTTCCTGCTGCTGCTGTCCGGGCATCTGCTGCACTTACCTGCGCTAATTTCCTTACCTGCGTCGATTTCTTTAACTCTCCAGAAGGTTTTTCTGCAGAGGCCCACATACGCTGGTCTGAGCAGAACTGGAGTAACTCTCAGCTGGCTAAACTTGCCTAAATGGCCAGAATTGGCACGGGTTGCAGGTTACGCCCCCTTTGGCTGAAAAAAAAAGTACCTAAAAAAATCATAACTAACTGAGTTACGCTGGTGCAAATTGATTGGGGAACTGTGGTTTTTTTAACTTAAGCCAAAAAAAGCCTGCTCCAAAAAAAAGGCGCAAATCACTGGGGAAAATTGAGCCCAAGAGAAGGTGAAGTAGAGGCTCGCAGATGTAAGATGAGGCGTTGGGGGAACATGTACTCACTTTCATGAGTCGAATGATGTCGTTCAGCCTTTTGCGGCATTGGGTGGCGGTGCGGTCATGAATTGAAGTCCCCGATATCTCTCTTCACGCTTTGACAAAGACGGCGCAACTGGGCCTTCCGATGTCCGGATAGAGAACGCGTCTCCTTCCCTCCACAGCTTGGACCAGGGTCTCAAGTTCCACATCCGAGAAGAGGCTGGCCCTCCTTCAACCTCTTGCATTAGCCATTCCTTCACAAGCACCAGAGACAAACTCAGTGCTCAGGGCCTAGCTGCAAAATCTGCCCTTTAAGAAAGCCAGGGAGCTGTTCCCTCATGATCAGTCGATCGGCATCAGCTGAATTTCTCGGCCTAATCCGCCACTTCGCCACCGCTCCTTTTTCCCACCAAATTGCTGAATTTCACTCAAATGGCCGCCCCATCCATTACGGTGGGACTGCACGCCAAAAAGCAGTAGGTGTGCCTCGTTTCAGACAGAGGGCAATTTCATCCCCTTGTGGTGATCGTCAATTTAACCATTGGACACTTGAAGACTCCAGAACAGGTCTAGAAACGTACAGCACAGAAGGAGGCCATTCGGCCTGGCGTGCCTGTGTTGGCAAATTGTGTTTCTTATTTAACCCGTGTGTTAGTGCTTAAATAAAAGATCTATATGAGAGATAGTGGGACTGAAATTCAGGGTCCGGATAAGGCCTGTCACTGCCGTTTTGCGGCGGCCATGCAGCGGAATAGAGTGGCCACTGCGATGCAGTCCAATGGCCGCCACAACCCAAATTCAGCTCGGCCTGTCCCCACTTCACCCTGCTGCTGCCGATCACCGCAAGCACGTCATCAAAGTGCGCAACACTGTTATCCTGCACCGACATCGCAATTCGCCCCAAATTTACTTCCAAAAATCTTTGCTCCGCTGCGTGGTGCCCCCGCCAGCTTTTTCTGTCAGTGCACCATGCTTTGTGTGTGTTCGGCACGGCAGCGGGCAGCCCTTCAAGGGGAGGGCGCATTGCCACGGCCGCCATGTTTTTTTTTGCCAGCCGACTTCCCGATCGGCTGGCCAATTATTGCCCCGGGTTTGGCCGGGCCACCAACAGGCAGCCTGGCACCCAAGAGAGGGTGCCAGGCCGCTGGCCCGGCTGAAATCCTCCCTGGTGGCCCAGTGGCCGAACCTACAAAATAGACGATTCTCTCCCCTTTAAATGAGGGGAGAGATGTGGTGACGCAGACGCGCACTGACATCACCACCGCTCTGCCGCTTAGTCCCACCCTCACTTCCGCCACACTCCCAGCGGGCCCTGACAGCCTCGGTGTCCTTGATGAGTGTTTCCCCGTTCTTGGCCAGAGAGGGGTGGGGCCTTGGGAGTTAGACCGTAGGTGACCTTGACTGCAATGAAGAATCCTCGCACATCGTGGCTGTTGGTGAAGTTGCTGGAGATATATCACCAACGATGTCTCTGCAAGATCCTGCAAATCCCCTGGGAGGACAGGCGCACCAACATTAGTGTCCTCGTCCAGGCTAACAACCCCAGCATTGAAGCACTGACCACACTCGATTTTCGCTGGGCAGGCCACATGGTTCGCATACCAGACACGAGACTCCCTAAGCAAATGCTATGCGGAGCTCCTTCACGGCAAATGAGCCAAAGGTGGGCAGCGGAAATGTTACAAGGACACCCTCAAAACCTCCCTGGTAAAATGTGACATCACCACGAACACCTGGGAGTCCCTGGCCCAAGACCGCCCTAAGTGGAGAAAGTGCATCTGGGAGGGCATTGAGCACTTCGAATCTCAACGCCGAGAGCGTGAAGAGATCAAGCGCAGGCAGTGGAAGGAGCGTGTGGCAAATCAGTCCCACCCAACCCTTCCCTCGGCGAATGTCTGTCCCACCCTGTGACAGAGTCTGTGGCTCTCGTATTGGACTGTTCAGCCACCAAAGAACTCACTTCAGGAATGGAAGCAAGTCTTCCTCGATTCCGAGGGACTGCCTATGATGATGGTATAAATTATGAGGGATCTAGATAGAGTGGATAGGAAGGACCTATTCCCCTTATCAGAGGGGTCAATAACCAAGGGGCATAGATTCAAAGTAAATGGTAGGAAGTTTAGAGGGGATTTGAGGACATTTTTTTGCACCCAGAGGGTGGTGGGGGTCTAGAACTCACCACCTGAAGGATGGTAGAGACAGAAACCCTCATAGCATTTTAAAAGTACTTGGATATGCACTTGACGTGCCATAACCTACAAGGCTACGGACAAAGAGCTGGAAAGTGGGATTAGGCTGGATATTTCTTTGTCGTCCGGCACGGACACGATGGGCTGAACGGCCTCCCTCTGTGCTGAAAATTTCCACGATTCTATGATTCTATGAACACTCAATGTGGGAGGTCTGAAAATCATAAATAATCCTTGCAGAAGGAAAATAAAATTGTTTTAAAAATTAGTTTGGCTGCAATGCTTGAACAGTTGTAAAAAGATTTAAGTCTGTCCTGATGTATTTAAAGATCATAGTTATAATGGAGTTTGGAGGTAAATGAGAACAGTGTGTCTGAGCATCACACATCGCATACTTTGAAATCTCCTTCATACTGGAAGTTATAGCTTCAAGAGTGCCATGAAGTCATCTGGTGAAAGAAAATTAGGTAAATTCAAATACATTAAATGTATGAGATCAAATTCCATCATTTTAATACCCATGCAGCTCTCTGATCAGAGGCACTCACACCAAGTTTTTTTGCCTGCATCACATTCCCACGAAGTCACGCTCGCCCATCACTCCCATTCTCACTGACCTCCACTAGCTCCCCAATGTCTCTAATTCAAAATCCACCTGTTCTCTGTTCAGACAATGCTGCTGTCTTATGGTAAAAGAGATAAGGAAGACTTTATGGATGATTTTAAACATGCCCGCCTGGTGGAAAGTGGGTGAGCAGACATTTAAAATGGCCACTGTGACTTACCCCTCCATCCAGCTGCCTGGTTGCAATTTCACCTGCTCCTTTCAGCTGGCAAGTGGGACAACCACCGGAGGGTCTAGCAGGGACCTTCCTCAGATATAAAAATCGGACTCTGATGACATCATCAGGCTCCAAATGCAATTTTAACCCAAGGCTTTTCACTCCCCAGCTGCAAAGCCTTCCCAACCTCCTCTTAACCACTTATAGGACTGTTGGGAACTGTTCCTTCATATTCCCAATGGCGGTTTCCTCCCATCCAAAATCCTGCTGCCATCTGCCGGCCAGCTAGCGCTTCCCGTCAGCTTTGGATGGTAGACTGAGAGGACATATGGAGATGAGGTCTGGGAGTTAAAATTTTCTGGGCCTCAGGCTGCAGAGGGCCAGACGATTTTTTGTCAGCCTCAGTCCCTGCCCGCAGACCTCAAGCTGCGGTATAAAATTGGGGCTTTTGTTTCTAATTTCCCCCTCTTCACATAGGGAAGCACCTTGCCTGCACTTGGCAATTCCCTACAGGAGGGAAATTTTAACTCCCTCATCAGGTGGAACGGGAGTGAAAATCGAGTGTTCGCTATTTGCTGCTCCGTTCCTGCCCTGTAGCAGGTGTGACCTGGCTGTTTTTTCTGGTGGATGAGGTGCCTGCTTATCTCAGGTGGGATCCTCATCGATATAAGCTAATCAGGGTCCGAAGATTTACATTAGACCCCAATGACATTTTAATGGCACACTGAGCCAACTGCGGGCACCCTGCCCAGTAAAAGCTGTCAGGCATGAGGCGAAAAACCTAAAGGTTTCAAACTATCTTTGTGGGGCCACAAGGAAAGTCTAAGCCTTTGTTGCCCTGGGCCCCCACCCATATCCCCACTTTTCTCTTTACTCTCCTTCTAATTTTCCTTTTGGGCTTTCCTAAACATTACTTTCATGTTTTGAATTAATGGCATTGTGTGTTGTCACTTTAATGTCTCATCCAAATAGTGGTAGCTGAATCCAACAATGTAGAATTTCTTCAGTAGTGTTCCTACAGTTATAAGCTCAAATCCTGCAGTGTGGCTTGAACAAATGACTTCTGTCTTAGATTCGAGAGTGCTATCAACTGGGCTAATCTGACACTTATACATAAGTTTGCTTTCATGAAAAACTGACGTGTACAAAGTTGAATTCCCATTATAGGTACATTTTTGCAGACTTGATTGACTTATTATTTAGTCTTTATTGCTATAGTGCTTCTGTCTCAACTAATCTCTTATCCTGTGTAATTGTACACAAACAGCAATGACACTTCTTTTGTGAGGTCTTTTGACATTGCTTTAAACATTAAGGGATGAAAACTCGGTTGCGCCTCTGTTGCGGCGTTAATCTGGACGGAGCGGTAAATTTTGTGCTGGCAAATGGATTGCGTCTGCTGCCGCAAAATTCATCAGCTGGGCCTGGAGTTTGGAGTGGAGTGCTAAGGGAGGCATTGCACACCACTTTTAGGGCCCCAAGTTTCCACATGATTTGCTCCTGATTTTTAGGAGCAACTGGTGTAGAACGGAGTATCTTAGAAATCGGAATTCTCGTCATTTAGTTTGCTCCAGTTCTAGTCTGTTTCACTTTGGAACAGAATTTTTTTTTCAAAAGGGGGCGTGTCCGGCCACTTACGCCTGTTTTCAAAGTTTCGTCAGTGAAAACTTACTCCAAACTAACTTAGAATGGAGTAAGTGAAGATTTTTGTACGCTCGAAAAAACCTTGTCTACACTTTAGAAAATCAGGCGTAGGTTACAAATCAGGCGTAAGGAATGGTGGGGGGTGGGGTTTAAAGGGAAGTTTACAAACATTAAACACTTCAGTTTTACAAATAAAGAGCCATCATCAATAATAAATGATAAATACATCAATAAATCAACCAATAAATCAATCAAAAAAAAATAATAAGAAATAATTTTTTAAAAAAATCAATAAATAAAACATTTTCTACTTACCGACTGCAGCACCGGGAGCCCTCCAACAGCGTGCTGGGATGCCCCCTTCAGTGTGTCTCTGTCAGTGTCTCTATCTCTCTGTCTGTCTGTGTGTCTCTCATTCTTTGTCTGTCAGTGACTGTGTTTCTGACAGCGAGGGGAGGGGGAGGAGGGGGGTAGAGGGAGAGAGGGGGGGGAGCAGAGGGAGGGAAGGGGGAGGGAAGGGGGAGAAGGGGGAGGGAAGGGGGAGAAGGGGGAGGGATGGGGGACAAGGGGGAGGGATGGGGGACAAGGGGAGGGATGGGGGGAGAAGGGGGAGGGGGGAGAAGGGGATAAAGGGGAGAAGGGGGAGAAAGGAGATCGGGGGGAAAGGAGATGGTGGGGGGGAGAAGGAGATTGGGGGGAGGAAGGAGATTGGGGAGGGAAGAAGATTGGGGGGGAAGGAGATTGGGGGGGGGAGGAGATGGGGGGAAAGAGATTGGGGGGGGAAGGAGATTGGGGGGGGGGAAGGAGATTCGGGGGGGGAAGGAAGGAGAAGGGGGAGGGAGGCTGAACGGGCCGGGCCGGAGACTTCGGGCAGGGCCTGTCCCCAGCACCAGATTTACAGGTAGGTGGCGTTGGGTCGGGTCGGTGGGGTGGTGGGAGGGAGGTCAGTTCAGTTCAGGGAGGGAGGGAGGGAGAGGTCAGGTCAGGTCAGGGGGAGGGAGGTCAGGTCGGATCCAATCTGGGGGCGGGGGCAGGGGGGGAGCGGGTGTCGGGTCCGGGGGCGGGGGGGAGCGGGTGTCGGGTCCGGTCCGGGGGCGGGGGGGAGCGGATGTTGGGTCCGGTCCGGGGGCGGGGGGGAGCGGGTGTCGGGTCCGGTCTGGGGGCGGGGTGGGGGGGGGGAAACGGGTGTCGGGTCGGGTCCGGGGGCGGGAAGCGGGAGTCGAGTCGGGTCGGGAGGAAGCAGGAGCTGGGCGTGGGAGGAGCCTTATTCACGCAGCCCCAGTGAGGCCATTCGGCCAGGGCTAGGGGCTGCATGCTTCGGCCCCTCCCACACAGTTTTGGGCGCCTGGAGCTACTGCACATGCGCGCCCATTGTAACGCGCATGTGCAGAGGTCCCGGCACTGTTTTCAGTGCAGGGACCTGGCTCCGCCCCCGACAGCTCCTGCTGTGCTGCGCCGAGGGCCAGAGGACCTGCAGGGAGCTGGAGAATCTGGTGATATTTTTTAGGCGCACTTTGTGGCACGAAAAACGGGCGTTCAGGTCGGGACTGCGCCGTTCTAGGCGCGGCTCGAAACTTGGGCCCTTAGAGTGCTCGGCTGACTGAGCAACTGAAAGTCCCGAGCTAAACAGCCGGCCTCGGAGCTCCCTGAGAGGTCTCGGGGAGGTGGGGGGGGGAAACCCTGAAATAAAACACCAAAAACATTCCCAATAAATAACTCACGCCACCACAACGTAAATCACAAAAAACCCCAAATCAATCACACTTACCTGAGGTCGACATTACTCACCTCACTGCGGCCGCTACAGCTTGGAACAGCAGCTTCCTCAGGTGTTCCCAGCAGGGCGCTCTATGGAGAACTACGGGTCGGGTGGCAGCCAAAAATCGAACCGGCATCACAACCAGGTGGCGTTGCACACCTGCTGCTTGCCACTTTCGGGCGGTAATGTTCCGCGCCCCCTCGAAACCGGCACCGAATGTCCTGGCGGTGCGCTGGAAGTTGACCATCCCGCCCGGAAGTGTTTACCGCCGCCATTGCCACCCCTCCGAGGCGCTAAGAGGGGCTATAGTGGGGGGAGGAACTTAACACAATCACAATCACTAAGGAGATGGTACTCAGTAAGATAATGGGACTAAAGGCAGATAAATCCCCTGGACCTGATGGCTTGCATCCTTGGGTCTTGAGGGAAGTAGCGACAGGGATAGTGGATGTATTGGTTGCAATTTACCAAAATTCCCTGGATTCTGGGGAGGTCCCAGCAGATTGTAAAACTGCAACGCCCCTATTTAAAAAAGGAAGCAGACAAAAAGCAGGAAACTATAGACCGGTTAGTCTAACATCTGTGGTTGGGAAAATGTTGGATCCATTATTAAAGAAGCAGTAGCAGGACATTTGGAAAAGCAAAATTCGGTCAGGCAGAGTCAGCATGGATTTATGAAGGGGAAGTCATGTTTGCCAAATTTGCTGGAATTCTTTGAGGATGTAATGAACAGGGTGGATAAAGGGGAACCAATGGATGTGGTGTATTTGGACTTCCAGAAGGCATTTGACAAGGTACCACATAAAAGGTTACTGCACAAGATAAAAGTTCACAGGGTTGGGGGTAATAGAGGATAGAGGATTGGCTAATTAACAGAAAACAGAGCGTTGGCATAAATGGTTCATTCTCGGGTTGGCAATCAGTAACTAGTGGGTTGCCACAGGGATCAGTGCTGGGACCCCAACTATTTACAATCTATATTAATGACTTGGAAGAAGGGACTGAGTGTAACGTAGTCAAGTTTGCTGACGATACAAAGATGGAAGGAAATGCAATGTGTGAGGAGGATACAAAATATCTGCAAAAGGACATAGACAAGCTAAGTGAGTGGGCAAAAATTTGGCAGATGGAATATAATGTTGGAAAGTATGAGGTTATGCACTTTGGCAGAAAAAAAATCAAAGAGCAAGTTATTATTTAAACGGAGAAAAATTGCCAAGTGCTGCAGAACAGCGGGACCTGGGGGTACTTGTGCATGAAACACAAAAGGTTAGTATTCGGGTACAGCAAGTGATCAGGAAGACAAATGGAATCTTGGCCTTTATTGCAAAGAGGATGGAGTATAAAAGTAGGAAAGTCTTGCTAAAGTTATACAGGGCATTGGTGAGACCACACCTGGAATACTGCGTACAGTTTTGGTTTCCATATTTACGAAAGGATATACTTGCTTTGGAGGCAGTTCAGAGAAGGTTTGCTAGATTGATTCTGGAGATGAGGGGTGTAATATATATATAGCTCCATCTGGTGGACTACTGTGACACTGCAGCCAGTGCTGGTTACAACAATAAAGAGGGAACAGGTCACTTGACTAGGTTTCTGATGTTGGCAGCTATCTTAAAAAGTTATTTTCTTAACTGAAGCAGGGCCCGAGGTGCATGAAACCCAGACAACTGAGGTGAATCACCTGCAGGTTAAAAGTAAAAGGCAGTTGGGCCCCAAGGTCTCAAAAACTGACAATGGTAACAGAGCATTGAAGTTCTGCTATCAGTGCCTGGAACAACACATTGCTCAAAGTGTGTGTTTGTGAGTTGTACTGAACATAAAACAAATGCCGATGAGAATGGGATAATCGGAAAACAAAGCTACAATTTTTGTTGGTGGATGATTCAGCCAACTAACAGAGAGACTTTGAGAGCTTCTCTGTTTTGATTAACAGCTACAAATCCAAGCTAAATTACAAGCACATTTGTCTGAACTGCCGGAGTCTGGATGGCCACGCCTATGGGAATAATAGGGCATTTGGGGGAGTTTCAACATGACTGTGAAAGTTTCGGAGCGTATGTGGAGCGGCTAGAAATGTTTATCACTGAAGTGATAATATCATTGAAGTTCCCAATGATGAAAACCCTAACCGGGTGGTGTTGGAATGACAACGAGCTATTTTCTTAACTGAAGCAGGGCCCGAGGTGCATGAAACCCAGACAACTGAGGTGAATCACCTGCAGGTTAAAAGTAAAAGGCAGTTGGGCCCCAAGGTCTCAGAAACTGGCAATGGTAACAGAGCATTGAAGTTCTGCTATCGGTGTCTGGGACAACACATTGCTCAAAGTTGTCCATATGTGAAGGCAGAGTGTTTCATCTGCAGGAAAACTGGGATCTTGTAAAGGCATGCCGACTGAAGGGTAAACCAACTATCAAAGCTATTAATAGAAATCTCCAGAGACTACAGGTTTTAGAGCTACTCATTATCAGGAGCACGAGGTTAACTAACCGCGATTCAAAAAGTATCATTATCCACATGGATGTCGCAGGAACCAAGATATCCATGGAAATCGACACTGGCGCATCCGTGAGTGTAGTAGTGGAGTTGCTATACCTCGAGTGATTTCCCATTGGAGAAATCCAAGATAGAGCTGCGAGGCTACTCGGAAGAGAACATTCCTGTGATAGGTTGTATCACCATACCGGTGAAATACAAGGATAAATTTCAGAGCTTGCCTTTATTAGTAGTGGCAGGAGACAAGCCTGCCTTACTAGGGATCAGTGAAGCTGGATTGGAGTGAGATTTTTCTTGTTGAAATGAGATTTGCATCAAAGGATGATGTCATCAAGAATTATCCGAAGGTGTTCTGTGAAACAGACAGTCCGACCCAAGGCTTCAAGGCGAGTGTCAGGGTACGGAAGGATGATAGATTGGTTTACTGTAAGCCATGCCCCATACCATATGCACTCAAGGAGAAAGTTGAGCGAGAACTCAAAAGACTAGAGACTGAGAATATTATTTCTAAGATAGATTGATGTAACTGGGCTACACCCTTTGTTGTTGTACCTAAATCCAATGGTAAGGTGAGATTGTGTGGTGATTATAAAGTAACCGTAAACCAGGTTCTAGAGGGTAATCTCCCCAATACATTGCCAAATGTAGAAGGTTTGTTCACAACACTGACAGATGGTCAGATCTTCTCAAAGTTGGATCTTACAAATGCCTACTTACAGCTTGAACTAGATAAGGAGTCCAAGTCATGTTTGACTATAAATACTCATCTAGACCTATATCAATTTAATAGACTACCATTTGGAGTGTCTTCTGCCCCTGCCATATTCCAAGGGGTGATGAACCAGATTTTGCAAGGTATTGAAGGGGTAGCATGTTATTTAGATGACATACTAATTTCAGCACCAAATAGGCAAATTCATAATAACATATTGAATGAAGTCTCAAACGGCTAGAGAAGCACAGTGTACGAGCAGCATACTAAGCAAGATCAGTCTGATTCTCTTTGATATGCAAAGTGACATTGGCTTCACTAATGAATGGATGGTCTGGAAAAGACAATGCTAACTTGAAGTAAGGTCTGTACAGAAAGTGACAGTTTATAAAATGTACAGAATTTATTTTCATGTGGATGTAAATACACTTAGCTGCTAGCAAGTCTGAGTTATTTCAAAACTCAGTGGAGTACTTAGGGTACAGAGTAGACAAAGATGGTTTACATCCAACCAAGAGAAAGCTGGATGCAATCAGAGATGCACCCAATCCCAAGAATGTCACTGAACTTCGATCATTTTGGGGTCTTTTGAACTGTTATGGGAAGTTTCTACCAAATTTGGCTACAGTATTACATCCACTGAATGAACTATTGAAAAAACAGGTCCATTGGAAGTGGTCAGAAGAATGTGATATAGCATTCAAGGCGTGTAAATAGTTTTGATACAATTAAAGTACTAGTAGCATATGCTATGTCCAATTTACTGGAAACAAATCCAAGAGGAAGTCAGAATTTAAGTCTGAGTCCGAGTCAGACAGACAAACAGTCGGAAGTTAGAGAGAGTTCAAATGGAAATCAAGGGCATCCCATGGAGGAAAACTTTCCTCAGGATCAGCCTCAAATGAGTCTAAGTTCGACATCATGTTTGGAAGGTTCTGTTCGAGAGCGAAGGTATCCTCTTCAAAACAGAAAACAAGTGGTTAAGCTTGATTTGTAAATATGGCAATATAAATCCATATCTTTTGTTATGTATAACCATACAAGTTATGTATGATGATTAGTTTGTTATGATTACTTCTTCATTAAGGAGGGAGAAGTGTAATATATATAGCTCCATCTGGTGGACTACTGTGGCACTGCAGCCAGTGCTGTTTACAACAATAAAGAGGGAACAGGTCACCTGACAATATTCCTGATGTTAGCAGCCATCTTACAGCTTGTGTGTGTTTGTGAGTTATATTGAATATATAAAAAGGGGGTTGACTTATGAGGAAAGATTGAGGAGGTTGGGGCTCTACTCATTGGAATTCAGAAGAATGAGAGGTGATTGTCATGTATGCAAACTCTTTGTATTCACTATGTAACTATGTACGATGTACCATCTGAGGGCGCTGCTGTTGGAGGCCCCAGGGGTTACCTGCCCAGGTGTGCAGGGGCATATAAAAGACAGTCAACCACGCTGCCCCTCACTTTACAATCATATTAAATGGACAAGTCACACAGCTCTTACTCACAGTACAAGGCCTCGTGGAGTTACTCGATGGTAATTGCAGACATAACAACTGGCGATGAGTTACAGATCACGAACTTTTATGCAGTCATGGCTGCCGTTGGTATTTTAGAAAAGTATGCAGAGGGTGAAGATTGGGAAGCCTTTATCGAGTGGCTTGACCAGCACTTTGTGGCCAACGACCTGGACGGCGAGGCACTGGAAGGAAAACGCAGGGCGATTCTTTTGACCAACTGTGGGTCCACGGTCTATGGCCTCATCAGGGATCTGCTTGCCCCAGTGAAACCAACGGAGACGTCATACACAGAGCTGCACACGCTGATTCAGGAACACCTCAAACCAATGGAGAGCATCTTAACGGTCAGGTATCGCTTCGACATACACCGCCGCCCGGAGGGCCAGGACGTGGCGAAGTATGTCGCCGACTGAAGACTGCTCACGGGGCTGTGTGAATTCGCGGGATTTTTGAACGATGCGTTGCGAGATGCTTTTGTGATGGGCATAGGCCACAAGGATATCCTTCGCAAGCTACTGGCTGCCGAAACAGTTGACCTGAAGAAGGCCATCACCATAAGCCAGGCATTCATGTCCTCGAGTCGCGATACCATACAGATGACTTCCTACCAGAATCGGAGCTCACTGGCAAGTACTGTATGTAAAATAATGCCGATTGCAGGCAGAACTGTTGGACTAATAAGAACTATACAGAGCAGAGCCTCCATGCCTGCTGCTGCTAGGCCACCAAGGGGCGTAAATGATAAATCATTAACACAATGCTGGTGTTGCGGGGGTAATCATGGGGCCCATCAATGTCGATTTAAAGACTATGCGTGCAAAAGCTGCAGAACAAGGGGCCACCTCCAGCGAATGTGCAAACGTACTGCGACTCACCACATGGCAGTGGAGTCGCCAGAAGAGTCCCGATATAGCGTGGTTCACAAAAGACAAGCTAGAGAGACAACTCAGCCCGAGGGAGCAGTGTGCGGGGTGCACACCTTCTCCACAAAAAGTCCTCCCATGATAATAAAAGTCAAATTAAATGGCGTTCCTGTATCCATCAAGCTGGACACGGGGGCGAGTCAGTCAATTAAGAGCCAGAAGGCATTTGAAAGGCTGTGGGGCAACAACAAAGCACAAAGACCCAAGCTGAGCCCGATTCAGATAAAGCAATGCACTTACACCAAGGAACTGATACCAGTTATTAGCAGTGCGAAAGTAAAAGTATCCTATGATGAAGAGACACACGAGCTGCCACTGTGGATTGTACCAGGCGATGAGCCAACGCTGCTTGGCAAAAACATAGAAACATAGAAAATAGGTGCAGGAGTAGGCTATTCGGCCCTTCGAGCCTGCACCACCATTCAATAAGACCATGGCTGATCATTCACCTCAGTACCACCTTCCTGCTTTCTCTCCATACCCCTTGATCCCTTTAGCCGTAAGGGCCATATCTAACTCCCTCTTGAATATATCCAACGAACTGGCATCAACAACTCTCTGCGGTAGAGAATTCCACAGGCTAACAACTCTCTGAGTGAAGAATTTTCTCCTCATCTCATTCCTAAATGACTTACCCCTTACCCTTAGACTGTGTCCTCTGGTTCTGGACTTCCCCAACATCGGGAACATTCTTCCTGCATCTAACCTGTCCAGTCTCATCAGAATTTTATATGTTTCTATGAGATCCCCTCTCATCCTTCTAAACTCCAGTGAATACAGGCCCAGTCGATCCAGTCTCTCCTCATATGTCAGTCCTGCCATCCCGGGAATGAGTCTGGTGAACCTTCGCTGCATTCCCTCAATAGCAAGAACGTCCTTCCTCAGATTAGGAGACCAAAACTGAACACAATATTCCAGGTTAGGCCTCACCAAGGCCCTGTACAACTGCAGTAAGACCTCCCTGCTCCTGTACTCAAATCCCCTAGCTATGAAGGCCAACATGCCATTTGCCTTCTTCACCACCTGCTGTACCTGCATGCCAACTTTCAATGACTGATGTACCATGACACCCAGGTCTCGTGGCACCTCAATGACTGATGGGGAAGATTCGGTGAAACTGGGAAGACGTCAAAGTATTATCGTCAGTGGACAATGCTTCCTGTACTCGAGTGCTCAGCAAGTTCCCATCTTTATTTGAACCAGGCATCGGCAACTTCACAGGTGCCAAAGTACAGATCCACTTGGTTCCCGATTCACGGCCCGTTCATCACAAGGCTCGAGCGGTCTCTTACATGATGAGGGAGAAAGTGGAGATCAAACTGGACAGATTTCAACGTGAGGGAATCATATCGCCAGTCGCGTTCAATGAGTGGGCCAGCCCAATTGTTCCGGTACTAAAGAGCGATGGCACGGTCAGAATCTGTGGTGACTACAAAGTAACAATCAACCGAGTCTCGTTACAGGATCAGTACCCACTACCCAAAGCTGATGACCTTTTCGCGACATTAGCAGGGAGAAAGGTGTTCACCATGCTGGATCTAACCTTTGCTTACATGACCCAGGAGCTGGTTGAGTCGTTGAAAAAATTAACATGCATTAACACGCACAAAGAACTGTTCGTGTACCAAAGGTGCCCGTTCGGGATTTGCTCGGCTGCAGTCATATTCCAAAGAAACATGGAGAGCCTGTTGAAATCGATTCCACGCACCGTCGTATTTCAGGACGACATCCTCATCACTGGCCGCGACACCTCCGAACACCTGCACAACTTGGAAGAAGTTTTAAGTCGACTAAACAGAGTTGGACTCCGGTTGAAATGATCCAAATGTGTCTTCCTGGTGCCAGAGGTAGAACTCCTGGGGAGGAAGATTGTGGCAGACGGCATCAGACCCATGGACTCGAAGGCAGAGGCCATCAAGAATGCACCCACACCACGAAATGTAATGGAGCTGCGCTCGTTCCTGGGACTCCTCAACTATTTTGGTAACTTTCTTCCAGGGTTGAGCATCTTGCTCGAACCGTTGCACAAGCTGTTACGCAAGGAAGACGACTGGGTTTGGGGTAAAAATCAAGAGGCCGCCTTTGAGAAGGCCAGAAACCTGCTGTGTTCGAGTATGTTGCTGGTATTATATGACCCATGTAATCGTCTAGTTTTAGCATGTGATGCGTCGTTGTACAGTGTCGGGTGTGTTTTGCAGCAAGCCAATGCAGTGGGCAAGCTCCAACCAGTTGCATATGCACCCAGAAGCCTATCAAAGGCCGAAAGAGGCTACAGCATGGTCGAAAAGGAGGCTTTAGCCTGTGTTTATGGTGTAAAAAAGATGCACCAATATTTGTTCAGACTCAGGTTCGAGTTAGAGATAGACCACAAACCCCTAATCTCACTGTTTTCAGAAAGCAAAGGCATAAACACCAATGTGTTGTCTCGAATCCAAAGATGGACACTAACACTGTCTGCCTACGACTATGTGATCTGCCACAGGCCAGGCACAGAAAACTGCGCCAATGTTCTCAGCCGACTACCATTGCCCAACACCGAGGTGGAAACTGCGCAGCCCGCAGGCCTGCTACTGGCCATGGATACCTTTGATAGCGAAGGGTCACCCGTAACGGCCCGCCAAATTAAGACCTGGACCAGCCAGGATCCTCTGCTATCCCTTGTAAAAAGTTGCGTCCTCAATGGGAGCTGGTCAGCGGTCCCTAGAGACGAGATCAAGCTGTTTCACCGTCGTAAAGACGAAATGTCGATCCATTCAGATTGCCTCTTATAGGGCAACCGCGTTATCTTGCCAAAGAAAGGCAGGGAAACCTTCATACGTGACTTACACAGCACCCACCCAGGCATAGTCATGATGAAGGCTGTCGCCAGGTCCCACGTCTGGTGGCCCGGCATTGACTCAGACCTGGAGTCATGCGTGCACCAGTGTAACACGTGCTCACACTGAGCAATGCTCCCAGGGAGGCTCCACTTAGTCTCTGGTCCTGGCCCTCAAAACCATGGTCCAGGATCCATGTGGATTGTGCGGGCCCCTTTCTGGGAAAGATGTTCTTGGTTGTTGTGGACACCTACTCCAAATGGATTGAATGTGTAATAATGGCATCCAGCACGTCCGCAGTCACCATTGAAAGCCTCAGGGCCATGTTTTCTACACATGGCTTACCCGACATTCTTGTCAGCGACAATGGTCCGTGCTTCACCAGCTTGGAATTCAATGAAGTCATGACCCGTAATGGCATCAAGCATGTCAGATCTGCCCCGTTCAAGTCCGCATCCAACGGCCAAGCGGAGCGGGCAGTCCAAACCATAAAGCAGAGCTTGAAATATGTTACGGAAGGTTCCTTACAAACCTGCCTGTCCCGGGTACTGCTCAGCTACAGGACACGACCCTACTCACTGACTGGAGTTCCCCCTGCAGAATTACTAATGAAACGAGCACTCCTTAGTACACCCTGACCTCATTGATCAGGTGGAAACCAGGCGTTATCAGCAAAACACGTACCATGATCGTGCGGCTGTATCACACGACATCACTGTAAATGACCCTGTGCTTGTGCTGAATTACGGTCAGGGCCCCAAATGGGTCACCGGCACTGTATTAGCCAAGGAGAGGAATAGAATGTTTGTTGTCAAACTGCTTAACGGTCAAATGTGCAGAAAACATTTGGACCAAAGCAAATTACGATTCACAAATAACCAGGAATCACCGGAAGAGGACCTCATCTTCAGCGACCCACCGACACACGCCCAATCGACAACAGACCTCGCTGCCAACCACGAGGATGATCCCACCATCCCCAACAGTCCAGCCCAACCAGTCGCGCTGCAAGACAGCAGTGGCCAAACCAACTCACCCAGGCCAGAAGCGACACTCAGACGGTCAACCAGGGAGCGCAGGTCTCTGGGTCGCCTTAACCTGAAATCAACTCACATCAAAGACTTTGGGGGGGAATGATGTCATGTATGCAAACTCTTTGTATTCACTATGTAACTATGTACGATGTACCACCTGAGGGCGCTGCTGTTGGAGGCCTCAGGGGTTACCTGCCCAGGTGTGCAGGGGCATATAAAAGGCGGTCAGCCATGCTTCCCCTCACTTTACAGTCGTATTAAATGGACTGAAGTCATACAGCTCTTACTCACAGTACAAGGCCTTATACTGTGGAGTTATTCACTGGTAATTACAGACATAACAGTGACCTTATCGAAACATATAAGATTTTGAGGGGGGGTTGACAAGGTGGATGCAGAGAGGATGTTTCCACTGATGGGGGAGACTAGAACTAGGGGGCATCATCTTAGAATAAGGGGCCGCCCATTTAAAACTGAGATGAGGAGGAATTTCTTCTCTCAGGGAGTTGTAAATCTGTGGAATTCGACATCAGAGAGCTGTGGAAGCTGGGACATTGAATAAATTTAAGACAGAGATAGACAGTTTCTTAACCGATAAGGGATTAAGGGGTTATGGGGAGCAGGCGGGGAAGTGGACCTGAGTCCATGATTGGGTCAGCCATGATCGTCTTAATTGCCGGAGCAGGCTCGAGGGGCCGTATGGCTTACTCCTGCTCCTATTTCTTATGTTCTTATGTTCTTATTAGAAGACTGAAAATCCAACCCTAAATGATTGTCTTTAGATCTGTTTTGCTTGAAGAGTCATTTGAAGGTAACCTTTCAAACCTGCCTGCAATTATTTTCCAGTGAAATTCCTCCTCCAGGTTACCGATCAAGATGCATCTGGTCCCTTCCCTCCTTCCCAAGACCATCTGTACCCTAATGATTTCAGAGGTACCGTAGCACCAAAGGTCAACACAATTCTTACTTCATTCTATATTTGAGTATCTAATTCCATGCAAAATAAAAACTGTACCATGACACAGCAAACTAGTATCTTCAACAAAGATTTCTGGAAGGTGGAAAAGAAAGTTGGTAAAGGGTGATATATCAAAAGCCCTCTGATGTGAGCATGGCTTTTTGCTACCAGGTTCAAAAGGGATGCTCGTCCTGGATAAAAATAAAAGTGGCCTATTGGAGAATTCTATGTAGTTCAGGCCACGTGTCATACTGCAGACAGTCTGTTACATCATGCTGGTCACAATCTCATCTACAGATATAATCAGACCTCCTTCAGGAGGTTCCACTCTGCATATAGTTAAAGCGCAAGGAAACTGGAGGTGGAATAGGTTTATTTCAAAGTAGTCTGTCTTTTTCATACAGAAAGTGAAACTTTTTCCAGGTTTTTCTTCGCCTTTTCTAGCGTGCTCTGGTGTCATGAATCATAAAGAACTGCCCCATGCCTTCTGCAGCACTTCCACAGCAGAGGGCGCTGCAATGTACGTCAGTGAGTTTCCATTAATAATAAACAAAAGTTGAGATCAAATTCTTTGCACTGTTTATTGTAAAGACATTTTGATTCTACATTGTAGTAATCAATCATCCAGGTCATACTGTAAAGTTAATTAACTACTTTAATGTTGATACAAAGATGAATTCACAGTAAGACTGTGACTTCAGAGCATTCTGAGGGTTGCTCCAGAACTACAGTACCCAGCTACTAAGGGGGGAATTTGAACCTGGTGCAGCACGTGGGTTTACGTGCTGATGGGGTGGGGGGTTTAACAAGGCCAAAAATGCATTCGCATTCGGAAGCCGTCTCCAACCCGCCGAATTCCCGGTTTAACATGGGTGTGTTCGGCTGTTTGCACGTAATCCTTCTCCCGAGAGGCAGGTTAGCAATTTAAATATGTTAATCAATCAATTCCAGCAATTTTTTAACCTACATTCAAATTTAATGATGCATTCTCGGGTTTCCCAGTCTTCCTGAAACTCACCATTGAAACGAAGGTGATAGCACAATGGCAATTCATGGGACTCATTAAAAGTCAGGCAAATACCATAATAGTGCTCACAGCTGCATTCTTACCTCCCATTGGGAAAGGGTTTGTGTAGAGTACTTATGGTGGGAGGTTACTTTCTGCACTTTGGAGATATTGAGTTAGATCAGGATGTGTGGCGCCTTGCCTGGCTTATCTTGGACCTCGGACGAAGAGCAAGATGACCATCAGCAGCAACAACAACCTGCTGTGGAGAGACCTGCAGATGGTGAGTAGAGTGGGGAGCAGCAGAGTGGTCGAGCTCACAGGAGGCCTTTCTAGTACCCCCTCCTTATCAATTTTTATCCCGTCCAGTATCTTAACTACCTCTTCTTTCACTATGACTTTGGCCGCATCTTCTTCCTTGGTAAAGACAGATGCAAAGTATTCGTTTAGTACCTCAGTCATGCCCTCTGCCTCCATGCCTAGGTCTATATTTTGGTCCCTAATCAGCCCTACCCCTCCTCTTGCTACCTGTTTATTATTTATGTGCCTCTTGAAGACTTTTGGATTAGCTGCCAATCTATTCTCATACTCTCTCTTTGCCGCTCCTATTTCCTTTTACACGTCTCCTCTGAACTTTCTATATTCAGCCTGGTTCTCACTTGTAATCTCAAACTGACATCTGTCATTCATTTTTTCTGCTTCAGCTAACTCTATCTTTTTTGTCATCCATGGACCTCTGGCTTTGATTGCCCTATCTTTCCCCCACGTGAGAATGTACCTCGACTGTACCCGAACCATCTCTTTAAAGACAGCCCACTGTTCGATTACAGTTTTGTCTGCCAATCTTTGATTCCAATTTACCTGGGCCAGCTCCATTCTCAACCCATTGAAGTTGACCTTCCTCCAATTAAGCATTTTTATTCAAGATTATTGTTTGTCCTTTCCCATAGCTAGTTTAAACTTATGATACTGTGATCATTGTTCCATAAATGTTTCCCTACTGACACTTCCTCTCCTTGATTCACTTCATTCCCCAGAACCAGATCGAGCAATGCCTCCTTCTTTGTAGGGCCGGAAACGTACCGATCAAGCAAGTTCTCCTGAGCACACCAGAAATTCTTCCCTCTCTCTGCCCTTTACACTATACTCCAGGATATAGTCGATGTATTTACTGAGGCATGAAAGTATGGGCCTTATGCTAAACATCCGTAAGACAAAGATCCTCCACCAGCCTGTCCTCGCCGCACAGCACTGCTCCCCAGTCATCAAGATCCACGGCGCGGCCCTGGACAACGTGGACCATTTCCCATACCTCGGGAGCCTCTTATCAACAAAAGCAGACATTGGTGCGGAGATTCAACACCGCCTCCAGTGCACCAGTGCAGCCTTCAGCAGCCCGAGGAAAGTGTTCGAAGACCAGGCCCTCAACCCTACCACCAAGCTCATGGTCTACAGGGCTGTAGTAATACCCGCCCTCCTGTATGGCTCAGAGGCATGGACAATGTACAGATGACACCTGAAGTCGCTGGAGAAAAATCACCAACCATGTCTCTGCAAGATCCTGCAAATCCCCTGGGGGGACAGGCGCACCAACATCAGTGCCCTCGTCCAGACTAACATCCCCAGCATTGAAGCACTGACCAAACTCGATCAGTTTCACTGGGCAGGCCACATAGTTTGGATGTCAGACACGAGCCTCCCAAAGCAAGTGCTCTATGCGGAGCTCCTTCATGGCAAACGAGCCAAAGGTGGGCAGCGGAAACATTACAAGGACACCCTCAAAGCCTCCCTGATAAAGTGCGACATCCCCACTGACACCTGGGAGTCCCTGGCCAAAGACCGCCCTAAGTGGAGAAAGTGCATCCGGGAAGGCGTTGAGCACTTCGAGTCTCAACACCGAGAGCGTGACGAGGTCAAGCGAAGGCAGCGGAAGGAACGTGCGGCAAAATCAGTCCCACCCACCCCTTCCCTCGGCGACTGTCTGCCCCACCTGTGACAGAGTCTGTAGTTCTTGTATTGCACTGTTCAGCCACCAAAGAACTCACTTCAGGAGTGGAAGCAAGTCTTCCTCGATTCTGAGGGATTGCCTATGATGATACTATCCCAGTCTATATTAGAATAGTTGAAGTCCCCCATTATCTCTACTCTATTCATGCACCTCTCTGTAATTTCTCTGCAAATTTGTTCCTCTATATCCTTCTATAGTTGGCAGCCTATAGAATACACCTAGTAGTGTAATGGCATCTCTGTTGTTTCTCAGCTCTAACCAAATAGATTCTGTCCTTGACCCCTCCATGACATCCTCTCTCTCCAGCATTGTAATATTCACAATCAATAATGCCACCCCACCTCCTTTCTTTCCTTCCCTATTTTTCTTGAATACTTTATTTCCAGGAATATTTCGTACCCAATCCTGCCCTTTTTTTTAGCTAGTTCTCCGTTATCCTCATACCATCATATTCACATGTGTCTATTTCTGCCTGCAGCTCACCAACCTTATTTATCACACATTGTGCATTCACACACATGCACTGTAAACCTATCTTAGACCTTCTTGTATTCTCTCTTAGTCTGACCCCACCTAATACCGCACTATTTTTTACTCTAGTGCCATCTGTCTCGCAATCCTTTGTGCACCTTGTTTCTCCTTACTAATGCTATATTCTGGTGCCCATTCTTTGCATTCCAGAATGATCCTGGAATAGTGAGCAGTTTTAGCAGACGAGAGCAGGACCCGCTAATGCTTTATATAGTCCAGCCAGATCTGGCGGTGAATGACTAAACAAGTTGTCTGCTAAATCTGCACAAGTCTGTATCCCTTGGGCTTAAGGAAGCGAAGATGAGGGCCATACCAGGAGGAATGGCCAAGGCGAGAGAGAGTAATGATTTTAATAGGGACTAAGGCATCAAAGGTAATGGTGGTAGTGTTGTTGAGCAGATTGGTAGCTGCCGAAATGTCATGGTGAATGGAGGGCCAAAGGCTGGACAGTTGAGATTTCGTAAGTGTAGTTGTAAGAGAGTTGGGAGAGAGTATTTTCCACGGGCGGACACAGAGGAAGTAGGGTTAATGGTGGTGGTGGGGTGCGGGCAAGGTTGGGGATTGAAGGGGGAAAAATTCGTGGGGAACCGCACCCCCTAGTGTTTGGACTTATTGGAAAGGAAATTTAATTTGGAACTATCTACCAGAAAATTTGAAATCCTAAAGTACACATGGAAGGAACTACGGACTTTAATTGAATTTGGCATTTTACAAGACAAATTTAGGCTGTGTGGGCGGGCTTAGAGAAACTAAAGGGTAACCATCCTACAAAGAAACCAGTTTGAGTATTGAAGCTGTCTGGGGTATTGAAAACTAAAGTAAATTGTCTAGAATTGTGGATACTCAAAAACCCTTCTCCACAAGAGACATTAACATAGCAACAATCAATTCCGAGATAGCCAGCCATCACCCTGAGCAGGAAACCAATTCAGTCCATGTATAAAAAGCCCAAGCCAGCCTGCATGCAAAACCTAAGCACAGACAGACATTGAAATACCAAGCTAATATCTCCATCAAGAAACAGATTTAGAAGATCGACACACCTGAGTCAAGTTAAAAAACTGACTGCAAAAGCTTCTATAAATATGTGAAGAGAAAAAAATTAGTGAAGACAAACGTAGGTCCCTTGCAATCGGATTCAGGTGAATTTATAATGGGGAATAAAGAAATGGCAGACCAATTGAACAAATACTTTGGTTCTGTCTTCACGAAGGAAGACACAAATAACCTTCCGGATGTACTAGGGGACCGAGGTCTAGTGAGAAGGAGGAACTGAAGGAAATCCTTATTAGGCGGGAAATTGTGTTAGGGAAATTGATGGGATTGAAGGCCCGGGGCCTGATAGTCTGCATCCCAGAGTACTTAAGGAAGTGGCCCTAGAAATAGTGGATGCATTGGTGATCATTTTCCAATAGTCTATCGACTCTGGATCAGTTCCTATGGACTGGAGGGTAGCTAATGTAACACCACTTTTTAAAAAGGGAGGGAGAGAGAAAGCGGGTAATTATAGATCGGTTAGCCTGACATCAGTAGTGGGGAAAATGTTGGAATCAATTATTAAGGATGAAATAACAGCGCATTTGGAATGCAGTGACAGGATCGGACCAAGTCAGCATGGATTTATGAAAGGGAAATCATGCTTGACAAATCTTCTGGAATTTTTAGAGGATGTAACTAGTAGAGTGGACAAGGGAGAACCAGTGGATGTGGTGTATTTGGACTTTCAAAAGCCTTTTGACAAGGTCCCACACAAGTGATTAGTGTGCAAAATCAAAGCACATGGTATTGGGGGTAATGTATTGACATGGATAGAGAACTGGTTGGCAGACAGGAAGCAGAGAGTCGGGATAAATGGGTCCTTTTCAGAATGGCAGGCAGTGACTAATAGAGTGCTGCAGGGCTCAGTGCTGGGACCCCAGTTCTTTACAATATACATCAATGATTTAGATGAAGGAATTGAGTGTAATATCTCCAAGTTTGCAGATGACACTAAACTGGGTGGCGAAGTGAGCTGTGAGAGAGATGCTAATAGGCTGCAGGGTGACGTCGACAGGTTAGGTGAGTGGGTAAATGCATGGCAAATGCAGTATAATGTGGATAAATGTGAGGTTATCCACTTTGGGGGCAAAAATGCGAAGACAGAATATTATCTGAATGGTGGCAGATTAGGAAAAGGGGAGGTGCAATGAGACCTGAGTGTCATGGTTCATCAGTCATTGAAAGTTGGCATACAGGTACAGCAGGCGGTGAAGAAGGCAAATGGTATGTTGGCCTTCATAGCTAGGGGATTTGAGTATAGGAGTAGGGAGGTCTTACTGCAGTTGTACAGGGCCTTGGTGAGGCCACACCTGGAATATTGTGTTCAGTTTTGGGTCTCCTAATCTGAGGAAGGACGTTCTTGCTATTGAGGGAGTGCAGCGAAGGTTCACCAGACTGATTCCCGGGATGGCTGGACTGACATATGAGGAGAGGTTGGATTAACTGGGCCTTTATACATTGGAGTTTAGAAGGATGAGAGGGGATCTCATAGAAACATATAAGATTCTGACGGGATGGGACAGGTTAGATGCGGTTAGAATGTTCCCGATGTTGGGGAACCAGGGGGCACAGTCTTAGGATAAGGGGTA
Organism: Pristiophorus japonicus; assembly: GCF_044704955.1. Taxonomy (NCBI): domain Eukaryota; kingdom Metazoa; phylum Chordata; class Chondrichthyes; family Pristiophoridae; genus Pristiophorus; species Pristiophorus japonicus. The sequence continues at coordinate 388,024,002 of NC_091977.1, forward strand.
GGCCATTTAGGATTGAGATGAGGAGAAAATTGTGTTCACCTGTGGAATTCCCTGCCGGAGAGAGTTGTTGATGCCAGTTCATTGGATATATTCAAGAGGGAGTTAGATATGGCCCTTACGGCTAAGGGGATCAAGGGGTATGGAGAGAAAGCAGGAAAGGGGTACTGAGGTGAATGATCAGCCATGATCTTAATGAATGGTGTTGCAAGCTCGAAGGGCCAAATGGCCTACTCCTGCACCTATTTTCTATGTTTCTATGTTAACATGTTTAATGAACCCGCCAAAATATGTTATAGAATTTTTGAGCCCGCCAAAATTAAACAAAGAATTCTGGACTGATTTATCGCGAAGATTAGGATAACTCAAACAGTATAACTGGGCCCTGTTTTAACAAAGGGTATGCTCTACAGATGCTATTGTCTCAGAAGACACTGCTCGGGACGCTTAGCATCAAGAAGGGAGAGAGACCACCACAGCAGCTATAACTAACTTCTCCAGCCTCGACATCCTGAAATCAAAAATGAAGGAAGAACTTCACCATCGTGGCAGCAACCGACCACAGCCAATGTGGTACCACCAAGAACCCACCGCGATCGACCAATTTCGAAACAGTACTCCACAAGGAAGAAATCGAAGAATCGAAAGTTTCCACTTTACAATCTAAGTCCTGACTACCAACAGGTGACAACATTACCTAAAGAGACTTTAAACCTATTTCTAATGAAGGAAAGTGGGTACTTACCCCATAAATCCAAAATGCGCTCTACCGCATCAGTGGACACCATGCAACTGAAGACTACGCAGTTAGAAGTCCTCTACGATGTTCGGAGCACGGCAAGCTGAACCGGCAGAATACAGCGAACCCCAAAATCGCGAACCACTGCTAACTAACAGTAAAGGATTGGTAAGCATGGTCCCTGTTTGCCCTGGAGTCTAATCTAGCTAGTATTAGGTATTGGGAGGTGGGAGGAGTATTATTCGCTGTAACACCTTTGAATGTGTGATGTACTGTTCCTTATTTTAAGTGATTATAAGTGTGACATTGTATTTTCTTGTCTTTAATAAAATCAAAGTTCTTTTGCACCAAGCCAGTTGTCTCTTGCATTTTATCACACCCCCCAAATAAATCCAGAGTCTAGAACCCAAGGGAGTGGGAGCAATTCGAATTGCTCAAGAAGGTCAGAGGTGAACCTGACCCCGAGACTACCCCTTACAGGATGTGGGTGGAAAGCAACACAAGGAAGTGGTCAACAAATCATATCAAGCCTTGCCTCATCAAGTGTTTGCTTGCTCCACTTTTGTGAAATTGAAGAAGTATATTTACGAAAGGCACACAATATCCAGTTCAAGACACAAGGGAGTACTATTGTTACATCTCCGGGTGATGATATTTTGCAAGTAGAAATAAGAAAAGAGGGGGGGGGAGTGAGGCCATGGAGGGATTTGAAAACAAGATGAGAATTTTAAAACTGAGGTGTTGCTTAACCGGGACTCAATGTAGTTCAGCAAGCACAGGGGTGATGGGTGAACAGGACTTGGTGCAAGTTAGGACAACAGAGTTTTGGATGAGCTTAAGTTTATGGAGTGTGGAAGATGGGAGGCCGGCCAGGAGCACATTGGTATAGTCAAGTCTGGAGCGGAGATTGGTGATGTTCCGGAAATGGAAAAAGGCGGTCTCAGTGTTCGCACTTATATGTGATCGGAAGCTCATCTCAGGGTCTAATATGGCATCATGGTTCAGCCTCAGACAGTTGTCAGGGAGCAGGATGGAGTTGGTGGCTCGGGAATGGATTTGTGGCAGGGAGCAAAAACAGTGGCTTTGGTCTGCTCAATATTTAGTTGGAGGAAATTTCTGCTCATCCAGTACTGGATGCTGAATAAGCAGTGTGTCAATTTAGAGACACTGTCACCAAATTGGCCTATTGGGAAGGAAGACTTTACTCTGGGGGAACTCTGCTGCCTTCTAATTTATAGTGGGTTGATTTTATCGAGATAGGTGGTTCTGATGCAAGTTTATTTATATTTGGGAGCAAGAGGAATGATGCATGAGGCAGATACTATAACATTGCTCTGTAAAGTGGGAGCAGCAGTTTTAAGCTGGTACACATACTTGGTCAGTGTTAGGTGTGGCAGATAGGATGATATGCTAAGTACTGATCTGCTGCTTCATCATTCTATGTTTAGAAACATAGGATTAGCACTCCGGAAATCAGCTCATCTGCTAATCAGCATCAGACCAATAGACTTGTGTAAAATATAAAGGGCTCAAAAATCCATGGGCTATGGTCCCGCTGGAGTTTGTGTGAACCTCACTTCTTTGGGGCCAGTGCGCTCTCGCATCACTATGTGAGCATCCCTTCCCCAAATGCTTCTTGCAGACGGGAAGCTCACCGACTTTTCACCATTAGGGGGTACCCAAGCCTCTCTCAAGACCAGCTCCCCCTTGTCCCTCTGTGTAAGGAGGCCAATCCAATGTCTTTAAAAAAACCATCCTGGCCTTGAAATTCGATCAGCGGGGCGAGGTGGCACTACTCCCAGCTGCTGAAGATGTGAACAAAATTCTGCCATTTCAGGAAGAGGTCAGTCTTCCTGATGATGCAGCAGTTCTCGATCTCACCCTTGCAAGCAGCAGCTCAGGGAGTGACATTACGTATACCGAAGAAGGCTGATGGGCATATACCAGGAGATGCTAGGTGCTCTGGACAGTGAGCTTTTATGCAATATTGCCCAGCATGGAGGGTTCCAGGTTCAACTTGTGTCAAGGCTTCACTCAAGGCATGGAGACCATTCTCTCAGCCCCATCAATACAACAGTGACAGCCACGATCATGAATCCTTTTCTGACAACGCTCACAGCTGCCACGGAAGCTCAAATGGCTGTCATCTTGGCTTTGGGAGTCACTGTTGACATGGGTTTTCAGAGTGTCATGTCACTCCTGCACTGTGCTCTTGCGCAGAGCCACAGGAGTGCTGAGGAGCAGTCCCAGGAGAGTTGCCTTGGCTCCATGGGAGAGGCACCTGCTGTCTTCTTTCAAGAAAACAGCATGTCTGCTCCCCTGCCATCCACTCTGCCAGTGCCTTGGTTAATGCCACACAGCCAGCTGGCCCAAACTGCCTCGGCCCATGCCAAGATGCTACAGGTTGCCCATCACGCCCATCTAAAGTGTCTTTAATAAAAGATCAGCAGCATTTGACCTCCAAAGTTGTAGCCATTGGGTAATCATTTTGTTGGATCAGTAGGATAGGTACATGAGCACAGATGACTGGCACTAAGGGCTTGCACAAGGGTGAGTCATAATTATTTCTGTAAACTATTAGATACAGGTGGAATTGAGTTGTTTGGTTTGGTTTTTCATTTTTGTTTTGGATTTAGTGTTGGTGAAGTGAGGGCAAGACCCATAAGGCTGGACTGAAAGAAGGTAATTGGATAGTGGTAGTAAGGATTGTGGGACTGTTGGTGTATTGTGGATGGGAGGGATAGGTCATGTGAAACACTATTCGATGAGTGCTCTCTGAGAACTCTGGCAGCTGAAGGCACTGGTGGTCGATGTTGCTTCTGCTCTTCATCAAGCATAGGACCTTACTTTAATCTTTTATTCATTGCTTTAAATAGTTCTGGCGTGTGTCCTGGATGACTAAGGAGACGCTTGACCTGTGTGGTGGGTGGTGCAGTTCATGCTCGCAATGAACGCATGCTATCTGCCTGTCATATTGGACGCTTAAGCGTTGTTCAGTGCCTGAAAATTGGGCGTAGTTCAATCGAATTTCTAGAGCCCTATCTCTTCTTCAACATTCAGGCCACTTCCCTGCCCTGGAGCACCCCTTCCACCCCCTATCTCCCCAGTGGGACCCACTTGCACCCATCTGGAGGCCAGTATGCCTCATCTCTCTTGATGCTTGATGCTTCAACCTCCAGTAATACACAGAGGCCTTTCTGAACTGGGGAAGTGGGAGCTTCCAGCAGATGTAGTCCCCACCTCAGCTCTGGTCCTTTGAATCACTAGCTTTATAAGGGATAGGTGGAGGCTCTGCCTTTACAAGGCCAAACAGGGACTGCTGAAGTTGGCAGGGACACTTTGGAGTCTGGCAGAACCTTTGAAGGAATTCGGAGCCAAACTGTTTCAAACCAAGACACAGTCCAAAATCCTTCAATCTTTTCAGTAGCTTCTGACTGAGTTTCTGGTGGAAGTTACATCACAGATGACCCTCATGTAACTCCTTAGCTCCCTCATGTGGTATAGGCTGTTTGATGCAGGGAACTGGGAACCATGAGGCTGTCCCTCAGTTAAATGACTATCTTTACTTTGATGTTAAGCAGGCCCATTTGATGGTCAAATTATTTCTTCCTAATGGTAAATTATTAACTATTTTTAATAATTAAGTAGATAAACTGTGCACTTTTGACGTTTGACAGCAATTGAATCCGAGTGAGCTGAATTTAACATTTAAATATCTATCATCTTTCAAAGGACCAGTAATTCCATGAGCTTGAGTTGAAAAGCTATTTGTCATGGCTTTGGCCCAGGCATCTGTCTGTGGTTCTCCATACTGAATTTTGGAAACTGAAGACAACTTCCATTTTAAATGTAGCAATTTTGAAAACTGTCTGAATTTAAGTCAGAAATTTCCCCTATTAGACATAAGGGAAAGACCTCTTTACACAGGCAGCCATACTACTTCATTAGAATAGCTACATATTGCTGACCCCTGTATTTAGTGCACACACTGCAGTGGAGGTTCGCTGTGGGAAAGTGAGTGATGCAAAAACAGGCACTTGATCTCATGTGTCTGATTTGCTATTAAAGTTTTCAGGATGGAAATCCTTTTTGGATGTTCCAATTGCACTTCATGAATTAGACAAGGACAGTTTAATGAGGAAGCTACAGCTTCACTCATTAATGCTCATTAATACCAAAGGAGCTTATTTATAGAACACGGCAGAGACCTAGCTTCATCGCCTCTCTTCACTGCAGGGACAGTGACCAATTTATACTATCTGCTATAGAGTGACCTACGGGCAACCTCGAGGACTGGCATGGCCCTTTCCATGATAGTGAAAGTCTCTATAGCATTAAGCTTCTAGTTCCTTCCCGGTCATCGATGGGATATCTGCCAGATAAGCCTCTCTGCTTGACTGATACCATATTTATTAAGCAATCCTAACTTAGAAAAGAGACCTCCTGTGAAATGTACACAGCACACTCATTGGCTGGCAGACAGGCCTCCCAAGTGTATTGGGTGTTACAGATAGCATTGATATGACCATCAGAAACCCACACATTGACCGCTGGTACATGCAATAACAGGAAGTGATTGCATGCCATCAATTTCCAGATAGTATTGGAAAGCTCCCATGATGTTTTTATGCAGCAGTCCACACCAGCCGATACCTGAAAGGCCAGAGAAGTGTGGAGTTTCACCTTAGAAGGAGTGATTGGGACACAAATATTGATATTTTCATTTATTTATTTCACTATAATTCTGTAGCATTACACTCAGAGGGCTGGATGTGGGGCTTTTTGGATTTTGGGGTGTTAATTGAGGCGGGGCGTTAAAGTTAGCGACTGCAAGTTTCGGCGAAAAAGTAAGTTGGAGGAGCGTTGGCGTTAAGTCAGGCATTGCATAACAGGCTTTCTGCACCCAAGCCGAAACTTGAGTCATTAAAGCAGGTGACCATTTTGCGCATGCGCAGTTGGATTATTTTTTTTGTTTCCCGGCCGCAAACGCTAATGCAGGACGCAGCAGCTTCATGCGCGCATGCTCATAAAAAACACTCCACTTCAGCCACTGCTGCAGAGATGGAGGAACAGGAGAGAAGGCAGCATGCCAGGGGCTTCACATATGAGGTGAGTGAGGTGTTGGTGAGCGCAGTGGAGCGGAAGGAGAGGGTCCTCACTCCATCTTGCTGGGGGAGCCAGACCACTCCTACCTGCTTTCAAATAAATATGGAGGGAGATAGCTCAGGAGATGTGTGCTTCAGACAATGTGACCAGAACTGCCACACAGTGCTGTAAATAGTTCAACGACCTTACCAGTACTTTCAGGGTGAGCACCATTTGCATTGATGTGTGCATCCATGACTTCCAACAGGAATCTCACAGACTATGTGAAGTTTCTAATGCATATGGTCCCTCTCAACAGTATGTGGGGTGGCTCTCACAATGCATGAGAATGATGAAGGCTTACTCTTGGATCCTTTGGCCTCTAATGATCGATGCACATAAACTCAATCATTTACAACCCTCCTCACAATACACTCCCACTGCTGCTAGGCCTTTCAGAAAGATTATCTACAGCCCCCATGTTACATCCCTCTGACCTCCTAACTATTCCGCATGAAGCACATGCAACATCCAAACAGATTGCATTGAAGCCAATAGAACATTCACAGTTTCACGTATTATACAATGGTAGCATATGTGCCACAACAGCAGAGAGACTCTTTCTGAACCCTTCCTATTTTTCCCTTTGCAGTCTAAGCACTCGCACAACAGAAGGGAGTAACTGTGAACAGGCGGAGGGCTGCCCCAAGTTTTGCCACTAAATGATGTCGAGGAACGGGTGTTGGCCCTCATAGGTGTACCAGCACGGGCAGTTGCCGGGGGCTCAGCATCACCCTCTTCGAGTACTGAGGGTATGTAAATGGATAGAATAACTGAAGAGAATGCATTTAAACATATAATGAAGTGGCGGCGGATCTTCAAATGAACATGTGCAATGCCACCTTACTTCTATTACCCTGCCCCCTCCCTGCTGCCAACCACACATCTGTTGTTTTGTGCTTGCAGATGACCAGCATTAAGCTCAGCAGCCTTTCAGAGAGCCCTCCACATCTTGCGGGGAAGATGAGGCCGGGGAAGAGAGTCTTCTGCCGGAGCCACACAGTCCACCAGTCGACCCATCTGGACTAACGACATCTGAGGATGAGACAGATTTCCCACACTTTGAGGAGTCATAGAAACATAGAAAATAGGTTCAGGAGTAGGCCATTCGGCCCTTCAAGCCTGCACCACCATTCAATATGATCATGGCTGATCATGCAACTTCAGTAACCCTTTCCTGCTTTCTTTCCATATCCCCAGATCCTTTTAGCCGTAAGGGCCACATCGAATTCCCTTTTGAATATATCTAATAAACTGGCCTCAACAACTTTCTGTGGTAGAGAATTCCACAGGTTCACAACTCTCTGAGTGAAGAAGTTTCTCCTCATCTCGGTTGTAAATGGCTTACCCCTTATCCTTAGACTGTGGCCCCTGGTTCTGGACCTCCCCAACATCGGGAACATTCTTCCTGTATCTAACCTGTCCAATCCTGTCAGAATTTTATATATTTCTATGAGATCCCCTCTCATTCTTCTAAATTCCAGTGAATATAAGACTAGTCGATCCAGTCTTTCTTCGTATGTCAGTCCTGCCATCCTGGGAATCAGCCTGGTGAATCTTCGCAGCGCTCCCTCAATAGCACGAATGTCCTTCCTCAGATTAGGAGACCAAAACTGTACACATATTCAAGGTGTGGCCTCACCAAGGCCCTGTACAACTGCAGCAAGACCTCCCTGCCCCTATACTCAAATTCTTTAGATATGAAGGCCAACATGCCTTTTGCCTTCTTCACTGCCTGCTGTACCTGCATGCCAACTTTCAATGACTGATGTACCATGACACCCAGATCTCGTTGCACTTCCCATTTTCCTAATCTGTCACCATTCAGATAATATTCTGCCTCCCTGTTTTTGTCACCAAAGTGGATAACCTCACATTTATCTACATTATACTGCATTTGCCATGCATTTGCCCACTCAGCTAACCTGTCCAAGTCCTCCTCACAGCTGACACTGCCACCCAGCTTAGTGTCATCTGAAAACTTGGAGATATTACATTCAATTCCTTCATCCAAATCATTAATGTATATTGTAAATAGCTGGGGGGCCAACACTGAACCTTGCGGTACCCTACTAGTCACTGTCTGCCATTCTGAAAAGGACCCATTTATTCCTACTCTTTGCTTCCTATCTGCCAACCAATTCTCTATCCATGTCAATACATTACCCCCAATACCATGTGCTTTAATTTTGCACACTAATCCCAGTAAAAGTGGAGGGCAGAGAAACCCAAGGCAAAAATCGAAAAGGGCCACATTACAGCAAAATTCTAAAGGGGCAAAGTGTGTTAAAAAGACAAGCCTGAAGGCTCTGTGCCTCAATGTGAGGAGTATTCGGAATAAGGTGGACGAATTCACGGCGCAGGCAGCTATTCACGAATATGATATATTGGGATTACGGAGACATGGCTCCAGGGTGACCAAGGCTGGGAACTCAACATCCACGGTATTCAACATTCAGGAAGAATAGACAGAAAGGAAAAGGAGGTGGGGTAGTGTTGCTGGTTAAAGAGGAAATTAACACAATAGTAAGGAAGGACATTAGCTTGGATGATGTGGAATCTGTATGGGTAGAGCTGCGGGATACCAAAGGGCAGAAAACGATAGTGGGAGTTGTGTTCAGACCACCAAACAGTAGCAGTGAGGTTGGGGACAGCATCAAACAAGAAATTAGGGATGCGTGGACAGCAGTTATCATGGGCGACTTTAATCTACATATAGATTGGGCGAACCAAACTGGTATCAATACGGTGGAGGAGGATTTCCTGGAGTGTATTAGGGATGGTTTTCTAGACCAATATGTCGAGGAACCAACCAGAGGGCTGGCCATCCTAGACTGGGTGATGTGTAATGAGAAAGGACTAATTAGCAATATTGTTGTGCGAGGCCCCTTGGGGAAGAGTGACCATAATATGGTAGAATTCTTTATTAAGGTGGAGAGTGACACAGTTAATTCAGAGACTAGGGTCCTGAACTTAAGGAAAAGTAACTTCGATGGTATGAGACGTGAAATGGCTAGAATAGACTGGCGAATGATACTTAAAGCGTTGACGGTGGATCAGCAATGGCAAACATTTAAAGCTCACATGGGTGAACTTCAACAATTGTACATCCCTGTCTGGAGTAAAAATAAAATGGGGAAGGTGGCTCAACCGTGGCTAACAAGGGAAATTAAGGATAGTGTTAAATCCAAGGAAGAGGCAAAAAAATTGGCCAGAAAAAGCAGCAAACCTGAGGACTGGGAGAAATTTAGAATTCAACAGAGCAGGACAAAGGGTTTAATTAGGAGGTGGAAAATAGAGTATGAGAGGAAGCTTGCTGGGAACATAAAAACTGACTGCAAAAGCTTCTATAGATAAGTGAAGAGAAAATGATTAGTGAAGTCAAACGTAGGTCCCTTGCAGTCAGAATCAGGTGAATTTATAATGGAAAACAAAGAAATGGCAGACCAATTGAACAACTACTTTGGTTCTGTCTTCACGAAGGAAGACACAAATAACCTTCCGGAAATACTAGGGGACCGAGGGTCTAGCAAGAAGGAGGAACTGAAGGAAATCCTTATTTGTCAGGAAATTGTGTTAGGGAAATTGATGGGATTGAAGGCCGATAAATCCCCAGGGCCTGATAGTCTGCATCCCAGAGCACTTAAGGAAGTGGCCTTAGAAATAGTGGATGCATTGGTGATCATTTTTAAAAAAGGAGGGAGAGAGAAAATGGGTAATTAAAGACCAGTTAGCCTGGCATCAGATGTGGGGAAAATGTTGGAATTAATTATTAAAGATGAAATAGCAGCGCATTTGGAAAGCAATGACAGGATCGGTCTAAGTCAGCATGGATTTATGAAAGGGAAATCATGCTTGACAAATCTTCTAGAATTTTTTGAGGATGTAATTAGTAGAGTGGACAAGGGAGAACCAGTGGATGTGGCGCATTTGGATTTCTAAAAGGTTTTTGACAAGGTCCCACACGAGAGATTGGTGTGCAAAATAAAAGCACATGGTATTGGGGGTAATGTATTGACGTGGATAGAGAACTGGTTGGTAGACAGGAAGCAGAGAGTCCGGATAAACAGGTCCTTTTCAGAATGGCAGGCAGTGACTAGTGAGGTGCAGCAGGGCTCAGTGCTGGGACCCCAGTTCTTTACAATATACATCAATGATTTAGATGAAGCAATTGAGTGTAATATCTCCAAGTTTGCAGATGACACTAAGCTGGGTAACGGTGTGAGCTGTGAGGAGGATGCTAAGAGGCTGCAGGGTGACTCGGACAGGTTAGGTGGGTGGGAAAATGCATGGCAGATGCAGTATAATGCGGATAAATGTGAGGTTATCCACTTTGGTCACGAAAACATGAAGGCAGAATGTTCTCTGAATGGTGGCAGATTAGGAAAAGGGAAGGTGCAACGAGACCTGGGTGTCATGGTACATCAGTCATTGAAAGTTGGCATGCAGGTACAGTAGGCGGTGAAGAAGGCAAATGGCATGTTGGCCTTCATAGCTAGGGGATTTGAGTATAGGAGCAGGGAGGTCTTACTGCAGTGTACAGGGCCTTGGTGAGGCCTCACCTGGAATATTGTGTTCAGTTTTGGTCTCCTAATCTGAGGAAGGACGCTCTTGCTATTGAGGGTATGCAGCGAATGTTCACCAGACTGATTCCCCGGATGGCAGGTCTGAGGTATGAGGAGAGACTGGATCGACTGGGCCTGTATTCACTGGAGGTTAGAAGGATGAGAGGGGATCTCATAGAAACATATAAAATTCTGACAGGACTGGACAGGTTAGATGCAGGAAGAATGTTCCCGATGTTGGGGACGTCCAGAACCAGGGGTCACAGTCTAAGGATAAGGGGTAAGCCATTTAGGACCAAGATGAGGAGAAACTTCTTCACTCAGAGAGTTGTTAACCTGTGGACTTCTCTACCGCAAAGAGTTGTTGATGCCAGTTCGTTGGATATATTCAAGAGGGAATTATATATGACCCTTACGGCTAAAGGGATCAAGAGGTATGGAGTGAAAGCAGGAAAGGGGTACTGAGGTGAATGATCAGCCATGATCTTATTGAATGGTGATGCAGGCTCAAAGGGCTGAATGGACTACTCCTGCACCTATTTTCTATGTTTCTATGTTTCTATGTTTGCCCACTGGCAATGCCTTGCCCTCACGATGGCTATGTGAATTTGGAGACCTGTTGAGCGGAGTATTGTAGGCTGCCTTCAGAGTGGTCCAGGCATCAGAATCGCTGCTTGAGCACGCCCATGTCTGTTCGATGATGTTGCGGGTGGCTGCATGGCTCCCATTATAGCGTTGCTCGGCTTCTGAGGGGTTCATAGGCCAGGTGCCCAGGCCATATCCTTTGTCTCCGATCAGCCAGCTCTGGCCCTGTCTTGGTCGCTGAAACAATCATGAGACACTGCTCTCATGCAGGATGAAAGCATCATGTGCGCTCCCTGGATAGCGGGCATTCACTGTGAAGATGTGTTGCGTGTGGTCGCAGATCAGCTGTACGTTTAGGGAGTGGTATCCCTTTCGGTTTCTGACGACCTCTGCAATATGTAATGTTGCTCGCAAGGTGACGTGTGTGCAGTCAATGGCACCTTGAACCTTGGGGAAGCCTGCAAATTGTCTGAACCCTAGAGCCCTCTCATTCTGGCTCTCCCTGCTCATTGGGAACTTAATGAAGTCCATTCTGTGGTGTACAGTGCACTTGTGACCTGCCGAATGCAGCAAGGTGCAACGTGCTGAGAGATGCTGCATATGTCCCCTGCTACTGCCTGTAAGGAGCTGGAGGCACAGAAGGCCATCACCACAGTGACCTTCACCTCAATGGGCAGCGCAGTCCTGTTGGCGCTGGTAGGCTGTAGGTCTGCCTGTATGAGTTGGCATATCTGTCATCACTTCTTTTCTGAAGCACAGCTTTCTAAAGCACTGTGCCTCTGAGATGTGCAGGTACGAGCGATGTTCCCTGTAAATCCATGGATGGTAAGGCTTCCTCCCCATATGTCTGCGACTTCTTTGAATCATGGCCCAACATGGCCGAGAACCCTTCTTTCAGCTTGAAGACACCTGCATGATATGTACGCAATCACTGACAACTGCGATATAAGATCCTCTAGTCTCCGTATAAATATGCTGTCCGTAGTGCCTACTACACCCTGGGACCACCTTTTTTTTCAGTGTTTCCTGGAGCGGTCGTTAAGTAAGGTGTTAAGGCTAAAAGTTCCATCTGGGGTGCTAGCACAATCTTGCACGACGATTGACATCATAATCACGCTAAAAATGGAGGGTGGGCAATAAGTTTTTGTGCCGGTGCAAACCAAGAGCAGAATCTTCCGGCTGAGTGCTAAATCCTGGACGCCCGGAGTTTTTTTCCATGATTAATACTGCTATGAAGTGAGTAAACAGAGTTTGATTCTTGTTAAGGGTTTGGGAGTTGAGACACACAATATCTACATTTTTAAGTTAGATAGTTGGATACAGAGGAGGCAGCTCAAGGAACCCTGGCATTGTGTGTGGCCATCACAGAACTTCAGTATAAGCAGGGGTGGGACATTTGCACTGAGTGTAGGAAAAATGAAGCCAGAATTTTGCCGCCGCTCAGTGGACGGGATGGATGGCGGGTCAGCTGTTAAAAATTAAAATGATTGTTAGTGGATCAGAAAACCGTTGTTAAAACATGCACACTGGACTTCCCCGATATCGGGTCTTCCAGCACTGAGCAGACCCAATAGGCAGTGGTGGGGGAGGGGGGGCAATTAGAAACATAGAAACATAGAAAATAGGTGCAGGAGTAGGCCATTCGGCCCTTCTAGCCTGCACCGCCATTCAATGAGTTCATGGCTGAACATGCAACTTCAGTACCCCATTCCTGCTTTCTCGCCATACCCCTTGATCCCCTTAGTAGTAGGGACTTCATCTAACTCCTTTTTGAATATATTTAGTGAATTGGCCTCAACAACTTTCTGTGGTAGAGAATTCCACAGGTGCACCACTCTCTGGGTGAAGAAGTTTCTCCTCATCTCGGTCCTAAATGGCTTACCCCTTATCCTTAGACTGTGACCCCTGGTTCTGGACTTCCCCAACATTGGGAACATTATTCCTGCATCTACCCTGTCTGAACCCATCAGAATTTTAAACGTTTCTATGAGGTCCCCTCTCATTCTTCTGAACTCCAGTGAATACAAGCTCAGTTGATCCAGTCTTTCTTGATAGGTCAGTCCCACCATCCCGGGAATCAGTCTGGTGAACCTTCGCTGCACTCCCTCAATAGCAAGAATGTCCTTCCTCAAGTTAGGAGACCAAAACTGTACACAATACTCCAGGTGTGGCCTCACCAAGGCCCTGTACAACTGTAGCAACACCTCCCTGCCCCTGTACTCAAATCCCCTCGCTATGAAGGCCAACATGCCATTTTCTTTCTTAACCGCCTGCTGTACCTGCATGCCAACCTTCAATAACTGATGTACCATGACACCCAGGTCTCGTTGCACCTCCCCTTTTCCTAATCTGTCACCATTCAGATAATAGTCTGTCTCTCTGTTTTTACCATTAAAATGATTAGTGGCTTGCTTGCAGCCACTTATGCATGTTTTTTTCTCCTTTTTTGGGGATTTGACTGGTCGCCCACCAATTTCCCTCTGTGCCTACACCACGTCTGTGAAGCTGAGGCAGAGGTCAGCAACTGTTTTGACAGCTTCAAATCCACAGTAAAAGTTCCTATCCCTCAGCCACAACCTCTTCTTAGCTGCATTTCCACAACAGTTTCACCATGCTGCAATCTTTACACAAGTCTCCATCCAGTCTGACCTCATTACCTCTCTCACCATTAACAGATTACTTCTGTCATCTTTTTTTAATCCATTCATGGGATGTGGATGTCACTGGCAAGGCCAACATTTATTGGCCATCCATAATTGCCCTGAACTGAGTGGCTTGCTAGGCCATTGCAGAGAGCAGTTAAGAGTCAACCTCATTGCTGTGTGTCTGGAGTCACATATCGGCCTGACCTGGTCAGGACCACACATTTCCTTCCCTAAAGGGCATTAGTGGACTAAATGGGTTTTTATTAAATCCCATAGTTCCAGAGTCACCATTACTGATACTAGCTTTTTAATTTCAGATTTATTTATTTAACTGAGTTTAAATTTCCCCAACTGCCATGGTGGGATTTGAACTCATCAGGCTTCTGGATTACTAGTCCAGCAACATAACCACTATGCTACCGTTCTACTTCAGCTGCCATCAGCATGGATGCCTTTAATACTGTCTCACCATGGTCCTCAGAATCCCACCATGATCAGCCCCAACACCAGCAACACCAACACCAGCAGCACCAGGCACACCAGCACCAACAACAACAACACTAACCTTCTCTGCAATCAACTGATGCTGCACCCAACCACATTGCTACCTGGGAAGCCAGGGATGGCCTCATCATGGCCAGATTTTCTTCATTTGATGCTGTACACCCTGTTTGCCACATGATGTGTGATAAAGCATCCCTACAATGCCCAATCCATTCTTTTCATACTCATCACCGTTGCGGGGGGGCGAGGGTGGGGGGGAGAGGGGGAGGAGCGTACCGTTATGCCAACATTCACTGCAACTCTCTCATCATTATCATAGGCAGTCCCTCGTATCGAGGATGACTTGCTTTCACGCCAAAAAGGGATGAGTTTGCAGGTGTTTCAATGAAGGAAACACCTTCACCAAGTCCTGAACTACATGTTGAAGGGTGGTAGATGCCTGTGCGAGGATTTTTTTAATGTGTGGTAGTCATTGCACACCAGCCACCACACGGGCTTGACAGAGCTAGGTCTTGGTCCAGTGGCAAGGCTTAACCAAGGCGACTGGAGACCAGCTCTGCTGCACGGACCTAGTGCGCACACATATTGCATTGTGGACTGGCCCATGCTGCCCATGGGCCCTCGCCTCTTTTGGACCCCATAACTCATTCCTCTCCTGGGCCCCAATCACATCGCTCTACAATCTCTTGCTGATCCTTTGCCCCAACCTCGCCGCTCTTTCGCTCTGACGTCGCCGCTCCTGCTGTACCTGCCCACACTCCAATCAGCGACCTGGACCTTGGTGATGTCCAATCCAGTCGCCCTCTTCACAGCCGTTGTCCTCCTGAACCGGCTCGCGCTGCACCTTGAAGTGGTATGCTCCACGCTACTCTATAAGCCATTTCCAAAGGTGCACACAAATCTGTTCAAGAATGCAAAGTAAAGGTTTCAATGTTTGACACCACATTAACAGAAACTTTACATGAACATTGCATAAAACACCCAAGTGTGTTAGTTGGTATGATTGCACTAGGCTGAGGGTGAATGTGAGGGGTTGCTTGTGAGATGGGGATGTGATAATGTAGTTGGAGAGGAATCGTTGGTGGTGCAAAGTAAGTTGGTGTGAGTAAGGATGTGCAGGAGTAGGTTAGGGAAGGCAGCGCGATGGGGATGTGATGAGTGGCACAGCAGGATGAGATTGAGTGTGGCTTTGTACTAATGTTTCGTGATCGACTGAGATCATTGAAAGGTTTGTGGCACTGCACCCAGGTCCTCCTGACAACATCCCTGCTTGTGCACTCCTGTGCAATGTGCAACCAGGCTGTGTTGATCTAATGGGGAAGTCTCTTCCGCCCATGGGAAGGAAAGAGGACCTCGATGCGTGCTGTGACTCCTTCCATAAGCACATGGAGGAAGTTATGGGAGAGCCTGGGTGCAGACCTGCACCCCTGTGCAGTGCTGTTCAGTGTTTGCAGCACCTCAATGCTATAGCACAAATGCCAAAAGAAAGTTGGCCATGGTCCCTTTAAGGAAACCGGCTGATGACACATCATCAAATGACGTTACCAGACCCGCTTCCTCTAATTGGCCGGGAAACGCACTGGGCTGGCTTAACAGCCCAATCAGGGGAAATTAATTTCAGAGGCCGGGATGGAGACAGCAGCAGGGCCGGGAACCTCCACTGACATTGCCTGAGTCTCTGAAGCAGAGGATCTCTGTGCTTGAAGAGCAATTGGCCAGATTTTGCAGCATCAGAGAGATAGCTTCTAGATTGTACTCTCCAGAATGTGGTCACCCAAGAGGCAATGCGAGACAGTTCAGGACAAAGGGATATTGTAGCAAGAGAGAAACCTTCTGCATGAGAGGGAGACATAATTTATAGGTGCCAGGAATCTCTGAGTTACTGACAGTGTTAGTAAAGGATTCTATCGCCATGCACGAACATAAGCATGTCCTGCTCAACTGCACCCTCACCACCACCTTTGATGCCCTAGACCCTATTAAAACCATTACTCTCTCTCACCCTGGCCATTCCCCCTGGTATGGTCCTCATCTTCGCTCCCTCAAGTCCAAGGGGCGCAGACTTGAACGGATGTGGCAGACAACTGGTTTAGCCATTCCCCGCCAGGTCTGGCTGGACCACATAAAGCATTATCAGGTCCCACCCTTGTCTGCCAAAACTGCTCACTGTTATGTATTGTCCAGGTACATTAAATGTATAAGTACAATGGTGCACCACAGAGGGCGCTGTGGTGGGAGACCTGAAAGTACCTGCAAAACAGAGTATAAAAGGCTGCCCACCACATCTGAGAGGCACTCTGGAGTTGCACAATAAAGGACTAAGATCACAGCAGTTACTACAACATCAGACCGTGTGGAGTCAGTGATTTGAGTGCTACATACATCACATTGGTGACAAGGACACGGACAAACTTCACGCAACCATGACTACTCTGGGCTCGTTAAAGGATTTTACGTTGGGCAATGATTGGGAGGCCTTTACGGAAAGGCTCGAGTACTACTTCACAGCAAACGACCTGACGGGGAACACGGGCGCACTGAGAGAGAAGCGTAAGGTGATATTGCTTTCCAGTTGTGGCGATGAGGTTTACTGTCTCGTCAGGGATTTGCTGGCACCCGAGAGCGCCAGGGACAAGTCATATGAGGAGCTGATCACACTCATTCGTGACCAACTGATACCGAAGGAGAGCATCCTCATGGCCCGGCACAAATTCTACCACCACTGCAGACCTGAGGGCCAGGATATCACCAAATATGCTATGGACCTCAGGAGACTCACGGTACCGTGTGATTTTGGCACACACCTTGACGAGGTGTTGCGAGACGTTTTTGTTATGGGGATTGGCCATGAGAGTCTCCTTCACAGGCTGCTATCTACTGAACCTACAGTCAGCCTGCAGCAGGCCATCACCATCAGCAGGGCATTTATGACCTCGACTTGCAGCACCAAACAAATGATCCACACAGTCTCGAATCCGGCAGGCACTGCCCACAGGATAGCGCCCGTCACAGACAAAACTACAGAACGTGGCTCTGCCCAGGGCAGAGAGCACGGACTCGGGGTCCTAGAACTCAGAGTCCGCTGAGGGGGGCAAATCGAGTAGCATCATGCTGGCACTGCGGAGGAAGCCATGGGGCACACCGGTGCAGGTTTGTGGAGTATATGTGCAATACCTGCCACACGAAAGGCCACCTTCAGCGTATGTGCAAAAGAAACCTGACTCACCATGTGGCTGAGGAGATGGTAGATGATCTACTATCCAGCGAGGAGCAGGCAGAAGAAGATGAGGTGCTTGGAATATATATGTGTACCGACAATTCGGCTCCAGTGATTATGGAGGTCAAGATTAACGGAGTCCCAGTGAGTATGGAAGTGGACACTGGATCGGGTCCGTCGTTGATGAGTCAGAGAACTTTTGATAAACTGTGGGTCAACCCAGCTGCACGACCCAAGCTGGAACCGGTCACGGCAAAGCTGCGCACCTCACCAGGGAACTGATACCTGTTCTTGGCAGAGCAGATGTGCAGGTATCTCACGGGGGTGAAACGCACGGTTTACCTTTGTGGGTCATTGCAGGTGATGGGCCAACGCTATTAGGCAGGAGATGGATGGGGAAGGTCCGTGGGAGCTGGGAAAACTTCATTCCTCCACAGACCGCTGTGCCCTGGGTTCCCAAAGAGCAGCACCAACCGAGCTGGAGGAGAAAGAAGCCACACACAGACGAGCAGGCCCTGGAAGAGCAGGCGTTGAACGGCAAACCCATCGACCACCGACAAATCGGTGGGGGGGCCATGCGGAGAAAAAGTTGGGCGGCGGTGGTGGCGGCTACGGCGGCCGCAGGAGAGGCGGCAGTTACTGGGACAACAGTGGCAGAGGAGACCACGGCGGCAGAGGAGGCTGCAGCGGTGGCCGGAACGGCAGGAGAAGAGGCTACAGTGGCAGCTGGAATGACAGGAGAGGAGGCTACAGTGGCGGCAGAGGCTATAGCGGAGGCAGCGAGCTCAAGATGGTGGCAAGCCTCATGGCAGCAGAGCTCTGCAGACAAAGGCCGGCAGCGAAACTAAAATGGCGGTGCCCAGTGAAAGCCTCGTGGGAAACACAAGATGGCGCCTTAAAAGGAAATGCACCCAGGAACCTTAAAAGGACCTTACACCATTGGTGGTCCCCACAAAGAGACTTTTGTAAGGCAAGAGCGAGTCTAAATATGTAATGCGATCTGTATGATGTAGTGATTTAGGATAAGAAGTGATATTTTGATGCTGATGGTTACTGTGTTTTAAATGATGGATATGAATAATTTATGAAAAGTGTTAATACCACTAGGTACAAGTAAAAAGGGTTAATGTGTCCGTGAGTAACATGCCAAAGGGGCCAATGCGATTTCCGATTTTACGTGATTCATGCAATGGTTCAGTGACTGCAGATGAGCCGCTAAGGCGACTACTGAGAACAGAGGCAACGCACCAGTTGCGATACCCTGTCTCAGCATAGCCCATCACCTCGGGCAAAAAGGGGCAGTACACTGCCACTGTACCTCACCTAGTGGAGCTGGGATTAAATAACTGTTCAGTGCACCTGCAACCTTTTGATATAACATCTGTACCATATATCACATGTACCATACAAATGTACTGCCTATGTATACCTGCTTTCTGTTGGAGGTTATGCTCGTGTACTTCATCACCCATATAAGGACTGCTAATACCACACATCCCTACATGGGGGCGGGGGGGGGGGAAGAGGGAAGTGGATGGACTCACACTCACAAACCAACCAGGACGAACAAGGCCGAGGTTACTGGCAATGGCTTTTGGAACTGGGCGGGGGAGTGAGATGTTATGTATTGTCCAGGTACATTAAATGTATAAGTACAATGGTGCGCCACAGAGGGCACTGTGATGGGAGACCTGAATGTACCTGCAAAACAGAGTATAAAAGGCTGCCCACCACACTGAGAGGCACTTTGGAGTTGCACAATAAAGGACTAAGGTCACAGCAGTTACTGCAACACCAGACCGTGTGGAGTCAGTGATTTGAGTGCTACATACATCGCACTCACTATTCCAGAAGATAACCCCCGGCTACTATGCTCTACTGCTAATCATCTTCTTAAACCCTTCTCCCCTGTCTCCACCACACCCAACTCCAACAACAAGTGTGAGGAGCTCACGGACTTCTTTGTCTCAAAGATAGAGACCATCCGATCAGCTGCCTCTGCCAGTTCCCTTCCTTCCCCTAGCCCACTGCGCCAAACTTGGTCTGAGGTTCCCCCCTGCCTTAGCCCTGAACTTGCATCTTTCTCCAGTTTCTCTCATCTCTCTTCTTGACCTCTCCACGCTCATCTTGTCCATGAGACTCACTTCCTGCCCCCTTGACCCTATTCCCACCAAACTGCTGATCACCCAACTTCCTTTTCTGGCTCCCATGTTAGCCGACATTGTTAACGGTTCTCTCCCCTCAGGTACTGTCCCCCTCTCCTTTAACTCTGCGGTCATCACCCCTCTCCTCAAAATAAACCCTTGACCCCACTGTGCTTGCTAGCTACCGCCCCATCTCCAACCTCCCTTTCCTCTCCAAAGCACTTGAACGTGTTGTCGCCTCCCAAATCCATGTCCATCTTTCCCGGATCTCCATGTTTGAATACCTTCAATCTGATTTCCACCCCTGCCACAGTACTGAAATGGCTCTCATCAAAGTCATAAACGAAATCCTTTGTAACTGTGGCAAAGGTAAACGATCCCTTCTCGTCCTCTTCGACCGGACTGCAGCCTTTGACACAGTTGACTACTCTATCCTCTTCCAATGCCTCTCCACCATCATCCAGCTGGGTGGGACTACACTCACCTGGTTCCATTCTTATCTATCTAATCGTAGCCAGAAAATCACCTGCAACAGCTTCTCTTGCCACTCCTGCATTGTTAGCTCTGGTGTCCCCCAAGGATCTATCCTTGGTCCCCTCCTATTTCTCATCTACATGCTGCCCTTGGCGATATCATCCGAAAACACGGAATCAGTTTCCACATGTACACTGACAACACCCAACTCTATCTCTGCACCACTTCTCTCGACCCCTCCATGGTCTCTAAATTGTCAGACTGCTTCTCCAACATTCAACACTGGATGAACAGAAATTTTCTCCAATTAAATATTGGTAAGACCGAAGCCATTGTCTTTGGTCCCCGCCACAAACTCTGTTCCCTAGCCATTGACTCCATCCCTCTCCCTAGCATCTATCTGAAGCTGAACCAGACTTTTCACAACCTAGCCCTCATATTTGATCCTGAAATGGGCTTCCAGCCACATATCTGCGGCATAACTAAAACCGCCTATTTCCACCTCCGTAACATTGCCTGCCTCCGCCCCTGCCTCAGCTCATCTGCTGCTGAAACCCTCATCCATGCCTTTGTTACTCCAATGCACTCCTGGCTGGCCTCCCACATTCTAACCTACGTAAACTGGAGGTCATCCAAAACTCGGTAGCCTATGTCCTAACTCGCACCAAGTCCCGATCACCCATCATCCCTGTGCTGGCTGACCTACATTGGCTCCTGGTTAAGCAACGCCTCGATTTCAAAATTCGCATCCTTGTTTACAAATCCCTCCATGACCTCTACCCCTTCCCTCCTATCTCTGTAATCTCTTTCAGCCTCACAACCCCACGAGATGTCTGCGTTCCTCAAATTCTGTCTTCTTGAGCATCCCTGAATTTAACTGCTCAACTATTGGTGGCCGTGCCTTCAGCTGCCTGGATCCTAAGCTATGAAACTCCTTCACCAGATCTCTCCACCTCTTTTTCCTCCTTTAAGATGCTCCTTAAAACCTACCTCTTTGACAAAGCTTTTGGTCATCTGCCGTAATTTCTTCTTATGCCTCGGTGTCAACTTTATTTGTTTTGACTTATAACACTGATGTGAAGCACCTTGGGACATTTTACTATGTTAAAGGCACTATATAAATAAAAGTTGTTGTTGTTGAAATGTTGTACACTCAATTGTACCAACCACTACAAAGAGTACCTCAGCGATTCAAGAAGGTGGCTCACCGTCACTTTCTCAAGGGCAAGTAGGATGGGCAATATATGCTGGCCTTGCCAGCGATGTCCATATCCTGTGAATGAATTAAAAATAATCTATATGGATATAATTAAGAACTAATGGAAATGGTACAGTTTTTAATTTGTATTACAGGCCACTAAACAGTGGAGATCTGCTGACATCTGAGAGATATGTAAGAACAATAATACTGCCCCAAGATTTATGCTTCTTCTGCTGCACAATGTAGGGCTTTGTTTAAGTGCTCGCTGAATGGTTGACTGTTGCTGTTGCTGCTGGGTATTTAGGCCTTCAAGGGATGATAGTGGTGTTAAACTCCTGGGTACAGGGCCATGAAATGGCCATGCAACAGCTGGAGCAATGTCTGACAGCACAATGGCTGTCAGTATCTGACTGTCTGTCACTTCATCAGTCCTTTGAAAGGGCTGGGTGGAGTGGGCAGATGTATGGAAACTCTGGAAGGTAACAGCCTTACCTGCACCTTCTCCCAACAGATACTGAACCCTTCAGCAGAAAGACCAGCAAATTGCATAAAAACAGCCGGTTTGGTGTCTCTGATGTGGATGAAGACAATTTCCCAACATCTTATATCCTGCAATAACAGGCTCCTTTAAGTGGGTGCCCAATTGATTTCACCATAGTATTGGAGTGAGAAACTGCAACTGCACTTTTTTCCTTTGTGCTTTGGGGCTCCCCAACAGATGGCCATGAAAATGTCAATCGCTTCATTTGAGTAAATCCCTTTAGCACCCAGGCATTGGTATTTGATGTAAGAAATCTGATGGCAAAGAAAGGCTTGTGTATGCAAGTAAGTCAAACATAGAAACATAGAAAACATAGAAAATAGATGCAGGAGTAGGCCATTTGGCCCTTCGAGCCTGCACCACCATTCAATAAGATCATGGCTGATCATTCCCTCAGTACCCCTTTCCTGCTTTCTCTCCATACCCCTTGATCCCCTTAGCCGTAAGGGCCATATCTAACTCCCTCTTGAATATATCCAATGAATTGGCATCAACAACTCTCTGTGGCAGGGAATTCCACAGGTTAACAACTCTCTGGGTGAAGAAGTTTCTCCTCATCTCAGTCCTAAATGGCCTACCCCTTATCCTAAGACAGTGACCCCTGGTTCTGGACTTCCCCAACATCGGGAACATTCTACCCGCATCTAACCTGTCCCATCCCGTTAGAATCTTATATGTTTCTATGAGATCCCCTCTGATCCTTCTAAATTCCAATGAATAAAGGCCCAGTCGATCCAGTCTCTCCTCATATGTCAGTCCTGCCATCCCGGGAATCAGTCTGGTGAACCATCGCTGCACTCCCTCAATAGCAAGAACGTCCTTCCTCAGATTAGGAGACCCAAACTGAACACAATATTCCAGGTGAGGCTTCACCAAGGCCCTGTACAACTGCAGTAAGACCTCCCTGCTCCAATACGCAAATCCCCTAGCTATGAAGGCCAACGTACCATTTGCCTTCTTCACAGCTTGCTGTACCTGTATGCCAACTTTCAATGACTGATGAACCATGATACCCAAGTCTCGTTGCACCTCCCCTTTTTCTCGTCTGCCACCATTCAGATAATATTCTGCCTTCGTGTTTTTGCCCCCAAAATGGATAACCTCACATTTATCTACATTATACTGCATCTGCCATGCATTTTCCCACTCACCTAACCTGTCCAAGTCACCCTGCAGCCTCCTAGCATCCCCCTCACAGCTCACACCGCCACCCAGTTTAGTGTCATCTGCAAACTAATAATTTGAGCTGCATTGTGCACAAAGAATTACTTATAATGAATGAGGGATTCAGATCTCAATGCTATTGCATATGGGAAATCAGTCAGCATTCTCATCGTGACATTCTCATCAGCCGGTCCCCGCTCCTATCCCAGGCCAAAGGGCTTCCCGGTGCCGGTCCCAATCCCCGCATTTATTTCTGGCTGAATGGCCTCCTGGTCCCAGTCCCCGCACCTATCCCAGGCCGAATGGTCTCCCGGTATCAATCCCCACACCTATTCTTGACCAAATGGCCTCCTCCCTCCCGGTCTCCACTCCTATCCCTGGCTGAATGACCTCCCGATGCCAGTCCCCGCACCTTTCCCAGGCTGAATGGCCTCCTCCCTCCTGGTCCCCGCACCCTAACTATACCTGAAAGGCTTCCTCCTCACTCTCTCCCACTCTCTCTTACCTCTCCTATTGCTGCTGTCCGGGCATCTGCTGCATTGATTTACTTACCTGCGCTGATATCCTCAACTCCTCAGAAGGTTTTTCTACAGAGGCCACATACACTGACCTAAGAAGAACTGGAGTAACCCTGAGCTGGCCAAACTTGCCTAACTGGCCAGAATTAGCGCGGGTAGCAGGTTACGCCACTTTGACTTTGATTAAAAAATAAATCATTTTATTTTAATTAGCTGAATGTAAAAGAATAAGCAGTGTTATTGTTCATCCTTTTCTGGTTAATTTTTAACCAATTGATAATTAAAAAAACCTTTCATTGGCAGATGCTCAGCTATCTAAGTGATTGCTCAATTTTGGATGAGGAATAACAATGTTCTTCTGTACAATAATCATACAGAAAACAAGCCACTAAACCTATATTGGACTTACAACTAAAAGTTAATATTAAACAGGCTAGAGTTTGTGTGTGAGTTGTGACTAATAGGCGAATCAGCTAATTTTATGTAGTATGAGCAATATCAAGCTCCAGTTTGTCTGGCGATAGACGATGTGAAGGATCATGAACACCTGGTGTAGCACCAGAAATAATTATAATCCCTTCCAAGACAAACCACACAGAAATAGACTCATCAATACAGGGACATTTGGAAACTTGTCAAGAAGCAAGCACCCAAATTCATGATACGTGCTTCCACAGGCTTTGTAGCTGCGAAAGCAAGGGGTGAAATACAGGAAACATAATGGGAAGTCGAATCGATAGGGGCTTCAAATTTGAGAAAGGAATTAAGCTTTGTCAAAAATCTCCCAAATCTCTCCTGAAGCAGTTGAATCGATATAAAAAAAATATTTAAAAAGCTGTAATTAGAGAGGGGCAGGGATAGTGGGGGGAGGGAGGGGGGAGCAGAGGTGGTTTGCATAGCTGTTGCTGGTTGAGGGAGGAAGAGAGAAGCAAGGTTAGGGATGGGATGACCCAAGGACTGCATATATCTGCATTTGGATAGGCAAGGATTAATTGGGGATAGTCAGCACGGATTTGTTTAGGGAAGATCGTGTTTGACTAACCTGATTGAATTTTTTGAGGAGGTAACCAAGACGGTCGATGAGGGTAGTGCATACAATGTGGTATATATGGACTTTAGTAAGGCTTTTGATAAGGTCCCGCATGGTAAACTGGTCATGAAGGTTAAAGCCCATGGGATCCAGGGCAAAGTGGCAAGTTGGATCCAAAATTGGCTTGGAGGAAGGAAGCAAAGGGTAATGATTGATGGATGTTTTTGTGACTGGAAGAATGTTTCCAGTGGGGTTCTGCAGGGCTCAGTATTGGTCCCTTGCTTTTTGTGGTATATATCAATGATTTAGATTTGTATATAGGAAGTATAATTAAGAAGTTTGCAGACAACACTAAAATTGTATGTGTGGTTGATAATGAAGAGGAAAGTCATGGGCTGTAGGAGGATATCAATCTACTGGTCAGGTGGGCAGAGCAGTGGCAAATGGAATTTAATTCAGAGAAGTGTGAGGTGATGCACTTTGGGAGGGCTAATAAGGAAAGGGTATACACATTAAGCGGTCGGCCACTTAATAGTGTAGATGAACAAAGGGACCTTGGAGTGCTTGTCCACAGATCCCTGAAAGTAGCAGGCCAGGTGGTTAAGATGGTTAAGAAGGCATACGGAATGCTTGCCTTTATTGGCCAAGGCATAGAATTTAAGAGCAGGGCGGTTATGCTTAAATTGTATAATACTTTGGTTAGGCCACAGCTGGAGTACTGCGTGCAGTTCTGGTTACCGTATTATAAGAAGGACATGATTGCACTGGAGAGGGTGCAGAGGAGATTAACTAGGATGCTGCCTGGAATGGAGAATCTTAGTTATGAGGACAAATTGGATAGACTGGGTTTGTTCTCATTGGAACAGAGGAGTTTGAGAGGAGACCTCATCGAGGTGTACAAAATATTGAGGGCCTGGACATAGTAGATAGTAAGGGTCTATTTCCATTGGTGGAGGGAGATATTATGAGGGGGCATAGTTTGAAGGTGGTTGTTGGAAGGTTTGGAGGAGATTTGAGGGGGGACTTCTTTACACAGAGGGTTGTGGGGATCTGGAACTTGTTGCCTGGAAGAGTGGTGGATGCAGAAACCCTCAGCACTTTTAAGAGATGGTTGGATGGGCACTTAAAGTGCAGTAACCTGCAGGGTTACGGACCTAGAGCTGGTAATTGGGATTAGACTAGATGACCTTTCGTTGGTCGGCGCAGATATAATGGTAAGTACTGCAGGGAATAGAATACGGCCAGGGTGATCTCCTGGACTAATTTCGATCGTCTGGATGGGTCAGAGAGGAATTTTCCCAGATTTTTTTTCCCTAAATTGGCCTGGGTTTTTACCTGGTTTTTGCCTCTCCCAGGAGATCGCATGGCTCCAGTTGGGGTGGAGTGTAAGTGTTTTTAGTATAAGGGGTGTTGCAGTGGTGTGGGGCAGACTGGTTGGGCTGGGTGCTCTTTGCCTTTCCGTCATTGTTCATGGGTTTGTATGTAACCTTTAGGGCTGCTGACAAAGGGCCGTGTGGCTCTTTGTCGGCCGGCGCAGACACGATGGGCTGAAATGGCCTCCTACTGCGCTGTAAATTTCTATGTTTCTATGTTTCTATGTTCTATAACTCTCGCTCCTCCAGCTCGACAAGGATTACAGATAAAAGTATATATCACTTTTTTTGCGTTATTTCCCAAGAACAATTTCACTGCCACACTTGACAAGTCATGCAGGTAACCTACTCCTCTTAACCACAGTCAACTTGGTGCAATTATGCTTTAAATGTCAAAATTTCAGGGGCAACAGGTTTTGCCCTCATTATCCTGTCAATAGCGCACATTCACCACTTTGGGGGTTGGCACATCTTCTGCCAAATGCCAATTTGACTGGAATTTAGTGTGTATTTTAGAACAGATGCAGAACTGATGTTTTTGACTTACACCACAAATTCCAGTTCCCTACATCAGAATGACACCAATTTTTCACTAAAATATTGGGGGTCGAGTTTCCCCAGGGCGTCAGGTGTCAGCTGCTCTGCTGCCATAGCTTTGGCGGAAACCGGAATAAATGTAGTTATATAAATATTGGAGCTTTGCTGATATAGTTGTGATCTCTTGTACATGATTATTAAAGAGGTCCTTCGCTTTCTTAGAATGCTGGGTTCCCTACATCTTTGTACAACTGGATTGAAGTATTTAGATACACTGTACTTTTAACATCTTTATTCAAAAAGATGAGGCAGGTTAGTCAGAAAGAACTAATATATATAAAATAAAGGGGCATTGAAAATAATATTGACATTAGATGGTTGTTGAACATTTGATTGTTAATAGTATGAAGTGCTTGAGGAGCCGTTTGTTTCTTACACCGACCCCTGGGAGTCCTTGGCCAAAGACCGCCCTAAGTGGAGGAAGTGCATCCGGGAGGGCGCTGAGCACCTCGAGTCTCATCGTCGAGAGAATGCTGAAATCAAGCGCAGGCAGCAAAAAGAACGTACGGCAAACCTGTCCCATCCACCCCTTCCCTCACCAACTATCTGTCCCACCTGTGACAGGGACTGTGGCTCTCGTATTGGACTGTTCAGCCACCTAAGGACTCATTTTTAGAATGGAAGCAAGTCTTCCTCGATTGCGAGGGACTGCCTATGATGATGATGACCTGGATATAACCAGATGACCTTTAATTCCTGGAGCAAGTCAATGACTGTGACACAGCTATAGTTGGATGCAAATATGTTTTTCAGAGTATACAGTGTACACAAGATAGACAGTATGCAGATAATTTGTATACACATTTATTTGATATCCTGTTTATGCTAATAGACTGCAATGGAGAACAATACTGTTAATCTTTACATATAGGTTGACTTAAATTAAACAGGTATTCTGATGTCACACAAGTTTTATAGACAGCTACATGCACATACATATGCTGATTTGTACAGAAACACTTTGCAGTTCAGCAAAATCTAGTAATACAAAAGTACACAACAGAATTTTTACCAAGGTAAAATGCAGGAGTATTGAAGACATCAGTACAAATTGGATGAGAGAGGAGTTTGATTTATGATTTAATAATGGAGGACTGACAAAAGCAAAATGAGTTCACAAAACCTTGTCTAAAGAGAAAGCATTCATCTTCCTGGCCTATAACAAGCCTGATTTAACAATTTAAAAAATCATCATGAATTAAAATACTCTCGGTGAACCAAACTTTTAGTGATATATTTGGTAAGAATAATTGATTTAAAAAGGAACCAATAAGATTCTGTCTCAAGCGCTTTAATCCTTTGGACAATATGGTAAACTTTGCCACCAAAAATGTTCTACATTGTTTATTTTAATTCAAAGCTTGGATGATCAAAAACTCTTTTGTGGCTCAGCACTTGTAACTAATTCCACTTTATAATCTTACATCTTGGATTGTCACAGATAATAATTTTCTTTGTAGATTTTGGCATAAAATGCAATCTGAAATCTTTGCAGAAAACTCTTTCCTCAAAGGGTTAAAACATACCATCTTTTCCGGTTTGCTGATATAATTGTCATCTCTTGTACATGATTATTAAAGGGGTCCTTCACTTTCTTAAAATGCTGGGTTCCCTACATCTTTTCACAACTGGATTGAAGTATTTAGATGCACTGTACTTTTAACATCTTTAGTCAGAAAGATGACGCAGGTTAGTCAGAAAGAACTAATTTATATAAAATAAAGGGGCATTGAAAATAATATTGACATTAGAGCATCTCTTTACTGATCAATGATGATGAAATAAAAGCTCTCAGACAGAGATTTGTGCTGGTTTTGTTTTCTCCAAGTGCACTTCTTTAGTCTGTAGATGGTTGAGAGCGTTTCCTTTAATTGTCTGTTGGATTCAGTTTGGTCTTAAATACATTTCATTTGCAGAACGCCACTCAGTTATGACATTATAATCACTGAAAGTAAGTAAATATTACAGTACAAACAGGAATATATAGATTATAGCAGCCAGAACAAATTTCATTGGAACTTCAACATAGGTTTCTGCCAGTGAAAGAGATATGGTAAACTAAGCATTAACATACAAGCCTAGAAATTGGATAAGGCCCAAAAGCAGGTGCGAGGATCATGATACGCTATCAACCCGCGCCCGCTCGGAAGACTGCAGGCAGCGCGCAAACTTTGTGCTGCCTGATAATTTATATGATTGTAGCATTCAGCCCAGCGCTGAATGTGCTGTTGTGTGGCTCAACAGGTGGCCCAAGTTTGTGCGACGCTAACTCCAATTAAAGCTAGCCTTCAATTCGTAAAGGCAGTCCGCAGCTCTTAAAGGGGAGGTGCCTCTGTCTGCAACAGGTGATTGAAGTGGCTGGGAGGACATTGGAGAAGAAATTTCTAATAATTGCTCAACAGGGGAGAGAGCATGCACCTTGGTTCTCTGATGTAGCACTGGAGGCCTTGGTCGAGGATGTCAACTCCAGGAGAGAGGTCCTCTTTCCACAGGGGGCCAGGAGGCCCTTCAGGCAACAACCCAGACTACAGTGGGAGCAGATAGTCACTGTGGTAAATGCCAGCAGTGTAGAGCCAAGGACCTGGACTCAGTGCAGGAAGAAGTGCCTAGTACCTCTAGTGGGTCTGTCCTGCCAGTGGGACAGGACATACCCAGCGATAGTGATGGAGTCTGGGACGTGGCTGAAAGGCATGATTCTATGAGTATGACTATGTCAGGCTATTGCTTGACTGGTCTGTGGGACAGCTCTCCCAATTTTGGCACAAGTCGTCAGATGTTAGTGAGGAGGACTTTGCAGTGTTTATTGGGCTGGATGTGCCTTTATTGTGTTCGAATTGCATGCTTAAGTGTCACAGGAATCCAGCAGTCTGTACTCCAGCAGATTACTAGAACTGCTGAGACACTGCCGGGTGAGTGGCAAATGATCCATTGAGGTCTGCCCTGCTGTCCTCTCGCAGAATGACAACATTTGTCCTCCCATCACTGTTACTCCTCCAGTGCCCTTGCTGTTGCCTGTCAGCCAACCAACCCAGATTGCTGCTGCCCATGACGATGTGGCGCGGTCCAAAGCCGGGCAGTGGAACCATTGCTTCAGCACATCGATGGTTTGCTCTATGATGTTTCCTGTGGCAGCCTGGCTCTCGTTGTATGAATGCTGGCCACATGTGATTGGGTTGCGGAGTGGAGTCATGAGCCTCCTGCTGAGAGCCTGGTAGTCAAGGGATACCCCTTGTCATCCATTTGCCACCCTCTGGTTTATCTTGGTGGCTCAAAGATTGAGGGAGCAGTGGACTGGCACCGAGTAAAGGCATCATAATTTCTGTCAGGATCCTGGGCATTCACCATCATGATGTGCTAATGCATCGTCACACACCAACTGCACATTCAGCGAGTGGTAACTCTTGCAGTTGAGCTACATCTCATCATTTAGACACGGTGCCTGATAAACCATGTGCGTGCAGTCGATGGAGACCTGCACCATGGGAAAGTCCGCTATCCTAGCAAAGCCACATGCATGCTCTGCCTGCTGCTCTCTAGTCAGACAGAAGACAATGAAATCCCCTCTCCTGGTAAAAAGAGCACCTGCCACCTCTCTTCTTCCAGCAGTGGACAGCGAATGAGGAGATGTTACAGATGTTGCCTGGAAGAATCCAGATGGAAAGAACTTCAGGGCCATGGTCACCTTCACAGCCACTGGCAGTGCTGTCCTCGCCCTGAAGTGAGGTCTGGTTGCAAGAGGTGGTAGAGTTCTATGAGCAGCTCCTTCATAAAGACCCTCACACACTGCTCCTGGCTCAGGCGGAGGTAAGAGAATTGCTCTCGGAAGCCCCTAAGTGGGTAAGTCTTCCTGCTGAGAGCCCTTTCCCCCCCTCCCCCACTTTGCGAGCAGCTTGTCCTCTTCTTTACTGTTTCTGCTCCATCTCCCTGTCATGCTGAAGGCCATGGGGATGACATCTAGAGCAATTGGTCTGACTAGCACCCTTGAAGTCAGAAGTAAGGCCTTCTCCACTTGCAGCACCACACGCTTTCACCTCAACAACTTTAAAGAACTCTCGAAAACTGAAGTCAGTTCCACACGTTACACAGAGCCACTATAAATAAAAAAGCAAGTTACCTGAAAGTAATTGATGATCTGTTTAAATAGCGCTGGTGGGAGGTCCTTCCTGCTGCTGAACAAATGTTCAGCTGTGTGAGGTTAACACAGGGCATTAGTTCCAGTGATGATGCCAAAAATGGCAGCGCTAGCATCATGATCTGACTACTTACCATACTTTCAGCACACACTCCTAACGGCCATTCTACTGCCCTCAGCAAGATAGTGTCGGCACGGCCCACATCAGAAGTGTGCTTCTCAGACAGCATTTCGGACCCAATTCAGCACCTGTAGCCCAAACAACGGGCGCTACACAATCGAATTGCTAGGCCACACATTTCTAACAACATTGTTTGCACTGACTGCCTTTTTTCAATCCTCTGGGCATCTCGTAACAGTCCTTTTCACACGGACTAAATGTCTTCAGCCTTTTATTCTCCCATTAAATTCAGTAAAAAAGAATGACAAGAGTTAGACCAGAATATAATATTATTTTAAAATATAAGCTTGTTCTCTCCATATCAGCAACGGTTATTAAACAAAAACAAACTGAAATGCTAAAATCGCCTATTAAAGAACAGATATATTGTATTGTGGATGAACATCATTACATCCAACACACAAACAGCTAAGAATCAAGTTATGTACCAGAGATGTGATATCACAGTTAAGATGTGCAACAGTATTGCTACAGCAAAACAATATAATTATCATTATTACTCATCAGAAGACTCTTTTCCTTCAGAACTCTACGACTTATTTCGGACACATAACCAAACTAAATCTGACCTGTCCCAATAGATTTAGAGTCTGAGTCTCTATTGTGCTAGTGTTAAAAATCAATTATTTATATGGAGTATTGGTAAGCAAAGACATTTTAATATTTGACATTAATTTATATCTGGAGTGCTGCAGCCACTATTTAAGTGCTCAGTACTCATATGAATGGCAAAGCGTCAGTAAGTTGGGAAGTGGGTCATACAGGTATTTTTAAAAGCCAAGTAAAATAAAAGTTCATTGCTGTCTTCAGGTGATTTGTCTGCTGAAATCCGATCCACTTTTTAAAATGTACTTTTAAAATGGCCAAGTGCAAAACCCTAAATCTACCACAAAAAAATAGGAGGAATACTTTAATTGATGGCACCGAAACTTTTATAGTGCTAACTTTAACCCTGCCTAATTGTGCAAACCAGGCAGATGATCAGTTAAAATGGCCGTGGCAACTTAGTCGCTGCCTTCCCTCCTTACAGCAGTATTTTTACCTGCTCTTTTCAGCAGGTGCATGGGACATCTGCACTAAGGTGAGAGGGTCATAAGAGCATAAAAAATAGGAGCAGGAGTAGGCCACCTGGCCACTTGAGCCTGCTCCACCATTTAATAAGATCATGGCTGATTTGATCATGGACTCAGCTCCACTTCCCTGCCCGCTCCCCATAACTCTTTATTCCCTTATCGCGCAAAAATCTGTTTATCTCCGCCTTAAATATATTCAATGACCCAGCCTCCACAGCTCTCTGGGGTAGAGAATTCCATCGGTTTACAACCCTCTGAGAGAAGAAATTCCTCCTCAACTCAGTTTTAAATGGGCTGCCCCATATTATGAGACTATGTCCCCAAGTTTTAGTTTCCCCTATGAGTGGAAATATCCTCTCTGCATTCACCTTGTCAAGCCCCCTCATTATCTTATATGTTTCGATAAGATTACCTCTCATTCTTCTGAACTCCAATGTGTATAGGCCCAACTTACTCAATCTATCTTCATAAGTCAAGCCCCTCATATCCGGAATCAACCTAGTGAACCTTCTCTGAACAGCCTCCAATGCAAGTATATCCTTCCTTAAATACGGAGACCAAAACTTTTTGCAGTAGTCCAGGTGTGGCCTCACCAATACAATACCCTGTTCAGTTGTAGCAGGACTTCTCTGCTTTTATACTCTATCCCCCTTGCAATAAAGGCCAACATTCCATTTGCCTTCCTGATTACTTGTTGTACCTGCATACTAACTTTTTGTGTTTCATGCACAAGGACCCCCAGGTCCCTCTGTACTGCAGCACTTGTCAATTTTTCTCCATTTAAATTATAATTTGCTTTTCTATTTTTCTGCCAAAGTGGATAACCTCACATTTTCCGACTTTATACTCCGTCTGCCAAATTTTTGCCCACTCACTTAGCCTGTCTATATCCCTTTGCAGATTTTGTGTGTTCTCCTCACAATTTGCTTTCCCACCCATCTTTGTATCATCAGCAAACATTACACTCTGTCCCTTCATCCAAGACATTAATATAGACTGTCCTGCTTTAAATATGAATATCAGGCCCCGATGATGACATGTTGATGGCAACCAGGTGGCAGACAGGAGTGGGGCGAGAAGAGTTCTGAAAAAGTAAGTATATTTAATTTTATTTGGTTTCTTTTTGGGCCAGAAGGAGCAGGACCATACCGATGAGCCCAACATAGAAATCTTGGCCTGGACTTTAGTCCAGAGCAGCGTTACATGCAGAGGAGATGGCGGTGCTGGGGCACTGTTTTGGGGTTGAGTAACCCGGAAGAACGGGTCTCCCGAAAGTCATACACTTTTTAGTTGCAGGGCTCCATTAATTTTTTTTCTGTTGGTTTCCCACTCACAGGCAGCCTAGAGGCCTGTAGGCATGGGAAGCCTGCAACACAAGGCTGCAGCGAAGGAGAGCAGGTAGATCTAGTGGGTGGTGGTCCCGATTGAGATGGGGTGGGAGTCTCGATCCTGGGAAGGGATTATGATCGCGGGAGGAGGGGAAGGTTCCATTGATGGTCGGGGGGCTCCAATGGTGGTTGGGTGGTCCGATGATGGTTGGGGAGTCCATTGGTTGTTTGGGGGGAGGTCTGATGGTGGGGGGCGCATACAGATCATGGTGGGTGGTTTACTGGGTAGCTTGTTGTGCCGGGAGGAAACACTCCTGCTCCTCATGGCCCACAAGCAGTCCTGTTGAGGCATTTACCTTAGTATTGAGCCCTACCCGCCTCCTTTCACCTGCCATGTTTCCCGAAGCCTAGGAAACCCGATCGACGTGAATTAAATATAGAATGACTGAATGGCAGGCAACCTCATTATAATATTTAAATGACCAACCTGCCCCCCGTAAGCAGATTGGTCGCCCAACTCCGCCCTGCCTCCATTAAAACCGGAGGTAGGCGGGTTTGAATTGGGCTTGTTTCCTGTTTCAGATTTTTTTCTGACCGAATCCCAACCCACCTGATTTTGGGATTCAGCTGGGCCTCATTTGCATGACCCACATCCTTAGCTCCTGTATCACCCTGAATGACTCCCAGCAGGAGTTAAATTCCGTGTTTATGTTTCACAACATACGTTGCAAAAATAGCTTAGCTTTTTCATAAAAATAAAATGGGTCTCTTAGCATGTTACAGAGGATCTGATGTTATTGCTTTATATATGGACACTTGAATAATTAAATAAATTGTGACAGCATGACTTTCCCCCAGATTAAAGGAATTATTTGCCAGTGTATATAAATGTGTTATTCGTGCTAGAAAGTGCATTTTGATTTTTTTTCATGATCAATCTTTTTCCTGATACAATTATTAATACTTAAGCTTTACATTTTAACAGTCTGCCTCACTGATTTTTGATTAACAGTATATATTAGTGGCCTATCTGAATAGAAGCTAACATTTTGACTGTGTTGTGAATGATTCATGTACAAAGAGGCACACAGAAAATTCCATCTGGTTGCATTATTGGAGCTGGATTTTTGGCTTATTGCAGTCTCTGTTTTCGCCCTGGAGGGCCGGCAATGGCGTCAGTCAGCTTCCAGTGCCCCACCGGGATTTTTGAGGCTGGTTTCAGCGCAGCGTGGAGCATTACAGCCCGGAAGAGGTGAGCCCCTGTGCAACGCCCCTGGTTGCGACGCTGGCTCAATTTCTGCCTCCCGCCCGATCTGTAGCACTCTGTAGAATGCCTTGTTGGGTCCGCCTGTGAAAGCAGGCGATTTGACCTGTACGGGCTGCAGTGAGGTAAGTAATGTCGACCTCAGATAAGTGTGATTGTTTTTTTTTTTGGCGATCTATGTTGTGGTGGCGTGAGTTATTTATTGGGAATATTTTTGGTGTTTTTTTTTTCACCCCCAGGCCTCTCTTTGAGTGTTCCGAGGCCAGCTGTTTAGCTCGGGATTTTTGCTTACTCAGCCAGCCCAGCGCCCTAAGAGAGGTGTGCAACGCCTCCCTTAGCGCTCCGCCCCACACTCAGGGCCCAGCTGCCGAATTTTGCTGACTGAGGCGCAAACTGTTCCCGGGTGCAAACTTTACCGCCACGCCGCCATTATCGCCCCGAAATGAGTAAAGCCGAAAATCCAGCCCTTTTCTTTCTTCTCTGGCAGATGAAATATGAGATGTTAACTTTTTTCCAGTCACTTTTTATGCCCCATCCTGCTCTCCGAAGCCAGTTCCATTCGGAGTGCTCCGGTATTTTCATTTCAACAAAAGCTATTTTTACATTAAACAGCAAAAACATCTTTCAATTTCAAAATATATATTACCTATTCATATATCACTCACACTCTACTGATGCCGTCATAGCAATCTGTCTGACATAGCCAGTATCAAAATGCTATCAAACATAAAGATTTGTTTTCATTATTTAAAAAATATCCTGCAGTGTTATTTGTCAGAAATAAAGAAAGCAAAAATTTATATTATTTTCCGTTGAGAAAGAAACATGATATTACTTCCACAATGTAAGATATCAAACCACAGGTTGGATGCACGTTAAAGCCATTGCATTGTGGTTCCATTGTGTTAGAACATACTGATGTGTACAGAAAACACAGTCCAACAATTCAGGCATACAGTGTCTGACTGGCATTAGTTTAGTTCATCAGAAAATTATCTATCCTATCACTGCTGTAAATAAAACTGAATGATTAAAAATAACTAAAAGATTTGCTTTCAGTATTCTCTCATTAACAAATTAATGGTACAGAAGTTATGCACAGTACACCACTTAAACAATGACATTAATCAAAGTGCAAATGAAATATGTGAAATCCTGCACATTAGCAGGTACATTATCTGTACAGCAAGAAGAACTTTAACAATCTATGGGGAGGCTTCCTGTGTGCACTATGTGTAAAAGAACTGTAAACCCGATTATAAAGAACAGCTTTACAGTTTTGTTGCACATAATTCAGAGAGGAAATTTTCCCCTATGATGAGAATTAATGACCATACACCAGGAATCTCCAGAATAAACTGTCAGATGGCTCCATAGGAAAAATTCCAACTGTAGGTAGTTTAAATTCTGACCAGTCATCAATTTTGAAGAAGTGAAAAATATGTTTAATTATCTTGTGATGGACAAGAACTTAGACAAACGGACACATAACATTAACATTTGGAGTCAGCAAAGTTTAGAAGGGCAACATAGCATAATTATTCCCCTGAAAACCCTTTAAACTTTTGTGGTAGTCTATGGTCCTCCAAAATACACAAATATATTATTCAAATAACCCATAAAAAATAGAATTCTGACAAGAAAAATACAGTTTATCCATTTGTAATGACTATTTGGCAAGTATCAATATAAGATAAACAAGTGAGAGATAAATGCTGTGCATTCTGATTCCTGGTCATTAAATCCTCCCCATTCTTTCAAAACTTAGATTTAACAAAAATATATTAAACTAACAGATTTATGCAAATCGTAACTTAATATCCTCTTATTACAAATAAATACAGCCTAAGTAAAATAGTTTCTGCCCCCTTTTTAATGAACATATACACAATTGGGATAGAATGAAATTATGTCCTGGAATTTCCTCCATGGGCTCAATTGGGAAATTGTGCCCAAAACGCACCGACATTACGCGCATCTAGCCGAGGTGAAATTGCGCTAAGTTTCTGTGCAAACTAATTAACATAAGCCCAAACATAAATTTTCCCATGAATCAGCACAATCAAGCAATGAAATCGATTTGTGTCTCGAACAGAGCCAATGGGGCCTCAAGGCGATAGGGTGGGCTACTATAAAAGGTAAGGAAACAATTTTTCCCTTCAGAGTGAGGCTGGAGTCTACAAGGTAAGCAGCACTTATTTCTCTGTCACTGTAATTTTACAGTAACTAATTCAAATTGTTCTCCACAGGGTCTGAAGTATTTTTAACCTTTCCCTCCCTGCAGGGCAATAGCCAGAAAATGCGGCATCCTTCAAGTTTTTTTAAGGATGTATGATTTCTGCAGCAGTAGAGCAGACCTATGGCTTTAATTCACTACTGGTCAGCTTACTTGCACAGGATTCTTTGCGCCTGGGAAATCTGGGTACAACTGAATGAAGTAACCCACCACTGAACAAGCGCAATTGGAGGAAACTTGTGTGTTCCGGTGCTAGGGCGGGGCCAGTTTTGTGGGCGGGGACTTGTTCGGGTGCAGGATTAAATAGACACACTTAAAAGATTGCGGCTACTTAGGCGTATTGCAGCTACGGGTGTAAGTCATTTTACGTCCAAATTTACGCAACCTTTTATGCTGTCCGTGTATCTGGGCGTAGACCAGGAGGAAACTTCAGGTCGATGTATTTGTTATTTCTCTTTACTGGTTGCGGCTTTGCAACAAGACTTTATAAACCTCCTCCAGGCAGTGTGCTGTGAAGGAAAAAGACTGTGCATCAGAATAATTGCTTTTACTGCAATTGATTCATTTTATGAGTTCTTGGCATATTCCCAACTATTTACAATGAATTATATTTTACAGGCTCTAAGCACCTCTATTTCATATTGGTTTCTAATGCATGCATGTACATTCTGTCCTCCCTTTGTGCAAATCCTAAAATATTCCAGTGTAATGAACTGGTGGTAGCATAAAATGATTCTAGTCTTATTAGTGAAAAGGTGAAAACATTTCCAAACTTTACAGTACTTGGACTCCACATAGAACCCTTAGTTTTGTCCCAGTGTTTGCAAATCCCTTGTCTGTAGAAATGCAGTTTCTGACATTTTGAGCCAAACAGTGGCTGGATTAAAAGGTTCATCATGCCATGCAAAAATATCATAGGCACATGAATTATGCCATTTCATTTTCTTATTAGCAGACATCATCCACCTAGCAATTCTAAAGATTCAGAAAACTTAATATGACTTCATCCATAGTCACATGCTGGTTTCACATGAGGATGAATAACCTCCTTCCCCAGGTTTCACGTGCATTTCCGGTGAAAACAAATGATTTTCCATTTTGTATCCAGCTTGGGTGCTGTCTTTTTTGCCATCTCCTGCTACACTGTGTGTGCAGTTTTGACTGGTGTAATTTGGAGAAACAGCACCCACAACAGACACATCTTCAATGTGGTTTTCATCTTTGCTGTGCTTATCAATGCAGCAGTTCTGTCTGGCTTCCTGCTGGTTATTGTGGTGTGCCTCTTCTTCCATTAGTAACTCTTCATCTTCGCCACTGTCTATATCAATGCAACTCTTCCTCCCTTTTGCTTGGAAAGCAACAAGTCTCTGCTTAGGCAATAGTTGTGGTGATCCTTTTCTGGATGCCTGCTGGAAAGCTGGTATCTCAGTATCCAAGGGCAGCCTTGCACCCTGAGGAGAGTTTTCCTCTAGCAGAACAGTGCTGATATGCTTAGGTGAAGACAATGATAAGTCTGTCACTATCACTGGCAGTGGTCTGGCAGTATTTGGTGGTGTCTGAGGAATACCTCTTTTAGTTTCCATAAAATTCACTTTAAGTGACCTCGATTTCAAAGGATTCCTGCCTTTCAATGAGCTTTTGGGGCTTTCCACTGTGCTGTTTAAATTGGAGCACCCTGGTTGGTCTACGTCAAAAGTTTCATTTGCATTGAGTTCACCAGCACCATCTCTGAACATACTGTTTTCCCCAGTCATGAAAGACTGATGCTCATTTACAGGACCAGTGCCAGCAATCCATCTCAGATGCACTAGCTCGGGTATCTTTGAAGGGTGTGGAGACCTTTCAGCTTCAGTAAAGTCATTGGTACAACTAGCAAAGCTGTCAATGCTAGATATACTCCGCATGTCCAATATTGGTTCTGTGGGAGCAGTGAGTAATGGGTCAGTTGAGCGAGGAACTTCTTCCATTTCTAGTTCTTCTTCATGTATAGGTGATTTAATAGACTGTTCTGTCTTGCCACTATTAAGATTTGGTTGAGACTGTGTCTTTGTCATTTGATTGTATATTTCCTCTAGCTTCTGAGCATTCAGATGCTGTGGGCTGGAGCTGGGGTTATTCAACCGCTCATTTGAGTTATGCTGGCTTAGCTCCTGGTATTTAGACTCTAAAGACTTATTGGAGCTTGTTTCGGACATTCCCCATTTCCAGTTGCTTGGTGAAAGGTGATTATCCAAGGTTTTTTCTTGTTTAATCACATTATCCTCCACTTTCTCAACTACAATATCCATAAGTTCCATGCTGTGAGCAAATGCATCTTTCAAGTTCATGGAGACAATACTGCCATTTCTTTTGGCTCTTTCAAGTGCTTCTCTTCTCTTAATTGCTTTCTCTTGTCGTTTCTGTTCTTTGTAGAACTCTGAGAAGTTGTTTACAATGATTGGTATCGGCAGGGCTATCACTAGCACTCCAGCAATGCAACAAAGTCCCCCAACTATTTTGCCTAACAGTGTTTTGGGATAGATGTCCCCATATCCAACTGTTGTCATAGTGATAGTAGCCCACCAGAAAGATGCAGGAATGCTTGTAAACTTTGTTGCATCTTCATCCTTTTCAGCAAAAAATACCAAGCTTGAAAATATCATAATGCCCATAGCCAAAAACAATATTAGTAAACCTAATTCATTGTAGCTCCTCCTGAGAGTAAAACCCAATGACTGCAATCCTGTTGAATGCCGGGCCAGTTTAAGAATTCTCAGTATCCTCATGATACGGAATATTTGAACAACTCGTCTAACATTCTGGAACTGGAGCACACTCTTGTTTGATTCTGTGAGAAAAATTGTGATATAATATGGCAAGATAGCTAAAAGATCAATTACATTCAATGGGCCTTTGAAAAACTTCCACTTATTTGGCGATGATAAGAAACGCAAAAGGTACTCCATTGTGAACCATGCGATGCACACTGCTTCAACATGGGCAAGTTGTGGATTGTCGTTGGCTTGTCCAAAATCATCTATATCCTGAAGTTCAGGAAGGGTGTTGAGAGACAAGGCAATAGTTGACAATACGATGAACAAGATGGATATGATGGCAAGAATCTGCAAGATACAACAAAACACAAAGAACTATTTAGTATATTTCACATAATTTATTTCATAATTGTGTTGGTTTTGAATCTTTGACAGGGAGTGTCGTTGAATGATTGCAGCATTATGAATGGAACCTTTTACAAATATAAATAAATCAGAGGGAGACAACTTGGTTTTCAAGAAAATGAAAAGCAATAGTTTCAACATTTTGTTTTGAAATTTTACAAATTGACGAGAGCTCACAGTGGTGTTTGTGCAATTTATTATTACATAACAGTGATTGTAGAAATTACACTTCTGACGGATAGCAGCACATATCGAGAATTCGCAGACGTACTGCCCAGAATTTTCTGTCTGTTAATAAATAAGGCTCCACTAATGAAAGGAAAATCTTAAGGAGCACTCCCTGTTTGGAGTGAACATTTATAAAATGGGCTCTAACATTTTTACTTTTAAAGACACAAACCATTGTTAGTAACTTAAACCCATGTTATTGACTTAAATAATGTTTCCAGAAGAAGCCTGCTGACAGGAATGTTCAGAAGTGCCCATTATTAAGAATTACAACATGTTTCAGCTGGCTGTTATATTCAACACTTTAACAGCACTATACTGGTAAAATACGAAATTATTAATAATGCTGTGCACTTAATGGCAGAATGTACTTGCCTTATTTTTATTTCTTTGTAAATGGATTCATGTATCTCAAGTGACACTAGAAGTAGAGTATGCGATGGTGGAAGTCCAATATGCTGAAACAGATTAGGTGCCTGTTTCCCAGAAAATTGGGTGCAGAGGCCTTACAATATGCTCGTAGTGTTCAGTGCAGCCCAATGCAGGTAGAGAGCACAAAGAAGCCTGCACACAAAATGGGCACTAGGCTCAAGAAGTCACTGAGCTCTGTACAAATGAGCTGGCTGCCCCATAATGCGGCTCAAGTTCCTGAGCAGTGCTCCATCCACACAGAGCCAACTTGATGGGCATGGGATTGGAAGGGGACACTGCATGTCAATTTTTAAAAACATTGGGACATCTGCACTTTGTCTCCCTGGCTCGCCTACCTAGCTCGCAGCTCTTTACTTGGTGTACCAGCTATTCCCCTTAGCTCCCAATCCACTGTCTCCCTCTACCTCAGGAAAGTATCTGATCCATAATTGGCAGGCAGCAGCCCTTCACTGGTTGTTGGCACCTGGTAATACATCTCTGGCACTCCAGAGATGAGAGACCAGTAAATTATGCCAATGACTAACACTCATTATCCAGCAAGGTCAACCCAATTGTGTATAGTCAGATATAGCAGCTGTGTTGGGCTGGTGGCATGGTGTCTGCGTCACATTATTAATCCCTGACTATGTGCTATCTGTAGGCAGCCTTACCTGCTGAGAAGTGCATATCAGCCATTCAGATGCATGTTACACAAATAATGGTTGAAAAATCGTGCACAGTGCACGCACACATTTTCAAAATGCATCTTTGGCAGGTAAAGCTTCAACCGCTAGTACAAAATTAAAAAATGACCCTCATTTTCACATTAAAGTATTAGCTACTGTCACTAATAACACACAGGCAACACTGTCAACTTATATAATTTACCTGGGATTATACAAGTAATTATTTTATGATTAACAGTTCAAATATAGAGTTGACATCAGGACAGATGACTGAGTACATTCAATGAGGTGGCAATTTTCCTGCCTTCTTCCTTATAAAATATTTAATGACCTTCTATTTAAAGTTCAGTATCTTAAAAATTGTTGAAATAGAAATAGACTAATAAAAAATTTAGCCTTCTGAAACCAGTATATGGACCCAACAATTGTAGGACGTTTTTGTACTTATGACTTTATCATATTATGCTACGTACAGTACAGGCAATAAAACATGTTCTGTCTTAGGTTCTAAGATGTAAAATGATAAAAATCAATAGTTTGGAACACTTACTGAAATCTGTAAAGTAAATAGATTCATTAATACTTCTAAAAAGATTGTAATCATGAAGGTTTATGGTTATATATGTTGTTAGTTATGGATCTGTAATTTTTAAATTAAAATTAATTTTTTTAACTTTTGCATTCTGTCTCTTTTTTTCTCTCTCTGAATCTAATCTTTCTTTCCCTCTCTTTATTTAGCTTTCTCTACCTGATTTGATATTGAATTCACTCACTCCAATTTACACTTCCTACTCAGCCCTTCTGCTGTTAATTTCACAATCCTTCAATCGGATTGGTTAAGGAGATACACAGTTGCTTTCCCTGTTCATTCATTTCCTAGATGCCCCGGTTCCCTCACAGTGACTTATCAGCTTGCAATTTCAGCAACTTGTGACGCAAAAATGATAAAAATCTATGGGCTGAAATTTGGTGGTTTGTGCCACCCGTTAGCACGGAGAGGGCCGTTAACAGGCCGCTAAGCACCTACCGATGCAGCAGTGCACTGTCCTCGCCTCCCGAAAACTTCAATGGAAGATGGGAGCGGCACTAAGAGTAGCACTGCGCACTCTAGCGCCACCTACGTGGTGACATCATTGAGCGTGCAACGCCCTCTTGGCTCCACCGGCGCAAAATTGAATTGGATCGTCTGCTTTACTGGCAGGCGCTGTTCCCATCAGGGAAAGTACATCAGTGATCCCGGGGCGGTAGCGTCTGGAGAGCAAGGTAAGTTGTGAAATTTCATTTATTTAACTTCTATTTATTTATGGCTACAGTGGGGAAGTGTGGGTAGAGGTCATTGAAATTTTCACAAACATTTTTTTTCTCATCTTCAGGCGCCAGGGTGTCAGCATCCTAGCGGCAAAAAATTGAGTGTTGGTGCCCGAGGTGGAGTGTGGAGTGTGGAACGCTTCTCTTAGTGCTCCACGCTCCTCTTTGGGGA
Source organism: Pristiophorus japonicus (assembly GCF_044704955.1). Lineage (NCBI taxonomy): Eukaryota > Metazoa > Chordata > Chondrichthyes > Pristiophoridae > Pristiophorus > Pristiophorus japonicus. The sequence goes on from NC_091977.1 coordinate 388,066,618, forward strand.
AAACAACTGAATTTTGTACTTTGAGGCGGTAGACACTGCCCGGTGCTAAAGTTAGTTATTAAGAACATAGATATAGAATGAGGTCTGTGATGATATTCTGAATAACAAGGTCTGTGCATTTTCTATGTGCATGTATTTAGAATCTTTAGAGAGGCAGTTCTCACTATCAGTAACATATCAGAAAAATAAACAAACCAGAGAAAAGAGCTAACTTAAACATTGTTTTCTTTTCTTCCGTTTATGCAATGTTGCAAAAGTATAGCAGATTGATCAACATCTTAAAGAGAAAAGATAAGCAGACGTTTCAAGTGAAAGTCCTTTGTTAGAATTCTGCCAAGCATTAAAACTGATTTGTTCCTATTTAGGTGCTATCAGACCTGCTTAATGTTTTTCATATTTTTTCTGTTTGTATGGATTTCCAGCACTCACAGTTTTTCTAATAGATTTTTATTAGGCAAGGAGATCAAGAAATATGGAGCAAGGGCAGGTAAATGGAGTTGAGGTACAGATCAGCCATGATTTAATTGAATGGTGGAACAAGCTCGAGGGGCTGAATAGCCAATGTCTCCAAGGCACTGGTGGTGGGTGAGGATTTACAAAACCTTCCTGGAGTGTCAACATCAAGCATTCCCAGGTCAGGTGTGCCAAGCCATTTGCAGAGTAAAGCTGCTTCTGCTCCACTCCTATCTTGTGCCTTTGCAGAGCAGGCACTGCTACCCTGGTTTGAAATTTCCATTTTTTACACCAAGTGACCTCCAAGTGAGATTCCAACTCACTCAGAACCTGGAGACTGGCCAAACTCAATTTACATAAGCTCCTTTTGGCCAGCAGAGCAAAGAAACTGTCATCCCATTAGACTGAGCCGAATGTAATGTCAGTTCCCTGAAGTAAAAGTCCAGAGCACTAATTCACTGTGCCACCAAATTTCCCCCCGCCACTCTCCATTATATAGTATTTTTAACTGGTTTTAAAAAGGTACAAATGATGAAACTGCCTCTTTTAAGGAGATTTTGATGTAATCCTTGAGATAGTCCCATTAAATATTAACCTTCCAATGAAAAGTAAATACCGTGGTAGCTGGTGGAATGTACTCTCCTTTACTTTAGTATTAAACAGTCAGAAGCTTTTACAGTATTTCCTTTCAGCACGTCAGTGCAAAATTATCTTATTGCTTCCTGCCTGTTGTACTATTACAGCAATTGCTATATTTTTGTGCCTCTAAGATGTCAAACAGCATTAAAGTACAATCAATACATACACTGACAGGAATAAAGACAATGTTGCCCAGTTCATATCAATGCAGACTTTGGATGACAAACACTGGCTTCTTCGAGTAAGTGCAGCTTCACATTTTTGGAGATAGGTAAAGAGAACAATTTTAGAAGTCAAAACTTAACTCATTCGCATTAACTTTAACTTTAACAGGCTTGAAAATTACTTTTTTCCTCTAAAGAGTGAGGGGGATGATTTTCTCCATATACTTTAGGCGCTAAAGAACCTCTAAGGTGGCCAAGATGGGATCTTAAGCAACACCTGTTTGACCTGCCTTTAAGCAAGACACCATCTTGGTAAAGGAGTTGAAGTACACTTGGAACAGCTGCCTCAAGGATCGTTAAGGCTCAGATTGACAATTAAATTGCCTGCTAGTGCTCATTAAAGAGGCTGCACACCATTTTTCTGCCGAGAGCTGCATTAACGACCTCTCCTAACAACGACCATCTGAACAGGAGTAATCAAGTTGTTGCTGAGGAATTCTAGTGTTACTTAAAGCCATGCTCAGCTTTCTCTGTTCACTTGCACCTGGAGATAGACTGTGGGCGAAATTGCCCCATGTCCCAATTGGGGGCGGTAACCTTCTGGGGCCAGAATTTTTAGCACCCGGTTTGGAAGTCCCACCCCCGCCACTGAATTGGGCTTACCGCCCCTCAGTGGAAGTGGAGCCTGATCTCCGGTGCTCCACTTCCTTTGGGGGTGGGTCACCAGGGCAGCGTGCGACTGGGCCAGCAGCCTGCCACCCAAGACGGAGTGCCGGGCTGCAAAATGGCAGCCCGGACCACACTAAGGCCGCCATTGTCGAGCCGACCCGAGAGTGGGATGACCAAAAAAGTAGTGACCAGTGTCGATGGCGCCTTCCCATTTAATCACCAGCCTGAGGGCGGATGTCCGCCAGCTTTGTGACCCGCGAAGCTGGCGTTGACATCTGCCCACTCCAGCCTCGCAGGGCAATTTCCCCCATGGGACATTAAGGGGTTGGCCCGAGCCTGTGATGGGTCACCGTGGCAGTGCCTCCGCAACTTCCTGGGCAATTTCCCCAGAGGCAGTAGTGCCCCCCTCCCCTGAAGGTGCTAATGGGGCTATAAAAAGGGGCAATTTTGTTCCCACTGTGTTTGAAGAGGACTTTTGAGACACATTGGGAAACTTTCTGGGACACTTTGTCAAGGCTTAACTTACACTCTGACAACATTTTTCCCAGAAATTATCTGAGGACGAAAGTGAGTGAGTGTTGCGCTATTCCACCTTATAGGAATCACCAGGAGAAAGGTAGTGCTTGGTCATGAGCATCTTGCTAGGCGTCCCCCTTGATCTGGAGGTGGAATGGGAGGAAGACATGAGGCCAGGGAGAGCAGCACCAGCTGCTGCAGGAAAGAGGGACAGGAGGGTGAGGTGGGTTCCTTCCCTCTGCGGGTATAGGACATTTCTCTTCCTCTGGACCTCCTTCACCAGGACCTCCAGTGCCGCATCCAAGAACCTGTGCATCCTCTCTCTTGGTTCCTGAGCCATCCTGAAATGTTTCGTTGTGCGTCTGCCAGCACAGTTCACACCTTCAGTGGAAGCTATATATATCACTCTTCGAAAATAGCTTCTAAACAGCGCTTGAATGCTCAACCTGCCTCCAGCCACGTTTAAATCGCCGATTTTGAGGTGGTGTCACCAGCTGAGGTGAAATTTTACCGCCAGGCGTTAGGCACGGCCCCGAAACGTGAAATTCAGTTTTGCGACCTGAAAAGTGGGTTGCAGCGTAAAATCATGCCATTGCACACTTACCTGGAGGTGCTATGCTGCGCTGCGCTGCACTGCGCTAAGTGGGCCGTTAAGCGGGGCCTCAACATCTAGGCGTTAGGCAGCATTTGGAGCTGCATCACAGACATAGTGGCACCACCTGGATTCCATTGAGGCGTTGATTGGCCGCCTCAATGCCTTGCGGTGATATTCACTTCCTGCTCACTCACTCAGATGGTGAGGATGAAAGACCAAGCAGCAACAACTCGTCAACGTGCCCACAGGTTTTCGGCTGCTGCCGTGGATGCTCTCCGTGATGTCCTGGAGAGGCGGCGGGAGTTGTTCAGGACAGAGGTTGGAATGAGACCACAACCACCAACTTCGAGGCCTATGGAAAGAAATCTCAGAACAAGTTTCTGGGAGTGACACAGTGGCCAGGACAGCCACTCAATGCCGAAAAAAGTGGAACAAGATGATGCGCCTGGTGAGGGTGAGTATCTTAAATGTGAAATATCAAATGCTATGCTCTGAGCTAAATGTGCACTCTCTGCTCAGTGTCGTGTTTCGGAATCCATGCTCTACATGGGTAAAGGGTAAGACTGTAGAAACGCAGTGGCAAACATTTAAGGAGATATTTCATAACGCTCAGCAAAGATTTATTCCAGTGAGAAATAAAGATGCTAAGAGAAGAATGAACCATCCGTGGCTTACTAAGGAAGTAAAGGCTGGTATCAAATTGAAGATAAAGGCATACAATGTTGCGAAGGACAGTGGAAGGCCAGAGGATTGGGAAATTTTTAGAAACCAGCAAAGGACAACTAAAAAAATGATAAAGACAGAGATGATAGCATATAAGAGTAAACTAGCAAGAAATATAGGGTTAGGCTTTCCACTATGATCGCTATCGCCCAAAAATGGGTGATATTTCCGGTCTTAATGCTTTTTTTATTTTTCACGATCGCTGGAATATTGCTCATTTTAAAAACTGCTAGTTTTGCATTTTTAATTTGGGCTATAGCCTTATCGATGTGAAATGGGCCTTAGCGATCTATTCAGTTGATGCAAGGCTGGCGTCCATAGCCATGGCCGTTCTGTGCATGCCCGTTTTTTTTTCAGGAAATAACTTTTCCCGTGATTCGGGAGGTCAGGGGTCATCTGCACATGCTCAGGAGACAAAGAAAGGGAGAGAGAAGGAAGGTGAAAAGAAGTCTGTGAAGTGTGTAAAATGTCAAATGAAGAAACTAGCGATAAAAGTATGCAGCAGGAGCTTTCAGGGAGAAGGAGGGTGAAAGCATTCTCTGATGAGGCTAATGAGGCCCTGGTGAATGAAGTGGAAAATCGCTGGGGCTAATTAACCCGGGGTGGGCGTGGGAAAGCTCCCCCTCCCGCAAAATATCAAAAAATATGGGCCGATATCGTCGCTCTGGTCTCATTGGTGGCGCACGTTGGCATGAGGCAGACCAGTGCCACAAGCAGTGGAACAGTCTCGTTGCATCGGCAAGAGTAAGTTTTCAATTATTACATTTTAAATTGTAATGATGCATTTACTCATTAATTAGAATGTAAATCTGCTGGATTGCAATTAAGTTGGGTAATCTTAGGTAGCTTCCCTGTTAAGATTTAGACTGGGGTCGGAACCTGTGCCCTTTAAGTCTAATTTTGCTGAGATGTCTTACATTTAATCAACAGTATTGATTATTATTAAAGGCTTTGATCGAAAATTGTGGCCAAAGGAATGACTGGAAACAGACAGACCGCAAACATTCGGCATTTCAACCACTTTAGTTTAGAAGGAGAATTCTTGTGTACTGTGAGCAACTCTGTAACTTGGGCACCATTTCCTTTTTGGTTAGGTTGGTGGATGGGGCACGACTGAGCACTGAGAGGTCCCGGTCAGCTTTACCCAGACTGTATGAGTCTCTCCGGCTGTTGTCATTCACACAGTGACCCAGCCTGGACTGGGGGAGAGCTGCCCTGGCTCACTGTCTGCCCTGGGGCACTTAGCTCTGGCCACACGGAGGTCTCCGAGCACAGCACATGGACAGAGGGAAGTTGAGGGGAGACGGGGGCGGGGGATGGAGGGGAGAGTGGTGGAGGTGGGGGGCGGAGAAACCCAGGGCGGGGAACAGGAGGGGCCACGTTGCAACGGAGGTCTGGGGGGGGGCGAAGTGTGTTGGAGGGTTGGGCCTGGGGGCTCTGTGCCACGGTGCGGGGGTTGTTCAGAGTGGGGTGGACGGGTTGACTGCGCAGATAGCGGTTGGTGGATGTGGTGTGGTTGGCGTCGCGGGGGCGTGGCTCCGGGATGGCCGGGGCTGGGGGCTCGACATCCGGGGGTGTTCGACATTTGGGAAGGATTCTGACGGGACGGGGTGGGTTGGGTGCGAGGGGAGTGTTCCCGGTGTTGGGTGGGTCCGGAGCCGGGTGGGGGGGGCACACTCTTGGGATGGGGGGTAGGCTGTTTGGGGCTGGGATTGGGAGAGACTTCTTCACTCGGGCCTGTGGGGTTCCCTGCCGCGGAGAGTTGTTGATGCCATTGGATGTTCATTGGATGTGTTCGGGAGGGAGTTGGATGTGGCCCTTGCGGCTGCGGGGGTCGGAGGGTGTGGAGGGGGCGTGGGGGGGAGGTGCTGGGATGGGTGATCAGCCATGATCTTGTTGAATGGCGGTGCAGGCTCAAAGGGCCGAATGGCCTACTCCTGCACCTATTTTCTATGTTTCTATGTTTCTATGACACGGTGTCCCCTCCCGTTATGGTCCTGTCATTGCCGAGCTCCCCAGCGGTCCTGATTTCCCATCCTGGGGGACCTCCATCAATTCAAACAAACCGCCTCCCTCCCCTCAGGCGCCGAATGGCGCGGCCCGTGGATGGGGCCATTCCTGGATATTGTACGAGAGATGTTTGGTGTCAAGCATTAGTTCATAAACACGATCTTATTAAATCTTTTCTCTGAACGTAGATGTTATAACCATGCATTCATTGTGGATTTAATGTTAATGACGAATAACATGTGGGGTGACTAATTGTGGATTACAATATCTGTTGTGTTTCCGTAATAGTACCTAGTCAATTAGCTTATGCCATGCTCTTGTCACGTTTGCAGAGGAAGATGTCTTAAGAATCATGCCGAGCAGAGGCAGACCGGAGGATGGTCTGCTGAGCTGCACCCTCTCACTGATCTGGAAGAATGTGCTGCAGCCTTAGTGGGCACCCATAATTGTTCTGCCACCCGTGGTGGTGCAGATCCCATTGTTGCGCCGTGTGAGTAATGTGTAAAGCAGTGGTAAACCAGTGGTAATTTGATTATAATATATGAATGATGTAATGTTATGCATGCAGTTTCTGTACTCTTCTGTACTCTCATGTTAATCATATGTAATACCTCTCGTTCACATTTATTGCAGTAGTGTTGTTCCTCGTATATATGTCAGCACAGCGCAAGCATTCTCATGTCTCCCCTTCTCTTTTAATAACCTCAATTATGTTTTCCAGCTCCCCAGACTCCCCTGGTGCCTGTGCAGCAACATGTGTACCACTGCAGGTCGTGATCACCATGGGTGACGAACAGCAAAGTGAGGAGGAGGAGTAGGATGATGAACCTGATATCCCATCTGTGCTACCTGCGGCCACGTCATCCTCAACGGATAAAGTAGCGGGGCCAAGTGGTTTGCAGCAGGCCACTCCAAGTCGTCCAGTGCCCACGCCGACCCTGCAGAGGTTGGGTCGGCAAGGTAGGCACGCGCTGCGATGGGCAGATGTCAACGAGGACATGGTGTCACTGTCGAGGGCAAGCGTCGACATAGGTCGAGAGCTCCTCCAGCCAATTGGTGGGTTCACCGGCAACATTGCTAAACTGTCTGCAAGAATAACGGAAGGCATGGAACAGATAGTTGAGGCAATGGGGCGAACGACCGACTTTGTCGATGCACTGTGGCATGCAGTAGTTTCAGGATACAGCACTGCACCCAAAGTGCCGCACCACCATCCAGCACGACTGATGCGAGACAGGAGGAAGAACTTCCTTCTGATTCGGAAGATGTTTCTTCGCAAACGTCTTCTCCTCCATCCACTAAGGTCATTCTGCTGATGTCACCCCCCCCACCCCCACCCCCCCACCCCACCCCACCCCCCGCCACAGCAGCAGTCCTTGAGGTACTCTGGTGCAAGACATCTTGGTCCTGTTACTCGGGGATTATGTGGGAAATGGGGGGTTACAACAAGGGGGGGGGTCAAGTTACAGGAGGGAAGTGTGGCCACATCTAGGGACGGGGGGCCGTATATTATTATTGTTATTAAAAAAAAGTTGTTGAATGTTGACTGTTGGGCATGGTGGGAGGGTGTTGTTGTATTAAAAATGTTGTTCACTGTTGGGGTTTGGGGAAGGGGTGGTGGGTGTTATATATGTTTGTTAACAAAATTTTAAAAGTACCTATTAAATTATTAATTTTTTAAATTTAAGTTTAAAATTGTTGTTAATTGTCTTCTAATAACGTAAGGTAAAACATCAATACAAGAGTTGCAAACAATGGCCAGGCCAGGCCAGGCAAGGGTGAAAAGTAACGCAACTGTAACTGTCACCAACATAACTTCACACAAAGCGTTCATTTATGTACTGCTGACGCAAGAGTTTTGCAACTGCATAACTACCATGGGGCTTTTCCAGTGGTGTGGGTGGGGGGTGGGGACATGGGTTCATCGCCAGGATGATTGTCCTCCCTGAGGTCCTCATCCTCCTCCTTGTCCTCCTTTTCTATCTCCCCTCTCTCCTGAGGTAGACCGGCAGTCTCATCGGCCAATTGTTGTCCTCTCCTGATAGCTAGGTTATGCAACATGCAGCACACCACAATGAACTCAGCGACCTGGTCAGGGTGGTACTGTAGGTTGCCTCCTGAGTGGTCCAGGCATTTGACGTGCTGCTTCATAACTAATTGTCTTTTTGACGATATTGCATGTGGTTATATGGCTTTCATTGTAGCGCTTCTCGGCTTCTGTCTGGGGCTTACATAGGGGGGGTCATGAGTGAGCTGGCAAGGCCATATCCTATATCCCCCAACATCCAACCGTGCCATCCAACTCTTAAACAGGTCAGAGACAGTGCTCTCATGCAAGTTGTGCACATCATGGATACTCCTTGGAAAATTTACATTTACTGCCATGATTATTTGCTTGTGGTCGACAACGAGCTGCACATTACATTCAGGGAGTGGAATTCCTTTTGGTTCCGAAACACCTCTGCACCTTGCAAAGGTGCTTGCAGGGCGGTGCGCGTACAGTCTAATGCTCCCTGCACCTAGGGAAGTTTGCTATTCTCGAGAAACCCAAAGCTCTCTCAGTCTGTGCCTCCCCGGTCATAGGGAAGCTTATAAAGTCCATCCTGCATGTGTAAAAGGCTTCAGTCACTTGTCGAATGCAGCAATGTGTAGTGTGCTGAGAGATATCGCAAATGTCGCCAGCTGAGGCCTGAAAGGAGCCCGATGCGTAGAAGGAAAGTGTAGCAGTAATCTTAACCTCGATGGGCAGTGCGGTCCTGATGGTGCCAGTAGGCTGCAGATCTCCCTTAATTAGCTGGCATATCTCACAGATGACCTCCTTTCGGAATCGCAGCCTTCTAATGCATGTATGATCGGACAAGTCCAGGTATGATCGCTTATCCTTGTAAATGCGTTAGGTGTAACGTGTCCTCCTTGTGAGAAGCCTGCCACCTCTTTGATTGGGCACATAATGCTCTTCAATAAACCTTCTCCTGTCTCTATTCTGCAGCATGTGATTAGTCATCAATACTGGTTGAGAAATTACAGAAATTACATCACTATAAATCGCTATAAATGCACTTACTTTGTCCTCAGCAAATACAAATGTGATTAGATGATTGGTGTCATGTTTGTCACCTCACATAACTGTAACCTTTATGTAACAACACTGTACACTGTATACATCTGAGAAATGCACACCTTGACCACAGGGGGTGAACTTGTGGGAGACACTCCTCACCTGGTCATCCAGGTATATAAAGGGAGGTCCCACGCAGGGCCATCACTTCTTGGTCCTGTGAATAAAGATACAGGTCACAGAGTGACCTTGTCTCCAGTATGTGCCTCCTGTTGATTTGCTGTAGTGTGTAAGGACACAACATTTGGCGACGAGAAACAGGAATCAACAATCCAAGAGAATGGCCACCGGTAGCACGGAGGTACGGTACTGTGTTGGTGAGGACTAGGGCGATTTAGTTGAGAGGCTCCAGTAGAGCTTTGTCACGAAGGACTGGCTGGGAACGGCAGCGGCTGACAAGCGAAGGGCGCATCTACTTACCAGCTGTGGACCTAAGACGTACGCGCTGATGAAAGACCTGCTCGCACCCGAGAAGCCGGCGGACAAGACCTTCGAAGAGCTCAGCAAACTGAACGGTGAGCACCTCAAACTGGCGAGTAGTATACACATGGCCCGACACCGATTCTATACGCACCGACATTGGGAAGGGCAGAGCATACCGGACTTCGTTGGGGACCTTCGGCGCTTGGCCAGCCTCTGTAAGGTCACAGATGCCTGCAGTGGGAGATGTTACGGGATTTCTTCATTGAGGGCATTGGTCATGTCGGGATTTTTAGGAAGCTAATTGAGACCAAGGACTTGACCTTGGAAGCAGCGGCGTTGATGGCTCAAACCTTCATGGCGGGGAGGAGGAAACCAAGATCATATATGCGCGCAACTCTGCTCCCAGCGTGGCGATGGAGCAGGGAGTAAACATGGTAAACGCGACTCAGAACCCTGCAGGCAGGCAAGGGCATTTCGACAACAACCAGGCAGTAACAGACTATTGGGTGGGTCCACAACAGAGACAATGGCAGGTTGAACGGACATTTACACCATCACAAGGGACAATATGTCCCGGGATGGGACCATTGACACCCACAAACAGAGTGCTCAAGAGTAATCAAAGAGACAATCAGAGAGAAATGCCTGGTAGCTGCTCTTTTGTTCACAACAATCTCAGCTTATGCTGAGGTGCGGGGGCAAACATGCTGTGAAGACCTGCCGGTTTCAACAATTCATCTGCAGAAATTGTAACTTGAGTGGACATTTAGCCAGGATGTGCAGGAAGCCCACAGCGAGGCTGGTTTACAAAGTGGATGAACCACAAGAGGGGCCTGCAAGGCAGGGGTATGCCTGGGACACAGCAATGGATGCTGAAGTTCAGCGGGTCCAGGTGGCAAACATCCACAGCTCATACACAAAAATGCCATCTATGATGATGAGAGTACTGTTAAACAGCATCCTGGTACGCATGGAGCTGGACACAGGAGCCAGCCAATCACTTATGAGTGTCTAACAATTCGAGAAACTATGGCCACTCAGAGCCAGCAGACCCAAACTAGAACACATTGACACGCAATTACGGACGTACACCAAAGAGATCATCCCAGTGCTAGGCAATGCAAGCAATGTTGGTGGTCACACATAATGGATCTCAGAACCGGCTGCCACTTTGGATTGTCCCGGGAAATGGTCCCGCACTTTTGGGGAGGAGCTGGCTAGCCGAGGTGAACTGGAAATGGGGGGATGTGCACGCCATTTCATCTGTGGAGTGAAGTTCATGCTCACAGGTCCTACAAAAGTTCGAGTCATTATTTCAACCTGGCATCGGGACTTTCAAAGGCACCAAAGTAAGGATACGCATCACCTCGGACGCCAGACCAGTGCACCACAAAGCCAGAGCTGTGCCGTATGTGATGCGGGAGAAAATTGAGAGTGAGTTGGACAGGTTGCTAAGAGAGGGCATAATTTCGCCTGTTGAATTCAGCGACTGGGCAAGCCCCATCATCCCTGTTCTAAAAGCGGATGGCTCGGTCAGGATCTGTGGCGACTACAAGGCCACCATCAACCAAGTGTCCCTTCAGGACCAATACCCGCTTCCGAGAGCGGAGGATCTTTTTGCCACGCTGGCAGGCGGCAAGCTGTTCACCAAGTTGGACCTCACTTCGGCATACATGACCCAGGAACTGGCCGAAGAATCCAAGCTACTGACCACCATCACCACGCACAAGGGACCGTTAATCTACAACAGGTGTCCATTTGGCATTCGTTCAGCAGCCACCATCTTTCAGAGGAACATGGAAAGCCTGCTCAAATCCATCCTCGGAACAATCGTATTTCAGGACGACATCCTTATCACGGATCGAGACACCGAGGAACACCTCCACAACGTGGAGGAGGTGCTACGCCGACTGGACCGGCTAGGCCTGCGACTAAAGAATTCCAAGTGTGTGTTTTTGGTCCCAGAGGTCGAGTTTTTGGGCAGGAGGGTTGCTGCAGACGGGATCCGGTCCATCGAATCCAAAACAGAGGCGATCCGTCGTGCGCCCAGGCCCAGCAACACATCGGAGTTGCGTTAATTTCTGGGACTATTTAACTATTTCGGGAACTTTCTGCCGAACTTAAATACATTGCTGGAGCCGCTATACGTGCTCCTGCGTAAGGGTTGCAATTGGTATTGGGGGGACTTTCAGGAATGGGCTTTCAATCGAGCGTGGAACCTGCTTTGTTCTAATAAGTTATTGACCCTTTACGACCCCTGTAAGAAATTGGTTTTGACATGTGGTGCTTCATCCTATGGGGTTGGGTATGTGTTGCAGCAGAGTAATGGTGAGGGCCAACTCCAACCTGTGGCTTATGCCTCCAGGTCGCTCTCCCAAGCAGAAAGGGGGTATGGGATGGTTGAAAAGGAAGCACTCGCATGTGTCTATGGGGTGAAAAAGATGCACCAGCACCTTTTTGGCAGAAGGTTCAAGTTAGAAATGGACCACAAGCCGTTAACATCCCTTTTGTCCGACAGCAAAGCTGTCAATGCCAATGCGTCAGCTCGCATACAGCGATGGGCTCTCAAGCTGGCTGTGTATGACTACACCATATGGCACCGGCCAGGCACCGAAAATTGCATTGACGCGCTCAGCAAGCTTCCACTGGCCACCACTGAGGGGGCAGCGGAGCAAAGCGCGGAGATGGTCATGGCTGTCGATGCCTTTGACAGCGCAGACTCCCCCATCACAGCCCACCAGATCAAAACCTGGACAAACAGAGATCCCCTCCTATCTCTGATTAAGAAATGTGTCCTGACTGGGGATTGGGCGCCCGTACACGGAGCATGCCCTGAAAAGGTCAGACCATTTCACAGACGGATGAATGAACTCTCCATCCAAGCCGACTGCCTACTTTGGGGCAGCCGGGAAGTCATGCCCCAGAGGGGTAGGGAAGCATTCATCAGGGAACTCCACAGCGAGCACCCAGGCATCGTGCTTATGAAAGCCATTGCCCGGTCACATGTATAGTGGCTGGGAATTGATGCAGACCTGAAACACTGTGTTCGCAGGTGCACAACGTGTGCCCAGCTGGGCAATGCCCCCAGGGAGGCCCCACTCAGCCCGTGGCCCTAGCCCACCAAGCCATGGTCACGTATTCACGTAGACTACGCGGGCCCGTTCATGGGAAAAATGTTCCTCATTGTTGTTGATGCGTACTCGAAATAGATCGAGTGCATCATATTGAATTTGTGCACGACATCCACCACAGTGGAGAGTCTGCATGCGGTCTTTGCGAGCCACGGCTTGCCGGACATCCTAGTTAGCGACAATGGCCCGTGTTTCACTAGCTATGAATTCCGGGAGTTCATGTTGAGTAATGGCATCAAACATGTCAGGACAGTGCCGTTCAAGCCGGCTTCCAATGGCCAGGCGGTCCAAATCATAAAGCAAAGCATACTCCGGATTCAAGGACCCTCCCTTCAATACCGTCTATTGCGCCACCTGCTGGCCTACAGGTCCCGACCGCACTCGCTCACGGGAGTCCCGCCAGCGGAACTACTCATGAAACATACACTTAAAACTCGGCTGTCCCTCATTCATCCAGTCTTGTCAGACATTGTTGAGGGCAAGCGCCAGTCCCAAAATTAGTGCCATGACCGTAACTCAAAGGGGAGATGGATAGAAATCGATGACCCTGTATTTGTTCTTAATCACGCAGTGGGGCCCAAGTGGCTTGAGGGTACTGTAATTGGTAAAGAGGGGAATAGGTTCATAGTGGTCAGACTCAACAATGGGCAGATATGCCACAAACATCTGGACCAAGTAAAAAAAAAGGTTCAGCATGGACACTGAGGAACCTGAGGAAGATCATGAGATGCTGCCCACATCACTGCCAGTGAATGAGCAACAAGAACCGTCAGCAGCATGCACAGTCCCTGCGGTCAGCACGGACGAGCCAGAATCACCACAGGTGACAAAGACGCATGCCAAGGCTCAACAACCAGAGCCCCAACTGTGGCGCTCAACGAGAGAGCGTCAACCGCCTGAAAGACTCAATCTTTGACCCAAAGACGTTGGGGGGTGGTGATGTCATGTTTGTAACCTCACATAACTGTAACCTTTATGTAACAACACTGTACACTGTATACACCTGAGAAATGCACACCTTGACCACAGGGGGTGAACTTGTGGGAGACACTCCTCACCTGGTCATCCAGGTATATAAAAGGAGGTCCCACGCAGGGTCATCACTTCTTGGTCCTGTGAATAAAGGTACAGGTCACAGAGTGATCTTGTGTCCAGTATGTGCCTCGTGTTGATTTGCTGTAGTGTGTAAGGACACAACAATTGTCAAGAGTGAAACACGTCCTTACTCCACTTACAAATTGCTTCCCCTGACAAGCACTTCAAACAGCCTTTTATTAAAGATCCTCCGATTTATAAAATGGAGTCTGTAGTGCCGAGTTAAGGTCAAGTGATTGCAGCTTTTCTTCAGCGTCTTTTTGGGTCAGTGATCATTTGGGCGAATTATGGGCCTAAAAGTAGTGCTCGATGATCATCTGGGCGATAATCGGGCGCTAGTTTCCATTATAACCAGTATTCTCACTGTTGCATGAGGATGACGTCAGATTTTTTTTTTAAATAGGCTGGGCGATGCAGCTCATTCCTGTATGCCGAAAGTTGCGCCGGCGATAAATGGTCTATAATCGGGCGCTAGTTTCCATTTTTCAGCAAAAATGGGCGAAAACCTGAATCTCAGCGCTTATATGGGTGCTAAATGGGCGATGACGTGCCGAACGTCTAGCCCTAAAAAGACAGTAAGAGCTTCTACAGGTATATAAAAAGGAAACGAGTAGCTAAATGAAACGTTGGTCCCTTAGAGGATGAGACCAGGGAATTAATAATGGGAAACAAGGAAATGGCCGGGACTTTGAATAATTATTTTGTATCGGTCTTCATGGTAGAGGACACTAAAAACATCCCAATAATTGATAATCAAGGCGCTATTGCGGGGGAGGGATATGGGGCGGGAACTTAAAACAATCACTATCACTGGAGATAAAGTACTAGGCAAACTAATGGGACTAAAGGTGGACAGGTCCCCTGGACCTGATGGCCTGCATCCTAAGGTCTTAAAAGAAGTGGCTGCAGAGATAGTGGATGCATTGGATGTAATCTACCAAAATTCCCTGAATTCGGGAGCGAACCCAGCGGACAGGAAAACCGCAAATGTAACGCTCCTATTTAAGAAAGGAAACAGAAAGCAGGAAATTATAGACCAGTTAACCTGACATCTGTTGTTGGGAAATTGCTGGCATCCATCAATAAGGAAGTAGTAGCAGGATATTTAGAAAATCATAATGCAGTCAAGCAAAGTCAGCATGGTTTTATGAAAGAGAAATCATGTTTGACAAATTTGCTGGAGTTCTTTGAGGATGTAACAATCAGAGTGGTTAAAGGAGAACCAGTTGATGTTGTATATTTGGATTTCCTGAAAACATTCGATAAGGTGCCACACAAAAGGTTACAGCACAAGTTAAGAGCTCATTGGGTTGGGGGTAATTTATTAGGGTGGATAGACAATTGGCTAACTAATAGAAAAGAGAGTCAGGATAAATGGGTCATTTTTAGGTTGGCAAACAGTAACTAGTGGGGTGCCACAGGGATCAGTGCTGGGGCCTCAACTATTTACAATTGATATTAATGACTTGGATGAAGGAACCAAGTGTAATGTAGCCAAATTTGCTGATGATACAAAGATAGGTGGGAAAGCAAGTTGTGAGGAGGACACAAAAAATCTACAAAGGGATATAGATAGGCTTGATGAGTGGGCAAAAATTTGGCAGATATAGTATAATGTGGGAAAATGTGAGGTTATCCACTTTGGTAGGAGAAATAAAAAAGTAAATTATTATTTAAATGGGGAGCGATTACAAAATGCTGCAGTACAGAGGGATCTGGGGGTTCTTGTGCATGAAACACAAAAAGTTAGCATGCAGGTACGGCAAGTAATCAGGAAGGCAAATGGAATGCTGGCCTTTTTTGCAAGGGGAATGGAGTATAAAAGTAGGAAAGTCCTGCTCCAGCTGTACAGGGCATTGGTACGACCACACCTAGAGTACTTTGTATAATTTTAGTCTCCTTATTTAAGGAAGGATATACTTGCATTGGAGGCAGTTCAGAAAAGGTTCACGAGGTTGAGTCCTGAGATGAAGGGGTTGTCATATGAAGAAAGGTTGAACAGGTTGGGCCTAACCTCCTTGGAGTTTAGAAGAATGAGAGGTGATCTTATTGAAACATATAAGATTCTGAGGGGGCTTGACAGGGTAGATGCAGAGAGGATATCTCCGCTCATGGGGGAATCTAGAACTAGGGGGCATGGTTTCAGAATAAGGGGTCGCCCATTTAAAGCAGAAATGAGAAATTTCTTCTCTGAGGGTCGTGAATCTTTGGAATTCTCTACCCCAGAGAGCTGTGAAGGCTGGGTCTTTGAATATATTTAAGATGGAGATAGACAGATTTTTGTGTGATAAGAGAGTCAAGGGTTATGGGGAGCTGGCGGGGAAGTGGAGTTGAGGCCAGGATCAGATCAGCCATGATCTTATTGAATGGTGGAGCAGGCTCGAGGGGTCAAATGGCCTACTCCTGCTCCTATTTCTTATGTTCTCATGTTCTTATGTGAGGCCAGATGCAAGGTTCCCATTGAAGCCTCACCCATTGCAAGGGCATGCATGCGCTGTTAACCTTGGTACTTGGTTCTGAAGACCCACCCCCGATGTTGTTAACTCCTCAGTCTTTATATGCATCTCAAAGATGGTAGCCTCCCCGTTACAGTTCAATCCTGGCCCCCTAATTCAAACATTGCCACAATTACATCGAACTGTGAAGACTCTCATACAGTAATATCTACTAAACTATGTAAGGCACTGATAGAAGGCCTCTAACTCAGACAATGTCTTTAATCTTACAGGACAAGCTCGCCCACAACCGCAGGGAGCAGATGCGGACTGCAGGAGTAGACTCTGAACTCCAGGACCTGACTCCATTTGAGGAACTCGTCTCAGCCCTGATGGGTGTTCAAGTTGGTACCATGGTGGTTGGTGAGGTCGATCCCCCTGGGGACAGTGACAGTATGTTGAGTTCCTTTGCAGCATCCAGCAGGCCACTTAGGCCTGACACCACAATCCTTCAGCTCTTTCCATGAGACTGCCATTCTCAAATGCATTTGCCCATCTTGGCCCCCTCCCCTGCAGGTAACCATTCTTCTCTGGCTTTGTGGTTTCAGATAATGACTCCGACAGCCAGGGGCCTGCACTGCAGGTGACGGTGGAGAGGACGAGGAGGTGGAGGACACCTCTCTGGACGTGACAAAGGATCCAGCGTCCTCACAGAGCGGAACCAGCAGCTTTTGGTCAGAAGGCGTGGTCGGGGAGATGGAGGTGGGTGATGCTCCGGGGCCCAGTGACCTGCAGCAATGCCATGAGGGATGGGAGATCAGGGGGCCAGCTCCCCGGAGAGTGAGTGCGCACCTGAGTGATGCTCAGCAGCACTCTGATGATAAGGCTGACTGAGAGGATCTCACAAGACAGTCATTGCAGATGCACAGTGATCTGCTGGGTGTTTTGTCAAGGGTGCCCGAGAGTGTCAATGCATTTGCTTTGAGTGTGGTGAAGGCTACCTCAATGATTTCATTTGTTTCTCAGCAGCCCATCGAACCCATCCTTGGTAGATACCAATGGATGTTGGATGCCTCATGTGACCATGGGGTCCTAGACATGATGGCACGGGATATGGCTGACATGGCAGTAGCCATTGAGCACCAGGCCGATGCTATGGTAGGCCTGCAGACTGTCATGTCATCAGTGCGCAGTGGCATCAATCAGCTCTATGGTGTGCTGCAGTCTGCCCTGATGCAAAGCCAGCTTGAATCCACACAGGCACTGACCGCTGCCATTGTGTCTGGGGCCCAATTAGTTGCATGGGGAACATATGGCAAAGCACAGCAGCTATCTGTGCTCAGCGAGATAGCTCCAGATGCTGAGGCTCTGCCCCAGGAGAGTAGCAGTGTGTTGGGCCTGTTGGAACGTGACATTCTCTCAAGACAACATCATTCCGCCCTTGTCCCTGCCGTTCTCTGCAACCCATCCACCACAGAGTACTGCTGCCCATGCTGAGGTGGTGCCATCCGCAGCCAGTCCTTCCAGGGCTCGAGCTGGTGCAGGACGTCCTGCTAGGCCATCAGCTGTGGCAGTGGCGCTAACACAATGACCTTCTACCAGCCTTGCTGCAGGCACTGAGACCCCATTGAGGAAGAGCAGTAGGCCTGGGAGGGGGTGAAGGGAAAGGGCAGAAAAGCATTGAGAAAGAGCCGGTAGATATGTGTGTGCTAGTGGCCAGAAATGGTGACCTTACTAGAATATAAACTCATGTAAATAGATCCGCTTCCATGAGTCATTAAAGTATTGTGTGATGCTGGTCATATACACTGTTCTGGTTCCATGATGAAGTAATGTGAATAGTTGCATGTGGAAATGGGTGATAATGTTTCAAGGGGTGTAGTTGCAATTATTGTTTGCTGTGGATGATAGTGTCCTTTAGTGCTTCTTTACAGCACAATATGTTTTTGTTGTAAATAAAAATTTACACTATCTTGTCTTGCCATTTATATGCACGGAGGCTTAGAGTGTGGGGCACGATGTCTTCAGCAGATGGCCAAGTGAATAGGCTGGCCAGGTGAGGCGGGGCCCACAGTGCCACATGCGAACAATCGATGGGCCCCTGAGCCCTGGGGAAGCCTGCTATCCTGGCGAAGCCACTGGAACGCTCATCCAGGTCTTCCCTGGACATGCTGAACTTGATGTAATCCATTCGTTTGCTGTAGAGAGCGTCGGTAAGCTGGCAAACGCAGCAATGTACTGCAAACTGCAAGATGTTGCATATATTGCCTACAGGAGACTGGAAGGAGCCGATAGCGTAGAAGTTGTGGGCTGCTATCACTTTCACTGCCACTAACATTGAGGTCCTGGTGCCGATGTCAGCTGCGAGGTGACTGTAGGAGGTGGCAGGGCTCCATTACCACCACTTGGTGGAACCTCAGCCTTCTTAGGCACTGGTCCTCGGACATCTCAAGGTAATAATAATGCCCATAGTAAACCCTGTGATTGTACGGCCTCCTGCCCCTCTGACTGGGGGTCTCACCTCTGGCAAGCATCCACATTTACCATAAGTCATCTCTGCAGCCAGCGCCTTTGAAGTTGTTGCCGCAGGATGACGTGCGGTCCGATCACTGCCCCATAACTTTGCAGAGGTAAAAGTGATATGCTCGTTCCAAATGTATCTGATGGTGAAGACAACAATGGCATGGAAATTCCGATGTCCTGGGCCCATACGAACTTTCTACTGACCCGGGAAGGCATCGGAAAAGCCGGTTTTCTGCGCGCAATGCGCATGCGCTGAAAACTGTCTTTTCTGATCTGTCAAGCTTGACAGATCGTAAACATTTCAGGAGTGAGGACATTTGTACGGGCAAGATTTTGCGGGATTTACACAAATCTTGCCTGGAAAATGTCCTCAAAACTCTTGTGCCTGTTGGAAGCAGGCACATAGCCTAATTTTACAGGTGTAAGAGTTTAAAATATATCAAAAACATGATTAAAATAAAATTAAAAAAAACATATTTATGTTAAAACCTTGCCTACTCAGGTAATGTTATTTTAAACTCAAACCCTAACTTTTAAAAATAAATCGTCAATTTATTTTCAGTAAAAAACATTTATAACTTTAATTTCTATTAGTGTATTATGTGAGGTGTTTTTTAAATGTTTTATATAGTGTTTGTGCATTTTGGGGTTTTTCTCATTCATAGTAATAGGAGATTCATAAGTTACGAATCTCCTATTACTAAGAATGAGAAAATACTTACCTGTGATTGGGTGTCCAGGCCCATGTGACTCCTGTGGACGTCCCAATATGAACGCGCTGCGACGCGCAATCCCGAGAGGCCTCCGGACCGGGATCTCAAGCAGGCCTACAGCTTAAGGTAAGTGCGCATTTTATTTCTATTCTACAGTGCTTTGCCCGCGGGAAGTCCTCGAGAGCAATTTCTGGGCCAATGTCTCCGAGATGCTAGTACTGAAGCTTAGGAATCATTAACCGAAGGACATCTGCACCTTTGAACTGTGCGAGCAGCCAACGCAGCACGGACCGCAAACTCTGTGGGCCGGCTGCAACTCCCTGTAAATAACGCCCCGGATTTGATTCCTCACCTTGTGCACGCCTACTTTTTCAGGCGTTATCCCCGCAAGCCGGTAAGTGAGGCGTAGCTCAGGTGCCAGCTCCCTGGAGGGCGAGGTCGCACATGATTTCTGCTGCACAGGACTTAGATGAGGACCTCGATGGGGCAGCCTACAGAAGAACGCTGATGGGTATGCACAATGAAATGCTTGGTGCATTGGCAGACCAGCCAGAAAGTTTTGAATGCATTATCAAGGAGCATGGAGAAGTCCAGCTGCAGCCTCGCACAGGGCTTTGGACAGAGCTTGGAGCAGATCCTTTCCAGCATGGTAGGGCTGGGCAGATCCATTAACGCACTTGTAGACCCAACCATCATACCGCGTCTGATAATCAAAATCTCAGCTTCCGTTGCGGCACAAGCACAAGCCACCCAATGTCTGAGTGCTGCAATGGAAGCTCAGATTATAGTCATGCACGCACAGATTGCTGTCATCATGGCTGAGTTTATTAGTGTTGAAAGGGGCTTGCAGGGTGTGACAGCAGTCCAGCAGTCTACTACTGCAGATTACTAGCATTGCTGAGGTGCTGCCCCGCGGGAGTGACAATGGATCACAGAATGACAGCATTTATCCTCCCGCCACTGTCACTCCGCAGTATCCTTGCTGTTGCCTGTCAGCCAGCTAACTCAGACTACTGCCGCCCATGCCGAGGTGGTGCAGTTCGAAGTCAGGCCTACTAGGCCAAGAGCTCCTCGATGTCGTCCTGCAAAGCCATCTGCAGCTTCCCCCACTGAAAGTCAGCAGCCTTCCACCAGCCATGCTGCAGACACTGGGGTAGGAGCACTAGGATAGGCAAAGGCACACACAAGGGAATGCACAAGGGTGATTAGTTGAATGTTTGATGTAATATTGGATGGATATATAAGAACAGGAGCAAGAATAGGCCATTCGGCCCCTCAAGCCAGCTCTGCCATTCAATAAGATCATGGCTGATCTTCTATCTCATATCCATTTTCCTGCACTATTCCCATATCCCTTGATTCACTTAGTATCCAAAAATCTATCCGTCTCTGTGGATAAAGTTTGTTCGGTTTGTGGTGGCTTTTATTTCAGCATGTGGCCAAGATACCACTGTGATGGTCAGTGACAGCGGGAAGGTAAGGTGTGGGACTCTTGTTGATTGGGGAATTGAGGTTGTGTTCACTCGTACCACAGGTGAATGATTCGATCCCGGATATCCCGACCAGAAAGGGCTGTCTGGGTTGCCTTCTTCCTTCTGCTTCCACTTCCTCCTCTTCTGCCTTCTCCTCTTCCTCCACTTCCTCCACCTCCTCCTCTTTCTCCTCCTCCTCCTCCTGTTCCTGAGCCATATCCATGGTGGCATAGGCTGTGCCTTCTTGATGTCCCACAATGAATTGGGACACATGCTGCCCACAGGTGGTTGGATTGTGGAGTGGAGTCATGAGCGAGATGGTAAAGGATTAACCTTTGTCGCCAGGAGCCATCCTCTGGTTTGTTTTGGTGGCTCAGGACTGAGGGAACAGTGACTAGCACAGAATAAAAGCATCATGACTGTTGCCAGGATCACCGTCATGATATGGTGAGCACGGTCGCACACCAACTGCACATTCAGTGAGTAGTAACACTTGTGGTGAGGTACATCTCAACATTTATACGCGGCACCCGCAAGGGACATGCGTGCAGTCAATGGAGCCATGCATCATGGGGAAATCTGCTATCCTAGAAAAGCTATGTGCACGCTTCATTCACCTGCTCTGTCTGCCACCTCTCTTATGCAGCAGTGGACAGTGAACTGTGTGATGCTACAGATGTTACCTGCTCCAGCCTGGAAGGATCCCAATGCGAAGAAATTCAGGGCCATGGTCGCCTTCACAGCCACTGTCAGCGCTGTCCTTACCCTGGTGTGAGGCGGCAGGTCAAGTTGCAAGAGGTGGCAGAGTTCTGTGAGCACCACCTTCGTAAATCGCAGGCGTCTCAGACACTGCTCCTGGCTCAGGCTGAGGTAAGAGAATTGCTCTCGGAGCTCCCTAGGCGGGTAAGCCCTCCTACTGAGAGCCCTTCTCCCCCTCCTTCTCCTCCCTCTGCGAGCAGCTTGTCCTCTTCTTTGCTGCCTTTGCTCCGTCTCCCTGTCATGCTGCAGGTCAAGGGGATAACAACTTGGAGCAAGTGATCTGACCAGAACTCTTGAATTCAGAAGGCATTTTCCACTTGCAGCAAAACTCACTGTCACCTCACCAATTTTAAAGAACTCTAGCAAGTTCCAAATAGTTTCACAATTTACACAGAGCTAGTAGAAATCAAAAAGCAAGTTACCTGAAAGTTGTTAATAATGTCTTTAAATATCGCTAGTGGGGGTTACATCCTGCTGCTGAATACATGTTCAGCTGTGCGAGGTTAACACAAGGAATTAGTTCCAGCAATGATGATAAAAAATGCAGCACTGGCGTCAAATCAGTGTTGCATTGCGTCTCCACTGGTAGCTCATTGCTCGAGAAAAAACAATATTGGGCCGCTTACCACACAGACAGCAGCCTTCAGGAAAGTTGCAGATGGGAGGTTGGAGCGGGCTATGGCGGGGAAGGTGATCACAAGAACTGTGGAGTTGGGTGGAGCACTCCTGCTCCTCCTGGCTCCAAGAAAAAGATTAAAAAAAAATGAAAATTAACTTGTCTTTAGTTGGAGCACAGGGGCTGCTGTCGCATGCCGTTCAATGCATTTCAGTGGCGAGCCAGACTGCGAGATGCCATTTACGCGAAGCTAATGGCAGAGTTGCGCATCTCGACAGAAATTTTTGGATTTGCATGTTTAAATCGCATCTCTCCTCACCTGAAGTTGCTGTAGGATTTGTGCATAAATAATGTTGAGTGCTGTTAGCCTTGTATTATTTTGACAGCAAATTATGGGGCAACATTGAAAGGCAAACTTCAGATTGCTCCTTCTGCTGAAACTTCCTTCTGATTTAATCAACCATAACATGTCGCTAAGGGAAATTGCAATTTAAAAGGGTGATTTATTTATTTATCTGCTTTTGTTGGAAGATAGTTCAAGGACAGATATGGTCATCAAATCAAAACACTGTGCATTTGGCCTGAGTGGAAAATAAAAGCCTACCTTAGTTCCGAGGGAACTATTTCTCTATATTCCAGACATATGCTTTCTTCAAAGTGAAGAAGGAGCCAGATCATAGCCATCACCTGAATCTGAGAACTAATTGAGAGGATAATTTCAGCAACTGTAGTCTGAATTGGCTTCTTCGTACCATTTCTGATAAAGGTAGGTGTTTCATTGTAACCAGCTTGTGCTTTGACCCTTGAGAGTGGATTTTAACTCCCGGGAGTGGACAGCAATCCCGCATGGGAGCGTGAGTCAGAGGACTAGCAGAATTTAACCGCTGGGCCTCATTTGAAATCCGTTGGTCAGCTGCTCGGCTGTTTCCAGCAAAAAGCAGCTGCTGGTATGTCTGGGGGGACAGAGGGGCGGCTCCAAGGGGTCACGTGGCTAGGAAACTGGGGTAACAGTTGCCTGAACTTTCCTTGTGGGGCATGGAAGATCATTTCTGCTCTTTATTAAGTACAATTTAAAATAACTGAGTGAAAAGCAAGCTTTGAGCAACTGGTCAGAGCCAGCAGGTTTTTAAATCATAGAATCATAAAACCATAGAATGGTTACAGCACAGAAGGAGGTTATTCGGCCCGTCGAGCCCCTGCCGAGCCTTTTACAAGGCTTTTAGACATATTCTGAGCACCTTTCTCAACAACACAGCCCTTCCGTTCCGATGTGATATGCTTAGAGCAGTCCCCATTGCCAAGAGTCTATTAAATTTCATAGTCTAAATGGTCATCAAAGCAATAGAATTAATCAATGTCATAAATTATTTTCATTAAGAATAAAGTCTGACAAGTGCTGTTTGATAGTTACAGACCAACATTTAATGTATTGGTCTTATGTCAAATAACCGACTACATTGGTAGCTGACATCTGAATTTTAGCAATTTAATTTTCAGATACTTAGTAAATTAAAAAAAGTTTGAGCTTTTATATAAACAAATTGCAAAGCCTCAAAAATGATGCAGGAGCGATTTTTAAAACTAACTATATACAACTAAAAACAAAAATCAGTTCTCTGTAAGAAAAGTTTTCGGGGCTAAATTGGAAGGTCACTGAAAACGGACGCTGGGATCGCGATTAGCTCATGCCAGTTGCTTCCGATGCAGGCAGCATATAAACTTCATGCTGCCTGGTAATTTACATGATTGCAGCGCTGAGGTAGCACTAAATGTACTGTTCAGCGGATGAGTGCTTCAGCAGTGAGCCCAAGTTCTTGCGAGGCTAGCATCACTTAAAGGTAGCCTGCACTACTTAAAGCCAGCCTGCACCTCTTAAAGGGGAGGTGCATTCTGGCTGGAACAGGTGCTGCAAGTGGCTGGGGAAGAGAGTTTGACCTGGAAGTACAGTGAATAACAGGGGAGAGAGCGTGCTCCAAAGTTCTCAGATGTAGCACTGGAGGCTTTGGTGGAGAAAGTGGACAGGAGGAGAGAGGTCCTCAGTCTACATGGGGCCAGGAAGCCCTCCAGACAAACTATGTCAAGGCAGTGGGAGCAAATAGCTGTGGTGGTCAATGCCAGAGGTCAAGCCCTGAGGATCCGGATGTAGTACTGCAAAAAGTTCAATAACTTCACATGAGTGGTCAAGGGCACTGAATTCATCTGCAATTGCCATATCCCACCAACTGCACCACGAGCCGCACACACTAATCAATTCACCACACTCCCATCACTTACCTACCAACAATCTCTATCAAACAGGACTCATACCTAACATTAATAACTTCACCTCACCTATTTAGCATTGCTGCAACTCCTCACACCCACATCTCACAGCTTGCACACACTGCCAGCTATTCAACCATGACAGGCACATCACCCAAACACATTGCAATACACTCATTTACACACATCCCTCTCCCTTGCAGGATGGGATGGCACATAACTGGAGGTAGCAGGGGCTACATGTAGCGGGAGAGGCGCATCTACATGGAGCAGCCATCGCTGAGCCTGTGGTCAGCAGTGGGGCTGAAACAATCAAAGCTGACGGTATGCTCATACCTAATCCTCCTTCTCACATCCCACTTCCCCATCATCGCACAATCTCTTCTAAGTTACATGCTGCTGATGGTGTAAGCATGCACCTCTTGCTTTCCCCTCACCCCTCGCCACAACCCTACTCTTTGTGTTTTTCTCCTTTCAGAAACCCAAGAACTACAAACTGGCCAGGCAGTGGTAGCAGAGCAAGAACTGGAAGAGGAAGAAGGCAGTGATGTTGAAGACTCAGCACCATCATTTGATTTCCACACTCGCAGACACCAGCTCAGATACTGATACTCTGCGTACTATAGAGGATAGCTTAGATGCGGGATCTGCACGTGGCGAGACACCGGGCATGAGTGGCCTGCAGCCAGGACAGGACCAGCCAGCGCAGGTGCCAACTCCCCGGAGGGCAAGGTCACACATGAGCTCTGCTACAGAGGACTCAGGCACTTTGAAGAGGGAGGCTACAAAAGAAGGTTGATGTATATGCACAATGAAATGCATGGTGCATTGGCAGGCCTGCCAGAAAATCTGCATGCAATGTCAAGGACCATGGAGGAGTCCAGCTCCAGCCTTGCACAGGGCTTTGCGCAGTGCTTGGAGCTCATCATTTCCGGCATGGAAGTGATGGCCAACTCCATTAGCACACTTGCAGACCCAAACAGGATGCAGTGTCTCAGCTTTCATTGCAGCACAAACAGAAGCCACCCGATGTCTGGGTGCTGCAATAGAAACTCAGACTCCTGTTATGCAAGCTCAGCTTGCTGACACACAAGCTTAGACTGCTGCCATTCGTGGCTGCGCTTACTAGTGTTCAAAGAGATTTGCAGGGTATCATAAAGGTATAGTAATCTGTCCTCCAACAGGTTACTAGGATTGCTGAGGTGCCACCCCGGGGAAGTGGCAGTTGCTTTGTACAGCACAAACCTGCTGTTCTCTCTCAAGGTGACAGCATTCGCCTCTCACCCTTGCCACTCCGCTAGTGTCCTTGATGTTGCCTGTCAGGCAGCCAGTCCAGACTGCTGCCGGTGATGCCGAGATGTTGCAGTCAAAAGCTAGGTCTTCTAGGCCCAGAGCGTCCACCAAGGCCATCTACAATCTCTCTCTTGAAAGTCAGCAGCCTTCCACCATCTATGCTGCAGCCTCTGGGGTAGCACTGAGTCGGAGCACTAGGACCGGCAAAGGTGCATGGAAGACAGGCACGAAGGGAATGCACAAGGACGATTAGTTTAATTTTGTATGGAATATGGCATGCTTTGATTTATAAATTTAGTTTGGAGTGTCTATTTTCTGTTGGCTTTGTTGTGTCCTTAGATAACAATGACTCCACGAGGCAGTGTGTTGTACTTGAACTGTAGTGACTTAGTCCTTTATTAGTTAACTCCAGAGTGAAGATCACACCTGATGGCCTGCCTTTTATATTAGGCCAGGCACACCTGTACAGGTAACCTACAAGTCTCCCACTGCTGTGCCCTCTGGTGGCACACCTTGATATGGTACCAACAGTGACCATGGAAGATACATGACAGACTTTAACTTTTGTATTGTGGCCAAGCGGACGCTGTGATGATCAGTGACAAGGGAAGGTAAGTTGTGGGGCTGTTGGTGAATGGGGAATTGGGGTTGTGTTTAATCGTAGAATAGCTGGATGTCGATCATGGACAGCCTGGCCAGAAAGGAGTTGCCTGGGTTGCCTCCTTCCTCCCGCCTCCTCCTCCTGCTCCTCAGATGATCGCCGCATAGCTGGTGGAAAGAGCTGTGGTCTCATGATGGCGGGGTTCTTCAGCATGCAGCAGACCACTGCGAATCTCAACACCTGCTCTGCCGAGTACTGCAGGGCTTCTCCAGAACAGTCCAGGCAGCGGAAGTGTTGCTTTAGCATGCCAATGGCCTGCTCAATGATGTTTTGTTGTATGTCTGCTGCTCACCTGTGCATGGATTGCATACTGGAGTCATCAGTCGCGTTGTTAACGGATAGCCCTTTGTCTCCTGATATCCACCCTCTGGTTTGTCACAGTGGCTCAAATGCAGATGGGACAGCAGACTGCCGCAGAACGAAGGCATCATGACTGTTGCCAAGATATGGAGCATTGACCTGCAAGGTTCACTGAATATGGTCACACGCCAGTTGGACACTGAGGGAATGGAATCTCTTTCGGTTGCAGTACATCTCAGAGTTGAGATTCAGCACGCACAAAGCAACCTGCGTGCAGTCAATAGCACCCTGCACCATGGGGATGCCTGCAATCTTCGTGAAGCCATGTGTTCGCTCCACCTGCTGTTCTCTGGCCAGAGAGAAGTATAATGTATTTAACCCTGTGTAACCTGCGTGACACCTGACTACCAGAGGGCCCACCTGTTGGAGTCCCAAGGGATCCCAGCAACCCTTGGGAGCACAGTATAGAAGCAGGCCACCCACAAGGTACCTGCACTCTGGAGTCTTATTAAAGGAGCTAAGGTCACACTTGCTCATTGTACACAGTACTCAGTTTCATCCTTTATTATGAGTGTACCAATTAGCGATGAGGTAACGAGCAACCGTGCAAAAATGCAAAGAACAGTCGGTATCCTGGAGAAGTTCTCAGAAGGGGATGATTGGGGGCCTTCATGGAGAGACTCGACCAATACTTCGTGGCCAACGAGCTGGAAGGGGACGAGAACGCTACCAAACGAAGGGTGATCCTTCTAACTGTGTGAGGCAACAACCTATGGCCTCATGAAGAATCTCCTGGCCCCGGCAAAATCGACAGAGAAATCTACGAAAAATTGTGTACGCTGGTCCGGGAGCACCTAAATCCTAAAGAAAGTGTTTTGATGGCGAGGTATCGGTTCTACACGTGTCAACGATCGGAGGGCCAGGAAGTGGCGAGCTATGTCGCTGAACTAAGGCGCCTCGCAGGACATTGCGAGTTTGCGGGTTTCCAAGAACAAATGCTCAGAGACTTTTTTGTACTGGGCATTGGCCATGAGACAATCCTTCGCAAACTGTTGACTGTAGAAACTCCGAATCTAAGTAAAGCCATAACGATAGCCCTGGCATTTATGTCCACCAGCAACAACACCAAACAGATTTTGCAGAGCAAATAAGTTTCGGCTAGTACTAAAGTAAAGTCGGTCTCACGCAGAAATATACATGGCAGAACGTACACGACGGCTGCTGCTGCCCGACCTCAATTGACCCAGAGTCCGCCATCAATCGTTAATGCGAGGCAGTTAACACCTTGTTGGCGCTGCGGAGGTGATCATCGGCCCCATCAATGCCGCTTTAAGCACTATGCGTGCAATGGTTGCAGAACAATGGGACACCTCCAACGAATCTGCAGGCGAGCTGCAAACCCTGCAAACCACCACGTTTCAGAGGAAGATCGATGCACTGTGGATCAGGCAGAATTAGAGACTCATACGGAGGAGGCAGAAGTCTACGGGGTACAAACATTCACTACGAAATGTCCACCAATAATGTTGAACGTTGAACTGAATGGTATTCCATTATCTATGGAACTGGACACGGGGGCAAGTCGGTCCATAATGAGTAAAAAGGCCTTCGCCAGGCTGTGGGGAAAGA
The DNA here is from genome assembly GCF_044704955.1 of Pristiophorus japonicus. NCBI lineage: Eukaryota > Metazoa > Chordata > Chondrichthyes > Pristiophoridae > Pristiophorus > Pristiophorus japonicus. Next base: position 388,094,817 of record NC_091977.1, read on the forward strand.
AGGCACACAGGCCCAAGCTCAGCCCCATTCACACCAAACTAAGGACTTACACCAAGGAACTAATCCCTGTAATTGGCAGTGCTGAAGTCAAAATTTCCTATGATGGAGCAGTACACAAACTCCCGCTGTGGATTGTGCCAGGGGATGGCCCCACGTTGTTTGGCAGAAGCTGGCTGGGAAAAATCCACTGGAACTGGGATGACATCCGAGCGCTTTCGTCCGTCGACGACGCCTCATGTGCTCACGTTCTGAGCAAGTTCCCATTGTTGTTCGAGCCAGGCATTGGAAGCTTCCAGGGGGCGAAAGTGCAGATCCATTTGATTCCCGGTATGCGACCCATCCACCACAAGGCACAGGTGGTACTGTACATGATGCGTGAAAAAGTGGAAATTGAGCTGGACAGACTGCAACGTGAAGGCATCATCTCGCCGGTGGAATTCAACGACTGGGCCAGTCCGATTGTAGCGGTACTTAAGGAGGACGGCATGGTTAGAATTTGTGGGGACTGTAAAGTAACGATTAATCGTTTTTCACTGCAGGACCAGTACCCGTTACCCAAGGCAGATGACCTATTTGCGACCCTGGCTGGAAGGAAGACGTTCACCAAGCTGGACCTGACCTCGGCCTACATGACGCAGGAGCTGGAGGAGTCTTCGAAAGGCCTTACCTGCATCAACACACACAAAGGTCTGTTTATCTACAACTGGTGCATGTTCGAGATTCGGTCAGCAGCGGCAATCTTCCAACGGAACATGGAGAGCCTGCTAAAGTCGGTTCCTTGTACAGTGGTTTTCCAGGACGACATATTGGTTACAGGTCGGGACACCATGGAGCACTTGAATAATCTGGAAGAGGTTCTTAGTCGGTTGGATCGCATGGGACTCAGGTTGAAACTCTCGGTGTGTTTTCCTGGCACAGGAGGTCGAGTTCTTGGGAAGAAGAATCGCAGCGAACGGCATCAGACCCACTGACACCAAGACAGAGGCCATCAAGAACGCGCCAAGACCACAGAACGTGACGGAACTGCGGTCATTCCTGGGACTCCTTAATTATTTCGGTAATTTCCTACCTGGGTTAAGCAGCGCTACTGCGCAAGGGAGACGACTGGATATGGGGGAATTCACAACAGGCTGCCTTTAAGAAAGCCAGAAATCTGTTGTGTTCAAACAAACTGCTTGTCCTGAAAAACCCTTGTAAACGATTCGTGCTAACTTGCGATGCGTCGTCATACGGAGTCGGGTGTGTGTTACAACATGCTAATGAATCGGGGATTTTGCAACCGGTCGCTTATGCATCCAAGAGTTTGTCCAAGGCCGAAAGGGCCGACAGCATGATTGAAAAAGAGGCTCTGGCGTGCGTCTACGGAATGAAAAAGATGTACCAGTACTTATTTGGCCTCAAGTTTGAGCTTGAAACTGATCACAAGCCGCTCATATCGCTGCTCTCTGAGAGCAAAGGGATCAATACCAATGCCTCTGACCGCATCCAAAGATGGGTGCTCATGCTGTTGGCACACAATTATGTAATCCGTCACAGACCGGGCACAGGGAACTGCGCAGATGCTCTCAGTCGGCTGCCATTGCCCACTACCGGGGTGGAAATGGCACAGCCAGCGGACTTGTTCATGGTCATGGAAGCATTCGAGAATGAAAAGTCCCCCGTTACGGTCTGCCAGATCAGGACCTGGACCAGCCAGGATCCTTTACTGTCTTTGGTTTAAAAAAACTCTGTCCTCCATGGGAGCTGGTCCGGTGTCCCAGTGGAGACGCAGGAGGTGATTAAGCCGTTCCACAGACGCAAAGACGAGTTGTCCCTGCAGGCGGACTGTCTATTGTGGGGCAATCGCGTGGTCTTGCCCAAGAAATGCAGAGATACGTTCATATGTGAACTGCACAACACTCACCCAGGCATCGTAATGATGAAAACCATAGCCAGATCTCATGTGTGGTGGCCCGGCATCAACTCAGATATAGGGTCATGCATGTGCCAGTGCAACACTTGCTCTCAGCTGAGCAATGCTGAGTTTGTAGTTGTTGCCCTCCAAACCGTGGTCGAGGATCCACGTAGACTGCGGGCCCATTTCTAGGCAAAATGTTTTTGGTTGTCGTGGACGCTTACTCAAAGTGGATTGAATGTGCAATAATGTCAGTAAGCACGTAAAACGGCCACTATTGAAAGCCTACGAACCATGTTTGGCACGCCCAGCTTGCCTGATGTCCTAGTCAGCGACAATGGTCCGTGTTTCACCAGTGCTGAATTCAAGAAATTCATGATCCGCAACGGGATCAAACACGTCACATCTGCTCCGTTCAAGCCCGCATCCAACGGCCAGGCAGAATGGGCAGTTCAGACCATCAAGCAAAGCTTGAAACCTGTGTCGGAAGGCTCCCTGCAGACCCGGCTGTCCCAAGTGCTACTCAGCTACCGCACCAGACCCCACTCACTCGCTCATGAAAAAGGTGCTCAAAACAAGGCTCTCTCTTGTCCACCCTGATCTCCATGATCCCATGGAGGGCAAGCGGCATCAACAAAGTGTGTACCATGACCGCGCATATTTGTTTGTTCTCAGTTATGGACATGGTCCCAAATGGCTCGCTGGCATCGTTACAGCCAAAGAGGGGGAGTAGGGTGTTTTAGGTCAAATTGGCCAATGGACAAACGCACAGAAAACATTTGGACCAAATCAAATTGCGGTTCACCAACAGCTCCGAACAACCCAAAGAGGACACCACCAACTTTGACCCTTCAACACACACACAAGTGGCAACTGACATCATGAGTGACCACGATGCCAAACTCATCATCCCCAGCAGCCCGGCAGGGCCGGCTGCCCAACAGCCCAGTGAAGAACTGACCAACCCATCCATACCAGCATTTGTACCGAAACGATTGACAAGGGAGCGTAAAGCCCCAGATCGTCTCACCTTGTAAATAAGTGTACTGTTGACTTCACGGGGGTGTGATGTAATGTATTTAACCCTTTGTAACTTGCATTACACCTGACCACCAGAGGGCCCATCTGTTGGAGTCCCAAGGGATCCCCGCATCCCTTGGGAGCACAGTATATAAGCAAGCCACCCACGAGGTACCTGCACTCTGGAGTCTAATTAAAGGAGCTAAGGTCACACTTGCTCATTGTACACAGTACTCAGTTTCATCCTTTATTATGAGTGTACCAAGGAGGAAATGTAATCGGCTCTTTAAATACAGAGACTCAATTACCTCTCTTTTGCAACAGTGCACGGCAAACTGGAAGATGTTGCAAATATCTCCTGCTCCAGCCTGGAAGGAGCCCGAAGCATTAAAGTTCATGGCCACCATGACTTTCACAGCCACTAGTAAAGCAGTCCTCGCCCTGCTCTGAGGATGCAGTTGCAGCTGCAGGTGACAGATTTTAGTGAGGATATCCTTTGTGAAGCGTAGACATCTGACACACTGTTCCTCGCTGAGGTTCAGGTGGGAGAATTGCTCCCTGAACTCCCTGGGCAGACATGGCCTCCTGCTGAGTGCCCTTCTCCCCATCCTCCCTCTGCCAGCAGCTTGTCCTGCTCTGTGTTGCCTCTGCTCATTCTCCCTGTCATGCTGTAGGCCAAGTGGACTGCTTACTACTGCACCCATGTCTGGGAGCAACTGGTCTGTGCAGAAGCCTTGAAGTCAGGGGAAAATCCTTCAGCACGTGCCACACCATTCCCTGTAGACTTTAGCACCTTTAAAGAACTGTACAAAGAACCACACACTACTATAAACTCAGCAACAGCCAGTAGAAACCAATCAGCAACTAACCTGTACGTAGTTGATGATCCCTTTAAATAGCGCAGGCGAGGGGTCCTATCTGCTGCTGAACACGTGTTCAACTGTATATGTTAGCTGGAGTGTGAGCTCCAAAATGGAAGCACTGGCATCAAATGAGCATTGCATGCTGCTTGATGTCACGATCTGCCTACTCTGCATACTTTTGTCGCAAGCTCCCTGTGGCTGTGCTAAGATGGTGTCCGGCGCAGCCCATACCACAAGTGTCCGTACGTGCCGTGGACTCCATTTTGGACCTCAATCGGCACCCGTAGTGCTCAAACAACGGGCACTGCAAAGCCGAATTTTGCAGCCTTCTTTTCTAAGCAGCTGGGTAAATCATAATGTTGCTGTAGTACCTGTTATGCAGGTGGATGGTGCTGTGATAAGCTAATGTTGGCTGTCATGTTACATGTTTTATAAAACACAAGCAGTGGTCAACTGTCCATAAGAGTCTGCATTGTCTTTCCATCCCTGACCACTACAGCAATGCTTCTACTGGATCACAGAAGCTTACAGACTGGGGTAAACCAATACATTTTTATTTAATCCATATGTAGGACATTAATAGACCCCACTCTCTTTTGACAACAAGGATTTTGTCTTTCCTTAAATATAAAGACATTCGCTGATCTAAACATTTTTTAACTTCCCATCCAGTTTCCTATTTGGCCTCTTATCCCAGACCCATATCCTGGCCCAATATTATATTTTTGCCAGCCCCTCTGCAAAGTAACCTTGCCTGTCATCCATTGATGTAGCATGTTTCAACCCCCAGGCCGCTCAGTGCACCACCCTGCTCTCATGCTCTGCACCCCCAGCTTTGACTTGGCCTCGGCACTTTCAGGTCGGTGCTCAACTTTTGGTGCAGCTGCCACAACTGAAGTCCAGCTTCTAAGCACTTCTCTCCAGACTCGCTGGCTCTCTTTATTATGGCTGCCTTGGTTAGGTTAAGCTCCCCTATGCTGTGTGCTTGCTGAGCAGGTATTTGTTAGAGGGAGCTCTAGTGCCTATGCTGTGGCTCCCAATATCTCCCTCTCCACCGAGGCAGTTTTCCACCTGCTATCTCCCTCAGTGAAGCAGTCTGGCTGCAACCAGGCCAGTTTCCCACCCAGCCCCGCCTCCTACGAAGGCAGTTTTTCACCCATAAGCCCATTACTGAGCATGTTAGCTAGCCGCCACTACTGTCTCCTCCCTGCCAACTGTGACCTGCCCGATCCCCATTAATCCCCCTCTCCTCCATCTCCATTCTTTGTCCTCTGCCCATTCCACATCCTTCCATTCCCCTCAACTGTCCCCAAATTGCTCCATTGCTCCCCTTCACCCTCTCATTTTCTACCCACCTCATCACTCGCCTTTTACCTCCCTTTTATCACCTGCCCCTCCAACCTTCCTTCCTCCTTCTCTCTTTTCCTCTTGTTCATTCTTTATCTCCCCTCACTACCTCCTCTCTTCCCTCCCCTCTCCCCTTTTCTCTGCCTTTCCCTTCCCTGCTTTTTAACCGCCCCTGTGTGTCTCCCCTTCCTCACTTCCCTAACCTTGTCTCTTCCTCTCCACTTCGCCCCTTCTCCTGCTCTCTACCCTCCTCTCCCTTCCTCTCCTCCTCTCCCACCTGTTCTCTTCCCCACCTATTTCTCTTCTTTCTGCCTCTATGCTTTCCATTTCCCTTCTCACCACTCTCCCCTGCTCTGTCTCTTCTCTCCCCTACTCTCTGGAATGACCTCTTCTGTCCCTTCCTGTCTTCTCCTTTCCCCTTCCCTACCCCTTCTCCACGTGTGCCCCTCCCTTCTTCTCCCCTCTCCCGTTCTCACCACTCCTATCTTCTACCACTCTGTAGCAGCAGCAGCTAGAATGTGCCAGGAGTGTGACCAGGCCATGAAAATGGCCTTGGCTAGGAAAATTGTGGCACAGCTCCAGTATGGCCAGAGGGTTCTGGAGAGGAAAATCTACCTTTGAGTGTTTCCAAGCTCCCTTCAGTACACTGCAGCTTTGAACTGGCCTCAAAGCCATCTGGGATGTCGATCAATCATTGCAATAAGCTGACTCAATAGGCTTCTTTTCTCATTAACACAATAATACCATGCTGCCATGATGAACAAGTGTTCCTGCATGGTAGAAAAGCTTTACGGTAGCTTCAAACTGACCATGATTTAATTAGAATTTTCTTTGCTGAGGAAGCTCTTCACAAGTAATATCTTCATTTATGTATTAGAATGAAGCTATCTTATTATAGTGATGAGATTAAGTGGCCTACAATATAAAAGGTCAACAACAAACCTTTCATCATAATTATAATTAATCAATTTAATAAGTGGCACTTCATAATAAAACAAAAACATTCTGATTTCAAGTTAAATGTATCAGAACAGATAAAGCTCAACAATGAAAGTAAGTGACATGTAGGAAATACAAAAATGAATTCAATGATTAAGATTTATTATAAAACAAAACATAATGGGATTGCTTTTCCTGTGCTTTGTGCTGGGGGACTCATTCCCCAGGCACAAAATACATAAAAAGGTGATGGCGATGCCGGATGTCTGCCCCCTTTATGTTGTCCCAGGATATCTGGGGCTTCCTGTGAGAGGCAACAGGAGGGAAGTGCCAGCAGCGACAAAAAGTATACTGTCCCCAACGGTAAGTATGAAGAACCTGAAAAAAAGGTTAGTCAACATTTTATATATTTTTTCCTGCAGTCATTTACCTGGATGGGGTCTCCTTAAGGTCTTCTGATAGTTTTTTTATGTTTTACTGATGATTTTTTTTTCCAGCTGTTCGACCCTCTGTGGGCCCGACTCCATCCTCATCGGCACTTGGGCAGCAAGTGCCTCTGCTGTCGAGAATGAGACCTCCCGCCCAGATTGGCAGCGTACATCGTCCATTTGCTGCCCGCCGACCTTTGAGGGACCTCGGCATTGAATATCCTGCCCAAAGTACTGTCCAGTACCTCGGAGGCCATCGGCGGCACTTTGGGCAGCACTTGGGCGGACAGAGGCCTTGATCAAAATTGCCCCCCAAATATCTATCTATCTGTCTTGAATATACTCAACAACTGAGCTTCCACAGCCCTCTGGGGTAGAGAATTGCAAAGATCCATAACCCTCTGAGTGAAGAAATTTCTCCTCATCTCAGTCCTAAATGGCCGACCCCTTATTCTGAGACTGTGACCCTTGGTTCTAGACTCCCCAGCCAGGGGAAACATCCTCCCTGCATCTACCCTATCAAGCCCTGAATTTTGTATGTTTAAATTAGATCACCTCTCATTCTTCTAAACTCTAGAGAATATAGGCCTAGTCTACTCTATCTCCCCTCATAGGACAACCCCCCTCCCCCCGTCCCAGGAATCAGTCTGGTGAACATGTGGGGGGGTTGCACTCCCTCTATGACAAGTATATCTTTACTTAGGTAAGGAGACCAAAACTGTACACAATACTCCAGGTGTGGTCTCAGCAGGGCCCTATATAATTGCAGTAAGACATCTTTACTCTTATACTCAAATCCCCTCGTAATAAAGGCCAACATACCATTTGCTTTCTTAATTGCTTGCTGTATCTGCATGTTAACTTTCAGTGATTCATGTACAAGGATACCGAGGTCCCTCTGAATGCCAACATTTCCCAATCTCTCACCATTTAAAAAATACTCTGCTTTTCCATTTCTCCATATTATATTCCATTTGCCATGTTCTTGCCCACTCACTTAGCCTCTCTATGTATCCTTGAAGCCGCGTTGCTTATTCCTCACAACTCACATTCCCACCTAGCTTTGTATCATCAGCAAACTTGGATATATTATATTTGGTCCCCTCATCCAAATCATTGAAGTATATTGTGAATAGCTGAGGCATAAGCATTGATCCTTGCAGTACTCCACTAGTTATACAGTCTGCCAACCCAGAAATGTCCCGTTTATTCCTACTCTCTGTCATGTATCCTACATGGCTACTGTTGGTACTATCACAAGGTGTGCCAGCAGAGGGCACAGCAGTGGGAAACTTGTAGGTTACCTGTACCGGTGTGCCTGGCCTAATATAAAAGGCAGGCCACCAGGTGTGATCCTCACTCTGGAGTTAGCAAATAAAGGACTACGGTCAGAACAGTTCAAGTACAACACATTGCCTCGTGGAGTCATTATTAGAGCATCTAAGGACACAACAATTGGCGATGAGATTACGAATTTTCATGTGAAAATGGCTACCCTTGGTATGTTGCAGCAGTTCGCCGATGGTGATGATTGGGATGCCTTTGCGGAAAGGCTCGACATTTCTTCACAGCAAACGACCTGGCAGATGACCCGGCCACACTGGCTGATAAGCGCCGAGCTATCTTGCGAACCAGTTGTGGGCCCAACGTCTATGGCCTCGTCAGGGACTTGCTGGCGCCTGCGAAGACAATGACCAAGATGTACAAGGAGCTCATAATCCTGATCCAGGAGCAACTCAAGCCCAAGGAGAGCATCCTCACAGCCAGACACTGGTTCTATACACACCGACGGCCCGAAGACCAGGAAATCGCGAAATACGCCGCAGACCTCAGGAGGCTGGCGGCACCGTGCGAGTTCGGCGACCACCTCAATGAAGCGCTGCGGGACATTTTTGTCATTGGAATTGGACATGAGGGCCTTCTTCATAAGCTACTGTCGGCGGATACCATAGTCACACTGCAGAAGGCCATCTCCACGAGCCAGGCATTCATGACCTCGACCTGCGGTTCTAGGCAGATGACTCACCCTCAGGATTCAAACCCGGCAGGTACTGTGCACAGAGTGGCGCCGCTTAGAGGCTGGACTGTAGAGTGTGAACCCTCTCAGGGGAGAGAGAACAGGCCCCTGAGTCCCTTAACTCAGAGTCCGCTGAGAGGGGCTAATCGAGTAGCTCCATGCTGGCGTTGTGCAGGGAATCACAGGGCTCACCAGTGCCGTTTTAAAGACTATGTATGCAAAGGCTGCAGCACAAAAGGCCACCTCCAGCGAATGTGTAAGAGAAATATGATTCACTGTGTCGATGAAGAGTCTGCAGATGGCCATGAATCCAGCGTGGATTATGAAACGATAGGCAGAGAGGCAGCTCAGCCCCACAATGAGGGAAATAGCATGTTTACCTGCACAACCGAGTGTTCCCCGCTGAAGATGAAAGTCGATATAGATGGCGTTCCAGTCTTCATGGAAGGGGACATGGGGGCGAGCCAGTCAGTAATGAATTAAGAAGCCTTTGTCCATAGCCTCTCAATCAGGCTGAACACGCCAAGTTGGTCCCGGTTCAGGCAAAGCTGTGCACCTACACCGATGAACTTATCCCAGTCATTGGCAGTGCGAATGTAAAGGTACTCCATGATGGCGCGGTGCACAAGTTACCTCTATGGATTGTTGCAGGGGATGGACCAACGCTGCTCGGCAGAAGGTGGATGGATAAGATCCATTGGAATTGGGAAGACTTCAACCCTCCAGCGATCGACATCCTCCGCGTTTGGAGGCACAGCAAGCCCTCATTTGAGGGTAGATCCGGCATCAGAGAGCAGACCAGCACAAAATCCAAGACACAGACCGCTCAGTACGACTGCGTGGAGATGATCCAGCTGAGACGACCCGAACGCACCTTCCAGGCTCCAGTGGCAGGGCTCCGGAGGAAGAAAATCGGATCCAGACGCAACTTTCTAGCTTCGGTGGCAGAACCCGGGAAGAAGAGGATCACTGCAGTCGACATCGTGGAGGGAGGAAAGATGGCGCCCAAACCACGAGGTGAGGCGCTGAAGAAAAAGATGGCCATGACCAGACCACGAGTTGCAGCGCTGATGGAGCAACACGTGGCATCAAACGGAGAAGAGGATTGGGGTAAAGCAAGCAAGGCTCTCTTAAAGGAGGCCTGCGGCAGCAGCATCGAGGAGGCAGTCGGGGAGCAGCGTTGGCAAGGCCTATAAAAGGCCCAGCGGCAGCAGCGTCGAGGAGGCAGTCGGGGAGCAGTATTGGTGAGGCCTATAAAAGGCCAGCTCATGCAGCTGCAGCAGGGTGGCAAAAAAGAAGTAGAAAGAAATCGAGAGGTGACGTCACAGCCAAGAGTGTAAGTGATTGGTTGGTGATTGGTGAGTAGTTTTTCTCTTCCTTTCTTTATCAGTAAGTAACCTTTTAGCATTATTGTTGCCAAATTAACTTAATCTAAGAGTCAGGTCATGGCAGGAGAGCTCGGACACGTGTTATGCTCCTCCTGTAATATGTGGGAAGTCAGGGACGCTTCCAGTGTCCCTGACGACTACGTGTGCGGGAAGTGCATCCGCCTGCAGCTTCTGACAAACCGCATTGCGGCACTGGAGCTGCAGGTGGATTTACTCTGGAGCATCCACGATGCTGAGAATGACATGACTAGCACATTTAGTGAGTTGGTCTTACCGCAGGTAAAGGGTACACAGCCAGATAGGGAATGGGTGACTAGCAGGAAGAGCAGTGCAAGGAAAGTAGTGCAGGGGTCCCTTGCGGTCATCGTCCTGCAAAACAGATACACCACTTTGGGTAATGTTGAGGGGGATGACTCATCAGGGGAGAGCAGCAGCAGCCAAGTTCATGACACCGTGGGTGGCTCTGCTGCACAGGAAGGCAGGAAAAAGAGTGGGAGAGCAATAGTGGTAAGGGATTCTATTATAAGGGGAATAGATAAATGTTTCTGCGGCCGCAACCGAGACTCCAGGGTGGTATGTTGCCTCCCTGGTGCAAGGGTCAAGGATGTCTCGGAGCAGGTGCAGGACATTTTGAAAAGGGAGGGTGAACAGCCAGTTGTCGTGGTGCAGATAGGTACCAACGATATAGGTAAAAAATGGGATGAGGTCCTACGAGATGAATTTAGGGAGCTAGGAGCTACATTAAAAAGTAGGACCTCAAAAGTAGTAATCTCAGGATTGCTACCAGTGCCACGTGCTAGGCAGAGTAGAAATCGCAGGATAGCTAAGATGAATATGTGGCTTGAAGAGTGGTTCAAGAGGAAGGATTCAAATTTCTGGGACATTGGAACCGGTTCTGGGGGAGGTGGGACCAGTACAAACCGGATGGTCTGCACCTGGGCAGGACCGGAACCAATGTCCAAGGGGGAGTGTTTGCTAGTGCTGTTGGGGAGGGGTTAAACTAATATGGCAGGGGATGGGAACCTATGCAGGGAGAAAGAGGGAAGTAGAATGGGGGCAGAAGCAAAAGATAGAAAGAAGAAAAATAAAAGTGGAAGGCAGAGAAACCTAAGGCAAAAAGCAAAAAGGACCACATTACAGCAAAATTCTAAAGGGGCAAAGTGCGTTAGAAAGACAAGCCTGAAGGCTATGTGCCTCAATGTGAGGAGTATTCAGAATAAGGTGGACGAATTATCTGCGCAGATAGCAGTTAACGGTTATGATATAATTGGCATCACGGAGACATGGCTCCAGTGTGAACAAGGCTGGGAACTCAACATTCAGGGCTATTCAATATTCAGGAAGGATAGACAGAAAGGAAAAGGAGGCGGGATGGCATTGCTGGTTAAAGAGAAAATTAATGCAATCGTAAGGAAGGATATACTTGGATGATGTGGAATCGGTATGGGTGGAGCTACGGAATACCAAAGGGCAGAAAATGCTAGTGGGAGTTGTGTACAGACCACCAAACAGTAGGAGTGAGGTTGGGGACAGCATCAAACAAGAAATAAGGAATGCGTGCATTAAAGGTACAGCAGTTATCATAGGTGACTTTAATCTACATATTGATTGGGCTAACCAAACTGGTAGCAATGTGGTGGAGGAGGATTTCCAGGAGTGTATCAGGGATGGTTTTCTAGACCAATATGTCGAGGAACCAACGAGAACTGGCCATCCTAGACTGGGTGATGTGTAATGAGAAAGGACTAATTCGCAATCTTGTTGTGCAAGGCCCCTTGGGGAAGAGTGACCATAATATGGTAGAATTCTTTATTAAGATGGAGAGTGACACAGTTAATTCAGAGACTAATGTCCTGAGCTTAAGGAAAGGTAACTTCAATGGTTTGAGGCGTGAATTGGCGAGAATAGACTGGCAAAAGATGCATTCGTTATAATCTACCACAATTTTCTGGACTCTGGGGAGGTACCAGCGAATTGGAAAGCAACTAATGTAACGCCTCTGTTTAAAAAATGGGGCAGACAAAAGGCAGGTAACTCTAGGCCGGTTAGTTTAACATCTGTAGTGGGGAAAATGCTTGAAACTATCATTAAGGAAGACATAGTGGGACATCTAGATAGGAATAGTGCAATCAAGCAGACGCAGCATGGATTCATGAAGGGGAAATCATGTTTAACTAATTTACTGGAATTCTTTGAGGATATAACAAGCATGGTGGATAGAGGTGTACCGATGGATGCGGTGTATTTAGATTTTCAAAAGGCATTCGATAAGGTGCCACACAAAAGGTTACTGCAGAAGATAAAGGTACGCGGGTTCAGTGGAAATGTATTAGCATGGATAGAGAATTGGCTGGCTAACAGAAAGCAGAGAGTCGGGATAAATGGGTCCTTTTCGGGTTGGAAATCAGTGGTTAGTGGTGTGCCACAGGGATCGGTGCTGGGACCACAACTGTTTACAATATACATAGATGACCTGGAAGAGGGGACAAAGTGTAGTGTAACAAAATTTGCAGATGACACAAAGATTAGTGGGAAAGCAGGTTGTGTAGAGGACAGAGAGGCTGCAAAGAGATTTAGATAGGTTAAGCGAATGGGCTAAGGTTTGGCAGATGGAATACAATGTCAGAAAGTGTGAGGTCATCCACCTTGGGGAAAAAAAACAAAAAAAGGGAATACTATTTGAATGGGGAGAAATTACAACATGCTGCGGTGTAGAGGGACCTGGGGGTCCTTGTGCATGAATCCCAAAAAGTTAGTTTGCAGGTGCAGCAGGTAATCAGGAAGGCGAATGGAATGTTGGCCTTCATTGCGAGAGGGATGGAGTACAAAAGCAGGGAGGTCCTTCTGCAACTGTATAGGGTATTGGTGAGGCCGCACCTGGAGTACTGCGTGCAGTTTTGGTCGCCTTACTTAAGGAAGGATATACTGGCTTTGGAGGGGGTACAGAGATGATTCACTAGGCTGATTCCAGAGATGAGGGGGTTACCTTATGATGATAGATTGAGTAGACTGGGTCTTTACTCGTTGGAGTTCAGAAGGATGAGGGGTGATCTTATAGAAACATTTAAAATAATGAAAGGGATAGATAAGATAGAGGCAGAGAGGTTGTTTCCACTGGTTGGGGAGACTAGAACTAGGGGGCACAGCCTCAAAATACGGGGGAGCCATTTTAAAACCCAGTTGAGAAGGAATTTCTTCTCCCACAGGGTTGTGAATCTGTGGAATTCTCTGCCCAAGGAAGCAGTTGAGGCTAGCTCATTGAATGTATTCAAGTCACAGATAGATAGATTTTTAACCAATAAGGGAATTAAGGGTTATGGGGAGCGGGCGGGTAAGTGGAGCTGAGTCCACGGCCAGATCAGCCATGATCTTTTTGAATGGCGGAGCAGGCTCGAGGGGCTAGATGGCCTACTCCAGTTCCTAATTCTTATGTTCTTATGTACTTAAAGGGTTGACGGTGGATAGGCAATGATAAACATTTAAAGATCACATGGATGAACTTCAGCAATTGTACATCCATGTCTGGAGTAAAAATAAAACGGGGAAGGTGGCTCAACCGTGGCTAACAAGGGAAATTATGGATAGTGTTAAATCCAAGGAAGAGGCATATAAATCGGCCAGAAAAAGCAGCAAATCTGAGGACTGGGAGAAATTTAGAATTAAGCAGAGGAGGACAAAGGTTTTAATTAAGAGGGGGAAAATAGAGTACGAGAGGAAGCTTGCCGGGAACATAAAAATTGACTGCAAAAGCTTCTATAGATATGTGAAGAGAAAAAGATTAGTGAAGACAAACGTAGGTCTCTTACAGTCGGATTCAGGTGAATTTATAATGGGGAACAAAGAAATGGCAGACCAATTGAACAAATATTTTGGTTCTGTCTTCATGAAGGAAGATACAAATAACCTTCCAGATGTACTAGGGGACCGAGGGTCTGGTGAGAAGGAGGAACTGAAGGATAACCTTATTAGGTGGGAAATTTTGTTAGGAAAATTGATGGGATTGAAGGCTGATAAATCTCCGGGGCCTGATAGTCTGCATCCCAGAGTACTTAAGGAAGTGGCCCTAGAAATAGTGGATGCATTGGTGATCATTTTCCAATAGTCTATCGACTCTGGATCAGTTCCTATGGACTGGAGGGTAGCTAATGTAACACCACTTTTTAAAAAGGGAGGGAGAGAGAAAACGGGGAATTATAGACTGGTTAGTCTGACATCAGTAGTGGGAAAAAAGTTGTAATCAATTATTAAGGATGAAATAGCAGCACATTTGGAAAGCAGTGACAGGATCAGTCCAAGTCAGCATGGATTTATGAAAGGGAAATCATGCTTGACAAATCTTCTGGAATTTTTTGAGGGTGTAACTAGTAGAGTGGACAAGGGAGAACCAGTGGATGTGGTGTATTTGGACTTTCAAAAGGCTTTTGACAAGGTCCCACACAAAAGATTGGTGTGCAAAATCAAAGCACATGGTATTGGGGATAATGTACTGACGTGGATAGAGAACTGGTTGGCAGACAGGAAGCAGAGAGTCGGGATAAACGGATCCTTTTCAGAATGGCAGGCAGTGACTAGTGGAGTGCTGCAGGGCTGGGACCCCAGCTCTTTATTATATACATCAATGATTTAGATGAAGGAATTGAGTGTAATATCTCCAAGTTTGCAGATGACAATAAACTGGGTAGCCGTGTGAGCTGTGAGGAGGATGCTAAGAGGCTGCAGGGTGACTTGGACAGGTTAGGTGAGTGGGAAAATGCATGGCAGATACAGTATAATGCGGATAAATGTGAGGTTATCCACTTTGGGGGCAAAAACACGAAGGCAGAATATTATCTGAATGGAGGCAGATTAGGAAAAGGGGAGATGCAACGAGACCTGGGTGTCATGGTTCATCAGTCATTGAAAGTAGGCATGCAGGTACAGCAGGCGGTGAAGAAGGCAAATGGCATGTTGGCCTTCATAGCTAGGGGATTTGAGTATAGGAGCAGGGAGGTCTTATTGCAGTTGTACAAGGCCTTGGTGAGGCCTCACCTGGAGTATTATGTTCAGTTTTGGTCTCCTAATCTGAGGAAGGATGTTCTTGCTATTGAGGGAGTGCGGTGAAGGTTCACCAGACTGATTCCTGGGATGGCTGGTCTGGCATATGAGGAGAGACTGGATCAACTGGGCCTTTATACATTGGAGTTTAGAAGGATGAGAGGGGATCTCATTGAAACATATAAGATTCTGACGGGACTGGAAAGGTTAGATGCAGGAAGAATGTTCCCGATGTTGGGGAAGTCTAGAACCAAGGGACACAGTCTTAGGATAAGGGGTAGGCCATTTAGGACTGAAATGAGGAGAAACTTCTTCACACAGAGAGTTGTTAACCTGTGGAATTCCCTGCCGCAGAGAGTTGTTGATGCAGGTTCATTGGATATATTCAAGATGGAGGTAGATATGGCCATTACGGCTCAAGGGATCAAGGGGTATAGAGAAAAAGCCGGAAAGGGGTACTGAGGAAATGATCAGCCATGATCTTATTGAATGGTGGTGCAGGCTCGAAGGGCCGAACGGCATACTCCTGCAGCTATTTTCAATGTTTCTATGTTTCTATGCTACCTTCCAATCCGCAGGAACTGTTCTAGAATCTGTGGAATTTTGGAAGATGACAACCAATGTATCCACTATTTCTATAGCCACCTCTTTCAAAACGCTACGGTGTCGGCCATCAGGTCCAGTGGATTTATCGGCTTTTATTCCCATTCATTTCTCCAGTACCATTTGTTTACTAATACAGTTGTACCTCTCCAGTCTGGCACCCTTGGGGCCTGACCGGTGCTGGGCCAGAGAATTTTCTGGACCAAGGGAGGTCACGCCAACCCTAGCGTTGTCAGCAGTACCCTAGACTTATTGGGTACTGCTGACAATGCTGCTGACAACGACCCAGCCAGGTTCTGCGCATACTTTGCAGCATTTCTCAGGCTCAGCTTCAACGCCTCAGTCAGCTGCCACACTCCTCGCTCCTTCTCTGCGCTGGCCTGACCAAGGAGGGAACACTGGAGGCAGCGGGGAGAAGAGGAGCAGCCAGCCCCAGGACACAGCAAATCCCCGCTGGGAATGATGCTGGACCAGGGATGTTGCCGGACCAGAGTCCCGGACTGGAGGGGTACAACCTGTACTAATTTTTTTCAGTTCCTCATTCTCGCTAGACCCTTGATTCTCCATTATTTCAGCCACATTTTTTGCGTCTTCTTCCGTGAAGACAGACACAAAGTATTTGTTTAATTTCTCTGCCACTTCCTTATTCCCCATTATGATTTCTCCTCTTTCAGCCTGTAAGAGACCCACATTTACTTTTTCTAATCTTTTCCTTTTTACATACCGTTTGCTTTTATGTCTCTCGCAAGTTTACTCACATTGTATTTTCCCTTTCTTTATCAATTTCTTGGTCCTCCTTTGCTGAATTCTAAAATCTTCCCAATCCTCAGGCTTACTACTCTTTTTGGCAACATTATGAGCTTCTTCCTTTGATCTAATACTATTTGTAACTTCTCTTGTTAGCCATGGTTAGACCATTTTTCCTGTGGGGTTCTTGTGCCTTAAAGGAATGTATATTTGCTGTAAATTATGTTTAATTTTTTAAATGCTATCCATTGCTTGTCTACCATCATATCTTTTTATGTAGTTTCCCAATCTACCTTAGCAAACTCTCCCTTCATACCTACGTAGTTTGCTTTGTTTAGATTTAAGACCCTAGTTTTGGATTCAATTAAATCATTTTCAAACTCACTATACATTTTTATCATGTTATGATCAATCTTCCTTGTAAAGGCTCCTTTACTACAAGTTTATTAATTAACCTTTTCTCATTACACAATACTAGATCTAAAATAACCTGTTCCCTAGTTGGATCCTTAACACACTGATTTAGGAAACTATCTTGTATATATTCCATGAATTCGACCTCTACACTATTACTGCAAATTTGGTTTGCCCAGTCGATATGTAGATTAATGTCCCCCATGATTACTGTATTACCCTTATTACATGCATTTCTAATCTGTTTGTCCCTATGCCAATTTGCAGTAGTCAGAAGGTTGCAGCAGGTCTATCTCCCCCGCTTCCATGCGCAAAGCCTTGTCTGACCTATGAAAGTGACCTGAAACACAGGTGGGTTCAGATTATTGCAGGCGTATGCCTTTTGCCTGTCTGGCTGCCAGGCATAAAGTGGACACATATTTATTGCATAGACAATGGCAATTCACATCCTATTTGTGAATTTTTAAAAAAGAGTAAGAGTTTTTTCAATAAAAAGTACTCCACTGTGGGTACTATTTTAAAATCAAGAGGATATCTAATAATGTTGAATTTCCCTCCATGTTTTCTGCTCACATCCAACCTACTCCATTGTTATGATTTACTAGAATAGCCCTCAATGACTCTATTCACTGGTGAAGAAGTTGGAGGTTCAGACCAACCTGGATGCAAATTTGAAGAATGCTAATATTGGCTGGGTCTACTGTGTACTCAGTAAGCACTAACTTTTCCTAAGCTTGGTATGGAGGTAAACTTGAGCAGTTCATCCAAACCCAACAGCTATGGACTTATATATACACACAAATGACTCACTGGAGCACATTGAAATAAAAGTTTCTAAAATTATAGTGGCAGGGAATTTAGCTTAACAGTGAACAGGAAATGTCTGAAAGGAGTAATCATGTGCAGCAGATGGACTGGTTGCAATTGCATTGAGGTGTACTAATTGAAGTTGTATGTTATCCTAGAGTATTACACACTTTTACTTCAGAGTTTTACATTGATACACAGTTCCAACAACAACATGTGCTTATATAATTCTTTTAACATGCCAAAACATCCCAAGGTGCTTCATGGTTGTAGGATGGGGAGGGTTGAACACCAAGTAGAAATTCTATTTGGTGTTCAACCCTTCCCATCCTACAACCATGAAGCACCTTAGGGTTGTGACCAAGGATATAGACAGAGTAAGGCTTGAGGAAGTGTTTGAAAGCGAGGAGAGATGTTGCAAGGCAGAGGGGTTTAGGCAGGGAATTCCAGAGTTTTCACTTGTGATGGCTGAAGGCTCTGTCACTGAAAGTAGAAAAATGGCAGAGGCTGAATAGTACATCAGAGTAAGGAAGTAAACTGGAATGTAGGACTGGAGAAGGTTGCCGAATTAGGAATGCAAAAAGTCACGCAGAGATTAATAGAGTGAGAATTTTGAAATAAACATGCTTGGACGAATGGGGAGCCAATGAAGATTGGTGAGGACAAGTGTAATAGATGAGAGAGACTTAGTATGGGATAGTGTGCAGGTGATGGGGGTTCAAATGAGTTAGAGCTTGTGGAGGGCAGGGCTTGGGAGGCTAGCCAAGACGGCATTTTGTGCAGCCAAGTCTTGAGTTGACAAAGACTGCTAAGCGTTTCAGCATTGGTGGAGTGCAATAGGGGTGGAAGCAGGCAATATTATGGAGATGGAAGTAGACAATGTTGATGGTGGACCAGAAATGCGATTTGAAGCTCAGCCCAGGGTCAAACAGGAGCGCTAGGTTGTGCATCATAAATTTCAGCCTAAGCAAGGAGCTGGGTAGGAAGTTGGAATGGAGGTTAAGATGCTTCTTTGTTCTTAATATATGCAGAGATGTCAGTACTAAACAGATCCCAAGTGTGCAATTTCCAGCTTTGAACCATACACTTGAGGCATTATCTGGCATGAAAAACATAAAGGGCCCGACTTTAGAAACATAGAAACATAGAAATTTACAGCGCAGAAGGAGGCCATTTCAGCCCATCGTTTCTGCGCCGGCTGACAAAGAGCCGCACGGCCCTTGGTCAGCAGCCCTAAAGATTACATATAAACCTATGAACTATGACGTAAAGACAAAGAACACCCAACCCAACCAGTCCGCCTCACACAACTGTGATACCCCTTATACTGAAACATTCTACACTCCACCCCAACTGGAGCCATGTGGTCCCAACTGGAGCCATGTGGTCTCCTGGGAGAGGCAAAAAACAGATAAAAACCCAGGCCAATTTAGGGAGAAAAAATCTGGGAAAATTCCTCTCCGACCCATCCAGGCAACTTATACTGCCCACTACTGCCCGCAGAATGCCCGCATACCGCCGAGAATTGGAAGTTTTGTGAAAAAACAGCTGCATACCACCGACATACCGCCCAGCGCGACTTGGGTGATTGACATACCGCCGAGCAGTATGCATACTGTCCGCCGACACTGAAGACCCGACATACCGCCGAAAATTCCAACATTGGGCACTCACCGGCGACGTACCACCCTGAAGCATACCGTTCTGGAAAATGGGCTTTTATGCTTAGTAAAGTGGGCGGTAGTGCACGGTGCATTAATTTGGACATCGGGTAAAGCAGCAGCATTTAGAGATAAGCAGAAGCATTGGAGCAGAGCACTGCAGTTGTATTCACAGGAAAAAAGTCGATTTTAAAGGAAAGAAGGCTTTTTGGAGGGAAAGAAGGATTTCTTGAGGTTATTTTGTTTATTTAAAAATGGGGAGAAATCGTGAAAAATCAGGAACACCAGGGAGAAGCAGCACCATTTGAACGAGAACACTGAACGTGGCACTAATGTATTCTCTTTTGCTTCATTCTGTTTCTTTCTCTTTTTCCCTTCTTCTGCATTTTTCTTTCTCTCTTTATAGCCCAGCTGGCTGTAGGACTTTCAAGTACTTTCTCCACTGGGCATTGAGAACAAGGAAGAGACAGCTATGGAGATAGAGCATTTCTCAGCAGAAGTGAAAGCTATTAAAACTACAAAACTTATTGTTTTAAATAGAACATAATACATCATGACTATTATGTATTACAACCTTCCATGTGAAACTCCTGCTGACTGCAGGGGAATTGGTAGGTATGATTACGTGATGGTAAATATCTTATATGATATTATGTTAGAAAAAGGTTAAATTGTAAACAGATTAATAAGACATTTTCTAGTGTGTTCCATTTCTTTGATAATTGCATTATATCACTGCCAGATAATAACAATAATAAGTACAACATGGAGCAATGCAGATTTATAGCTATCAACCCACAAGGGCTAAAAACTATACTCAACTGATGTTGATATCATTTCAGTATCATGTCTAACCTAAAATATCAAGTGAAAATCACATCTCTCTTCTGTGTCTCATGGTAGGGTTTACTTGTAGGGTATGATCATTTCTCCAACTGTTTTTTTATATCTGACAGATCATGTTCTGCGTTGTTTCCGTAAAAAAGATATTTTTTTAAATGTGGGCTGGTTGTTAGCCTGTCTCACAACTCTCAACCAGGACAGGCTACAGGGGGTGGGAGAGGGGCGGACATTCTGATCTTATTGGACACAAGAACTCCGTTGGAGGTCAACCCAGTATTCGGAGACCAAAACTCTCATCTCCACTCACTGGGGTTGTCTGGAGCAGGGCTTGAACCCTTAAACTACTGACTTGGAGGCAGATATTCTACCACTGAGCCAAGGCTCACTCCCTGAGTATCATATAGACAAGTAGAAATAGCCAGGCAGAAAAAACAGCAGCTCTTCCAGCATACTCCTGTTATAACTCTGGTAGAAGTGCTTCGGGAGGGCCTAAAATTAGGTAGGGACCTGGATATGCCAGGTAAAATCAGCTATCAACACACTGCAATAATACAGAACTAATACTAACTAGGTTGTTTTAATAGAAGTTAAGGTGGAATTTGCACATGGAATGTGCTTTAATCAGACAGCAAATAGAAATTGGCAATAGCATGACCGTAATAGGGAGTTTGATAACATCAGAAATTGAATTATAAATTAAAGAAGCCTATTAAATAAAAGCTCACATAATAATGTATCTTAATGCATCGAATATGTCACTTCATGCATATTAAAAGTATTCTGGTGGTTAGAATCTTACAGCATAGAAGGAGATTATTCGAGCTGTCACACCTGTGCCTGCTCTTTGAAAAATCTTTTCAATTTAGCCCCAGACTGCAGCTTTTTCCCCATAACGTTACAAAGTAGTCCTCTTCAAATAGATGTCTAATTGCCTTTTAAAAGTTCCTTTGGAATCTGATTCCACCACCCTTTCAGGAAGTGCATTCCAGGTCTTAACAACCCTCAGTGTGAATACATTTCTCCTAATTTCTCCTCTAGTTCTTTTGCCAATTATTTTAAATCTATGATCTCTGGTTACTGACCCATTTGCCAGAGGAAATAGTTCCTCCCTACTTGCTCGATCAAAACTGCTCATAATTTTGAATACCTCTATTAGATCTCCTCTTAGCAATGGTCTCTTGTAGTTTGCCCATCACTGACATCAGACTGATTGTCCTGTAGTTATTAAGTTTATCCCTTCCCCCCTTTCTTGAACAGGAATGTAACATTTGCAATCCTTCAGTCCTCTAGCACCGCTCCAATATTCAAGGAGGATTCAAAGATTGTGGTCAGAGCTTCAGCTATCTCATCCTAGCTTCCCTCAGCAACATAGGATGCATTACATTCGACCGGGTGACTTGTTAAGTTTGAGTGATGCCAACCTATATAGGACCTCCTTTCTATCTACCTTTACCCTATCCAATT
The DNA here is from genome assembly GCF_044704955.1 of Pristiophorus japonicus. Lineage (NCBI taxonomy): Eukaryota > Metazoa > Chordata > Chondrichthyes > Pristiophoridae > Pristiophorus > Pristiophorus japonicus. Next base: position 388,116,286 of record NC_091977.1, read on the forward strand.
CCCTCCTTCTCTACTCCAACGTTAACCTTATCCTCTTCTTTTGTGAAGACAGATGCAAAGTACTCATTCAGTACCTCAGTCAAGCCCTCTGCCTCCACAAGATTTCCTTTTTGTCCCTAATCGGCCCCATTATTCCTTTATCCTTTTACGTATATGTTTATATAAGAATTTTGGGTTCCCCTTTATGTTCCTCTGAATCTCATTCTGCCTCTTTGCTCTTCTTGTATGCTTTTTCAATTTCCCCCTGCACTCTCTGTATTCTGTCTGGTTTTCGATTGTATTCTGTACCTGACATTTGTCATAAACCTTTTTCTGTTTTATTTTAACCTATATTTTCTTTGTCATCCAGGAAGCTCTAGTTTTGGATGCCCTATCTTTCCTCCTTATGGGCATATGCTTGGTTTGTACCCAAACTTGAAGGCCTGTCATTATTCTTATAACATAGGTGTTATGTGTGTAAGCACTCTAGTAATGACTCCACGGGGTAAGGTATTGTACTTGAACTGTTGTGACCTTAGTCCATTTATTGTAGTTCCTGAGTGAGGATTCAGTGAGGTGAGCTCCCTTTTATACCTGGTTACCTGCAATGTGCAGGTGACTCTTAGGTCTCCACCAGTAGGTACAGGTATAGTGTATACAGTGTGAAGATACATTCAATGGTCTAATATTACAGTACATACATTATGCATACACAACAATAGGGAACAGATCAGAAATATCCCATTCAAATAACTCATCCTTGACCCCTCTATCCTTGCAAACTACTGCTCCATCTCCAACCTGCCTTCCCTCTCCAAGTTCCTTGAACACATTGTCACTTTCCAAATCTGTGCCCATCTTTCCCGCAACTCCATGTTTGAATCTCTCCAACCAGATTTCCTCCCCTGTCACAGCACTGAAACAGTCCTGATCAAAGTCACAAATGACATCCTATATGACTGAGACCATGGTACACTACCCCTTCTCTACCCATCTGTAGCCTTTGACATAGTTGTCCACATTATCACCCTTCAATGCCTCTCCTCCATTGTCCAGCTAAGTGGAACTTACCTCACCTGGTCCCGCTCTTATCTATCCAGTTGTAGCCAGAGAATCTCTTGTAATGTCTTCTCTTCCCACTCTCATACCGTTATCTCTGAAGTCCTCCAAGGATCTATCCATGATCCACTCCTATTTCTCATCAACATCATCTGAAAAGATGTCAGGTTCCACATGTACGCTGATGGCACCCAGCGCTACCCATTCACCACCTCTTTCAACCCCTGCACTGCCTCTGTGTTGTTAGCCTGCCTGCCTAACATCCATAGAAACATAGAAATATAGGCCCCAAGTTTCCACATGATTTGCGCCTGATTTTTAGGAGCAACTGGTGGAGAACGGACTATCTTAGAAATCGCAATTCTCCACATTTTTTTTTCTGCAGTTCTAGTCAGTTAGAACAGTTTCACTTTGGAACCTAATTTTTTCTTCAAAAGGGGGCGTGTCCGGTCACTGACGCCTGATTTCAAAGCTTCCACAGTGAAAACGTACTCCAAACTAACTTAGAATGGAGCAAATGAAGATTTTTGTAGAACTGAAAAAACCTTGTCTACACATTAAAAAATCAGGCGCAGGTTACAAATTAGGCGTCCAGAACGAGGTGGGGGGGGGGGGGAAGGGAAGTCATTAAATTCTACAATTAATCCTTATTTATACTTATACAAATAAATCCAACCTGAATAAAAATTTATAAGCAAAGAAAAGATTAAATAAACCATCTTCCTACCTGTGTGAAAGTGCTTCAGGCAGGTTCAGTCAGCTCAGCGGTGTGGCGTCGTTCCCGCGAACGGGAGGCAGGGAGGAGGCAGCCGTTCCCGACGGCGGGCGGGGGGGGGGGGGAGGGAGTGAGGGCCCGACCGACCGCAGCGGTGGGGGAGGCAGCCGTTCCCGACGGCGGGCGGGGGGGGGGGGGAGGGAGGGAGTGAGGGTGCGACCGACCGACCGCAGCGGTGGGGGAGGCAGCCGTTCCCGACGGCGGGCGGGGGGGGAGGGAGGGAGGGAGTGAGGGCCCGACTGACCGACCGCAGCGGGGGGGGAGGCAGCCGTTCCCGATGGCGGGCGGGGGGAGGGAGGGAGGGAGTGTGGGCCCGACTGACCGACCGCAGCGGTGGGGGAGGCAGCCGTTCCCGATGGCGGGCGGGGGGGAATGAGGCAGTGAGAGGGCTGCAGGAAGCCTCAGAAGTTGAGGCAGCCATTCCCGACGGCGGGGGGGGGGGGCGGGGGGGGGGGGGAGAGGCCATCGGGAAACGGCTGCCTCAACTTCTGAGGCTTCCTGCAGCCTTCTCACTGCTGCAAGAAGCCTCAGTGCTGATCATAGAAGGGCAATGTGGTTTTATTAAAAAATGTTCAAAAATTAAACAGCTACAAAGAACTACAAAAATGGGCGAGTGCCAATGTTTCCTTCACACTGCACGTGCGGGAACGCTCCAACGTGCACGCGCAGGGTTGCCGGCACGAAAAAAACTAATTTAAATGGTACCCGCCCCCTCCCACTTACAAAATCGGCGCGAGTGGTAGGCTCCGCCCCCCTGGGCGCCACGCCAAGCTGCCATGGAGCTGCAGGGCGCTCCAGAATCGCGCGTTTTTTTTCAGGCGCCAGTTTTGGCGCGAAAAACGGGCGCCCAACTCGGAGGGGCACCCGTTTTGTAGTGTGTGGAAACTTGGGGCCATAGAAATTTACAGCGCAGAAGGAGGCCATTTCGATCCACCGTGTCCGCGCCGCCCGACAAAGAGCCGCATGGCCGTCAGTCAGCAGCCCTGAAGGTTACATATAAACCTATGAACAATGAACAATGGTAGAAAGATAAAGAGCACCCATCTCAACCAGTCCACCCCACGCAACTGCAACACACCTTACACCGAAACATTCTACACTCCACCCCAACCAGAGCCATGTGAGCTCCTGGGAGAGACAAAAAGCAGATAAAAACCCAGGTCAATTGGGGAAAAAAAAATCTGGGAAAATTCCTTTCCAACCCATCCAGACGATCGAAACTAGTCCAGGCGAACACCTTGGCCATATACGATTCCCTACAGTACTTACTATCGTATCTGTGCCAGCCAACAAGAGGTTATCCAGTCTAATCCCAATTACCAGTTCTAGGTCCATAACTCTGCAGGTTACGGCACTTTAAGTGCCTATCCAAGCACCTTTTAAATGTGGTGAGGGTTTCTGCATCCACCACTCTTCCAGGCACAGTTCCAGAACCCCACAACCTTCTGCGTGAAGAAGCCTCCCCTCAAATTCCCTCTGAACCTTCCACCAACTACCTTAAAACTATGCCCCCTCGTAATTGACCCCTCCACCAATGGAAATAGGCCCTTGATATCCACTATATCCAGGCCCTTCAAAATTTTGTACACCTCAATGAGGTCTCCTCTCAACCTCCTCTGTTCCAATGACAACAAACACAACCGATCCAATCTGTCCTCATAGCTAAGATTCTCCATTCCAGCAGCATCCTAGTAAATCTCCTCTGCACCCTTTCTAGTGCAATCATCTCCTTCCTATAATACGGCGACCAGAACTGCACGCAGCACTCCAGCCTAACCAGAGTATTATACAATTTAAGCATAACCTCCTTGCTCTTGTATTCAATGCCTCGGCCAATAAAGGCAAGCATTCCGTATGCCTTCTTAACCACCTTATCCACCTGGCCTGCTACCTTCAGGGACCTGTGGACAAGCACTCCAAGGTTTCTTTGTTCATCTACACAATTAAGTGGCCTACCGCTTAATGTGTATACCCTTTCCTTATTAGCCCTCCCAAAGTGCATTAACTCACACTTCTCCGAATTAAATTCCATTTGCCACTACTCTACCCACCTGACCAGTTGATTGATATCCTCTGGCAGCCCATGACTTTCCTCTTCATTATCAATCACACAGTCAATTTTAGTGTCATCTGCAAATTTCTTAATCATAGTCCCTATATTCAAATCTAAATCATTGATATATACCACAAAAAGCAAGGGACCCAATACTGAGCCCTGTGGAACCCCACTGGAAACATCCTTCCAGTCACAAAAACATCCATCAACCATTACCCTTTGCTTCCTACCTCTAAGCCAATTTTGGATTCAACTAGCCACTTTGTCCTGGATCCCATGGGATTTAATCTTCGTGATGAAGGTCCTGGATGAGGCAAAATTTCCTCCAATTAATTATTTGGAAGACTGAAGCCATTGTATTTGGTCCTCATCACAAACTGTATTCTGTAGCCACCAATTCCATCTGGCTCCCTTGCCACTGCCTCAGATTGAATCAGATAATTCGCAACCTCTGCGTTCTATTCGACCTTGAGCTGAGCTTTCGACCCCATATCCTCTCCATCACCAAGGACCGCTTACTGTAACCTCTGTAATATTGCCCGTCTCTGCTCCCGCCTCAGCCCATCTGCTGCTAAAACCCTCATCCATGCTTTTGTTACCAGACTCAACTATTCTAATGCTCTCCTGGCTGACCACCAATTAGAAATACACCTACTTCCAAGAATGTCTCTGAACTTCGATCATTTTGGTCTTTTGAATTATTACGGAAAGTTCCTCCAAAATTTGGCTCCAGTGTTACATCCACTGAATGAGCTGTTGAGAAAACAGGTCCCTTGGAGGTGGTCAAAAGAATGCGACACAGCATTCAATGAGTGTAAAAGCCAATTAGTAGAGAGTACCATGTTAGTTCACTGTGACATAGCTAAGGAGAACAAGCTAGCATGTGACGCCTTTCCGTTCAAAGTTGGGGCAGTGATCTCTCATGTACTAGATAGTAGGGAGGTTTTGGTTTTGCTTCACGCACTGTCAGTGCCAATGAGCGGAATTATGCGCAGATCGAAAGGGAAACTTTGGCATTGATTTTTGGGGTGAAGAAGTTTCAGAAATATTTGTTTGGTCGTAATTTTACCATAGTTATTGACCATAAGCCCCTGACAGCAATCCTCTATCCTTAGCTGCAGCCTGAATGCAGAGTTGGGCTTTGATATTGTCAGCATATACATATGACATTGAGTACAGGTGATCAGCTGATCACATAGCTGATGCTATGTCCAGGTTGTCATCTTCATCACAAGTTACACCCAATAGGGAAGAAGTGTTCTATTTTTCATACATTGGTGGGCTGCCAGTCACAGCTGAAAAGATTGGTAGGGCAATCAAACATGATCCAGTTATGTCAAAGGTGTATGATTACATAGCGAATGAATGGCCAAACCAGGTATCAGAGAAAGATATTCATCCATACTTTGTTCGTAAGAATAAATTGTCAGTGGATAAAGATTGTATCATGTGGGGAGCAAGAGTGGTTATTCCAAATAGGTTCAGGTCTAAATTGTTAGGAGATCTTCATGACCAGCAAGAGTTTTGCACGCAGTTACTTATGGTGTCCAAGTTTAGATACAGAGATAGAGTACATTGTCAGTCAGTGTACAACCGTCAATGGTGAGCAAAAAAACCACCATCAGTACCATTACAGCCATGGAAATGGCCTCCCAGGGTGTGGCAAAGGTGACATGTAGGTTTTGCTGCGCTAGAAGGACAGCAATTGTTCATAGTGATAGTCATTCAAAGTGGGTAAAGATGTTTCCGATGCGGATAATAACAACAAGTAAAATACTGGATAATTTGCGAAGATTGTTTTCTTCATATGGCCTCCCAGAAGAAATTGTGTTTGATAATGGGCAACAATTTTGTTCAAAAGAGTTCACACAGTTCATGAACAGAAATAGTGTGAAACATACTAAAGTTCCACCATACCATCTTACTTCAAATGGTGCAGCAGAGCGCACAGTACAAATTGTCAAACGTGCCTCTATCAAGTGAATGTTTGATTCAAATCCAAAGAAACATCAGTTGTCTTTGAACCACAAATTGGAACATTTTCTGATTACCTTTGGTAATACTCCTCATACCACTACTGGTAGCAAACCAGCAGAGTTGTTTCTCAAAGGACAGCCCTGAACCAGGTTCTCGTTATTAAAGCCAAACTTGGCACAGTCAGTAGAAGAGAAACAATCAAGGCAGAGAGTCATGATAAAGGTAGAGTTAGAGAGAGAAGTGTGAAGATGAATCAGAAGGTTAGAGTGAAGAACCATCACCATAAATGGTTAAAGTGGTTATCAGGAAGAGTACTGAAGATATGTGGCCCTCGCACATATTTAGTTTGTTCACATTGATCATATTTTACAAACAGATGGTGTTACAGAATTCTTTAGTAGCATTTGGAAACATAAAATTGGTTCCATTTGAGAAATGTATATCCAGAGTTGTGTATACCATGTCAGTCATGTACAATGATTATTTGTTATGATTAACTTTTTCAATAAGGAGGGAGAAGTGTTGTAGAGCCACCTAGTGGATGTAATAATAATAAAGCCATTCAGTTCATACCCCGGGAGCCATGTTGTGCAGTTCTCTTGTGTTTACTGTGTCTCAAGATATCACAATCTATACCAGAACACAGTTATGTGGAAGGAGGAAAGAGAAAATTAATTTTGAATATAATAGTTGGGTGCAAAGCCAATGGTTCTGAAAATCCGCAGCCAATCCACCAAAGGTCCTGGGGTAGACTACAGGGGGCAGAGCCTCTGTCCCCTGCAACCATTGGCATCAAAAAAGAAAAGGCTAGGGGTGGCAAAATACTTTGTACATCAGAGTTCCTGTATCCCAGGTCTTTAGTGGGATCCAATTTATAGGAATAGGGTAACAAACCTTAGTGGCTAGTGTCTAGTGTCCCAGAATGTTCCTTTCAAAGCCTGCAGGTTGTGTATAAAAGATATTTCACACCCTTTGCTGAGGGATTCAGGACAGATCGAAGTCCAGTTCCGAGCCAAAATAATTGGAGTGGGTGTTGGCATGGAGCTACTATCTGTGAAAGAAAACTACCTGATTTTTTCAGTGTGACTATTCCCATCTCATTTATTACCAAAATAGTTTTACTTTCTCTTTGAATGCACGCTTGAATACAATTGATTTATATTGTTGTATTGTTATTCAGCTGAAACAAAAATTGTACAGAATTTGCCCCATATATGTGCAAAGAACATAAGAACATAAGAAATAGGAGCAGGAGAGGGCCAACTGGCCCCTCAAGCCTGCTCCGCTATTTAATAAGATCATGGCTGATCTAATCATGGACTCAGCTCCACTTCCCTGCCCGCTCCCCATAACCCTTTATTGCCTTATCGCTCAAAAATCTGTCCATCTCCGCCTTAAATATATTCAATGACCCAGCCTCCACAGTTCTCTGGGGCAGAGAATTCCACAGATTTACAACCTTCTGAGAGAAGAAATTCCTCCTCATCTCAGTTTTAAATTGGCGGCCTCTTATTCTGAGACTATGCCCCCTAATTTTAGTTTCCCCTAGTGGATCCTTTCTGCATCCACCTTGTCGAGCTCCTTCATTATCTTATATGTTTCGATAAGATTATCTCCCATTCCTCTGAACTCCAGTGAGTATACGCCCAACCTACTCAACCTATCTTCATAAGTCAACCCTTTCATCTCTGGAATCAACCTAGTGAACCTTCCCTGAACAGCCTCCAATGCAAGTATATCCTTCCTTAAATACGGAGACCAAAACTGTACGCAGTACTCTAGGTGTGACCTCACCAATACCTTGTACAGTTGTAGCAGGACTTCTCTGCTTTTATACTCTATCCCTCTGCCCTCGGGAACCGCAAGGGATTCCACTCCCTGAATGTGCAACTGGTTGGACCACCAGCAAATTATAATGGCAGTGAATGCTAAATTTCCGGGCAGCATCCATGATACTCACAACTCTTTTTGAGTAAACAAGACAAACATTAGATCAAGTGCCCCCCGATCTGGGGGACACTACAAACATTTCACAAGGCCCTTTTTTTCTTCTTTTTTTTTGTGATTTTTGTTTTTTGCTTTGTGGTTTTTTTTTCGGCACTAAAATCAGTTTTTTTTCCCAAGTGCTCCCTATAAAAGGGGAGGGGGACACTAAAACCGGCATTTAAAATAAATTAGACTTTAAAACAAATAAAATCAAATTAAAATTTGGTTGCCGGGGGTAATCATGCACTCCAGTCCCTCCGGTGCCCACCTCTCGCGGAAGGCCGCGAGCGTACCGGTGGACACCGCGTGCTCCATCTCCAAGGACACCCTGGCTCGGATGTAGGCGCAGAAGAGAGGCAAGCAGTCAGGCTGAACGACCCCCTCGACCGCCCGCTGCCTGGACCGGCTGATGGCACCCTTGGCCGTGCCCAGGAGCAGTCCTACGAGGAGGCCCTCGGACCTACCCGCTCCCCTCCGCACAAGGTGCCCAAAGATCAGGAGTGTGGGACTGAAGTGCAACCAGAAATTGAGGAGCAGCCCCTTTAAATAATGAAATAGGGGCTGCAACCTCGCACACTCCATTAAAAACATGGAACACGGACTCTTCCAGACCGCAGAAATTGTAAGCGGCCTGGGAGCCCGTGAACTGACTTAAAAATTTATTGCATGGGACTGCTCCGTGCACCACCCTCCAGGCCAAGTCCCCGATAAATAATGGGAGGACTCTAGCATAGAGTGCACGCCATCGGGGACCCCCGCCTCCTCCGGACTGCAAGATGGTACGCCATGGCGTGTCCGGACGGCAGACGAGGATGGCAAAGTTGAGAGTGTGCAGGAACAGCCCGTACAGGAAACCCCTCCGCGCAGAATTGAAAGGCACGGAGGGGATTTCCCCGAGGCGGCTCAAGTTGTGAGGTGCAGGCTCCCGAGGGAGGTTCCGGGGTTTGGCGCCGATGAGGAATTCCGTCCGGACGGAGGTCAGTTCGGACGGGATCTCCCCACGTGCTTGAGCCTCCTCGACACACCTAACGGAGTCAGGGCCCAGAGCTGTTTTTAGCGACTTGATGGCATCGGCTGCGCGGCGGACGTCGGCCGAATTTAGGCGCCGCGCCAGCATGTCTGGCGCCATCCAGCCCGCTCCTCCGCCATCGAGCAGGTCCCTGACCCTGGTCACCTCACCAGCCACAGCCCTCTCGTCCGACCCATGATGCTCACATCCTGCGTGAGAGCACTGCAGCTGACTTGTTTAACAATCAGCCACAAGGTCAATGCTGGATGCTTGGTGACAAAGGATATAGCCTCGCCACCTGGCTGATGACCCCCTCTGCGTGACACCCACACCGAAGCCGAGAGGCGATACAATGAGAGCAACAGAGCAACTCGCAATATCGTGGAGAAAACCATTGGATTGCTGAAGCAGCGCTTTAGATGCCTGGACCACTCAGGAGGCGAGCTCCAAAACCAACCTGAACAGGTAGTTCAATTCTTGGTGGTGTGCTCCATGCTGCACAACTTGGCTATCAGGAAGGAACAAGAATTGCCTGATGAGTCTGACAGTCCACCTCAGGAGAGAGAGGAAGAGGAGGACGAGTAGGTGGATGCTGACATCGGCCCAGACAATCAGGCTGACAATGAAGCCATGCCTCCACCCCCTTGTAGACCACATGAAAGGGCTCATGGTGACATGATAGCTGCAAGAGGCTTACATCAGGAGCTCATCAATGATCGCTTTGCCTGAACGAACGTTAGTGTTATTTACAAGGCTGACACACTGCTGGGTGTACAGGTCATACATCAATGGTGGGCATCACCTTGGTGACAGTTAAAGTTTAAGTTGATTGAAGTTAAGTGTAATTATATCCTTTGATGTTAAAGAATCACCAACGTGTAACGGTGCAGCTATCTGAGCCAATGCGCTACAAGGTTTTGTTAAATAAAAAACATTTAAACCAAACATTAGTCCGAAATCATTAGTATTTCTGTACAAACCAACCCTTCCCCACACACCCCCCAACACCACCCCCGCTTCTCCTCCCCACCTCGATCTCTTCCCCTTCCCATCCTGACATCAAACCGCCTGGCCGAGGAGCTCCTCAGGCGATGCTTCATTGGGGGGGGGGGGGGGGCGAAGTGACGGCCGAAGCACTGCTTGGACGGATACGGGGATACGGGAGAGGACGGTCCCGAGGTGGGAACGTGCTCCGAGCCAGAAGCAATATTTTGCTGCTGGCTTGCATGTGGTTAGCAATAGGGGTGCGACACCTTGGGGTGCAGTGCTGTGCTCCAAGACCACTGGGAGCCCTCTGCCAGCAGTGTTCCTGGCTACCAGCTCCAGGGCCTCCTCCATCCCTTCCAAGTTGTATCTTATTTGTTGGAAAAAAACTCGGTGCCAACTATGTTCTTGATGCTTAGTAGGCTTTTTGCTACTGGTGAATCTCCCTCGTGCCTCCCACAACAGCCAGACAAGCACACACCACAGCCACACATGCTTTCAATGCCTCTGAGCTCCCTCTCTATCAGTCTCCTCTTCTGCGCATGTCATGATGACCCTTGACCTCCTGAATCGCGGGAATCAAGCATTGCCATGCTGTTGCTAAGGACGGCGACACTTTACGGCAGAAGGTCAACAAAAATTTAACGCTAATGCCCATTTCATATCACTCGCGGTAACGCCCATTTTCAAAAATGGAGACAAGGTGCTTTGAGAATGGGCGAGAAGCCGGCGATCTGAAAACCCATTTTTACCGCCCACGCCAGAAATATCACCCATTTTTGGGCGATAAGCACAAAAGTGGAGATTCTAGCCCTTAGACATGAACATGCACATTTTCCCACTATAACTAACTTTTAGAACAGCCATGGGAAACATTTAAAACGGTGTTCAACAGTGTGCAGGAATAATATTTTCCGCTAAAATGAAAGTACAAACTAAATACCAATGAGACTCCATGCATGAATAAAGCCATAAGGGAACAAATGAGGGTAAGGAAAGAGGTATACATTAAGTACATAGACAGCAGGGGATTGCATTATAGAGGAGAATATGAAGAGATTAGGAGAGCAGTCAAAAAAACTATTAGGATGGCAAAGAGGAACTATGAAATTAAATTATCAAGGAACATAAAACAAAACACTAAAATATTTTACAGGTACATTAATAAAAAAGGAAGGTTGGGTTGGGAATAGAGCCAGTAAGAAATAGACAGGATAATACCACACGTAACGATAGAGATGCCAGAAATATTAAATAATTATTTTGCTTCAGTATTTACCATGGAGGTAGAATAGGTGGACATGACATTGGATGATGAGATTAGTAATGAGATAAGTGCATTTAAAATAAAAAGGGGGGATTATATTAAATAAATTAATCAAACTCAAAGAGGATAAAACCCCCAGTTCGGATTAACTGCATCCACGCATTGTAAAAGAATCTAGGGAAGAGACAGCAGAGGCATTACTACACATATTTAATAATTCATTAAAAAAAGGTGTCCTGCCAGAGATCTGGCACATAGCTAACGTAATATCTATATTACCTGTGGGGGATAGAACATGTCCAGGGAATTATTGACCAGTCAGCTTAACATTGGTTAAGGAAAAATAGAATCCCTACGTAAAAATAGAAGAACATCTAGACCAAAAATAGAGTAAAGAGTAGTCAGCATGGATTTTGAAAGGGGAAGTCTTGCTTGACCAACATCATTGAATTTTTTGAAGAGGTAACAGAGAGAGTAGACAATGGTAATGCAGTAGATGTAATTTATCTAGATTTTCAAAAAGTCTTCAATAAGGTACCCTATAATAGTCTGATGAACAAGGTCAGAGAATGCGGAGTCAGGGGACAAGTAGCAGAATGAATAGCTGCCTGGCTTCAAGACAGAAAGCAGAGAGTAGGAGTAAAAGGTAGCGGTTCACAGTGGCACAAGGATCCGTGTTGGGATGTATTGTGTTCCTAACACAGATGAGGCTGCACACAGGGAGGTTAAAGTAACAGTGACCTCAGTCTTTAATAAGACATTCCAGAATGAGGAACATGGCTTATATACAGTGCTCCCAAGGGATGCTGGGATCCCTTGGGACTTCAGGGGATGAGCTCCCTGGTGGCGGATCATGGGAGTGCATGCTTTACAGATACACAACAGGACGATTTAGACTTTGGAATCAAAACCACAATTTCTAAATTTGCAGATGACACCAAATTGGGGGGGGATCGTCAATATTGAGGAGGATTGCAACAAATTACAGGAGGGCATTAATACACTTGCAGAATGAGCAATATAATTGGCAAATGAAGTTCAACACAGATAAATGTGAGGTATTACATTTTAGTAGCAAGAATAGGGAGGTCATTTATTACTTGGAGGGTGTGAGTCTAGGTGGCCACCAATATAACTAGCAGCCATCAATATAAGAGGAACAAAGGCATCTTGGAAAACAAATACACAAATCACTAAAAGTTGTGACACAAGTTAGCAAGTCCATAAAAAAGCAAACCAAGTACTAGGGTTTATTTCTATAGAGATGGAATTAAAAAGTAGAGAAGTTATGCTAATCCTTTATCGAACCTTGGTTAGACCACACTTAGAGTACTGCATACATTTCTGATCGCCATATTATAGAAAGGATATAGAAGCACTGGAGAGAATGCAGAGAAGATTTATAATGATGATATCAGATGACAGGGTATACATTTCAGGAAAGTATGAACAGGCTGAGTCTCTTATACCTTAAAAAAAGGCTGAGGGGTGACCTAATAGAGGTCTTTAAAATGATGAAAGGTTTTGATAGAGTGGATACAGAGCTAATGTTTCCACTTGTGGGGAAGAGCATAATTAGAGGCCATCAATATAAGATAGTCATCAAAAATTCCAATAGGGAATTCAGAAGAAACTTCTTTACCCAAAGAGTGGTGAGAATATGGAACTTGCTACCATAGAAGGTGGTTGAAGCGAATAGTATAGATGCATTTAAGGAGAGGCTAGCAAGCATATAAAGGAGAATGGAATAGAGGGTTATGCTGATAGATTTAGATGAGGAAAGACGGGAGGAGGCTTGAATGGAGCATAAACATCGGCATGGACTGCTTGGGCCGAATGGACTATTTCTTTGCCATATATCCTATGTAATCTCCCCTCTGAATTTATTTCTCAGAACATTTAAGGAAATGTACTTTAAATCATTTTCAGGAAACTAGACTCCATTGTGTTTGCCAATGTCTTGGAAGAGAGCATAAATCCAAAGGAAGCCTATGTGCTGAAAATTTTGGAGACAAGTTCACATCTGTTCTAAACCTACATAAATGAAGGAAGTTTCAGTTGTATGCTCTTTTGGTGGTAGTGGGGGAAAGGGGGCCTACACTATTAAACGGTGGAGGTTCTGAGTGAAGATTTCGGAGATCCAGCATAAAAGATTGAAGAACTTAGGGAGTAACTTGAGAGCGGTTATGTCAGTTATGACTGAATTTCCTGGATCTTCTGCACCAGAAATCAGCAATGTGCCCCAATTATGCCATTTTTGGGTGCAAATTGACAGGATGTGATACTTAAAACTCAGACAATAACTTAAAACCCTGTATTGCAGAAAATTGTGCTGCTGCAGATATTGCATTTGTGGCACACCAATCTTCATTCACAGCCAACTTGCAAATTCATATTGCAGCATTTGGTGTAGGTTGCTTCTAGCTTTCAGAGACTGGGAGCCTAAATTTCCCCTCTCTTTAAGGTACATTACCGCCTCTAAGAGGACAGTAAGTCCTATCCAACCGGAGGCAGGCGGATGGACTGACTCATCCGAAATTGACCCCAAGTCGGGAGCAGCGAAGGCAGGTTTCCGCCCCGCCGGTGTTCACGCCCGGTCTGGCACGTGCCGACCCCTTACCGCCCAGCGGCGACCCCTTTCTGTCCCACGAGGGAAATTGCCCCATGGGAACGGAGCCACCACTGCTCGGAGCCCCCAACAGCTTTTCCTGGCGGGAAGCTGCCAGTGGCTCCATCCTTAAAGAGGAGAGCACACCTCCGTGGCCGTTATTTTATTTAAATTGTTGGCCGATTCTGCAGTTGGCCTGACAATGGCGGCCACGGGTTCAGCCAGGCCATCAACAGGCAGCCCGGCATCCCCTGTCGGGTATTGGGTCACTGGCCCGGCCAAAACCCTCTCTGGTGGCCCAGTGGGCACCATTAAAGTGGTTGCAGAGCTCGTAGCAGCCCTCCCCTTTAACTGGTGTGCTCAGCATTGTGTTGACGTGCTCTGCGCGACGCTCATAACACCGCCCTCCTTCCCCCCGCTCGCAAAGCACTTCCACCCTTCAGCTGCCTCAGACACCGCCTGGACAAATATAAAAATTTAAAGATGCCAATTTCCCGCTATTCTCCGGCCCATGGATTGAGGCGGAGTATAATCAATTAATTCGAATTGTGCACCCTCTTTGGGGCAGAGGGCAATTTTGGCCCCTCAGTCTGTCTGTGTACTCTGCTGTTTAAGTGGAATTGATTGTACCCACCTTGTTTCCCACATTACAACTGTGACTACACTCCAAAAGTACTTCATTGGCTGTAAAGTGCTTTGAGAGGTTCGGTGGTCATGAAAGGCGCTGAATAAATGCAAGGCTTTCTTTTCTTTTTTTCTTAGCTGGACATGTATTATGCAAATCAATAGTGTCCTGAGTTATGAGTAATCACTAATCACTGAACGCTTATATGGGGAAAAGTCCAATCTCATGACTGCTAATCCCTTCCTTCTAAGCATAAAGATGATCTAATTCAGGATTTAGTAGACTCCAATGTATCTTGCTTATCTGATTAGAGTGTGCTTATGATGCACTAATTTCTTTTAATACAGCTTTGTTATTGCCTTTAACATACAAATTGTCCCAAGGTCCTTAGAAATGGAGATAGATAGAAAAAACAGGTGCCAAGTCATTGAGGGAGAGATTAGGAGGGTTGACTGAAAGTGTGGTTGAAAAGTTGAGTTTTGAAAAGGTGTAACCTTTTTGAATAATTTAGGGCCTAGAAATTGTATATGGCCACAAAACAGGCAGTGTCAAGGTCCAACAATGTTATGTTATGCCAGGTCAAAGTGGTCTAGGTAGCATGCAAAGTTTGTGCTCAGTCCTCATTAACATGATTATAGTCTTGATCACAGTGCTAAAACTGCTGCTCATTGGCTTACCACTCAACAGATGGGCCAATATCGGGTCCAGTCTAATTCCCAGTCATGTTTGGCACAGGCTTTATTCAGTACTTAAAGGGGAGGTGCAGTGATGCTACAGCATCTCACTGTCCATCCAGTTACAATGTCATCTGGAAGAAGACAACAGTGGAAACGCTTGCCTCAGCCTCAGCCTCAGCCTCAGCCTCAGCCTCAGCCTCAGCCTCAGCCTCAGCCTCAGCCTCAGCCTCAGCCTCAGCCTCAGCCTCAGCCTCAGCCTCAGCCTCAGCCTCAGCCTCAGCCTCAGCCTCAGCCTCAGCCTCAGCCTCAGCCCAGGGAGAGAGAGAGAGTGCTCACAGATTCTCCAACATGGCTTTGGAGGCACTGGTGATGGTTGTGGAGAGGAGGTGGGCTGTCCTCTTCCTGCAGACTGGCAGGACACCCTTGTCACACACATCTTGAAGGCTCTGGCAGGCAATAGTTGCCGATGTGATGGCCAGTATTGTGGTCCCCAGGTCGGTGATCCAGTGCTGAAAAAAGTTAAATGACCTCACATGACAAGCCAAGGTGAGTGAAAGCTTTGGCAAATGTCATATTCCACTATCTATAACAGAAGCCTCACACACTGCTCAATGCACCACACCCCTAGCTCTCTTCACCTACCAACAATCTTTACCTATCACCACTCTGACCTCACAATCATAGTTTCACTTCACCCTCACAACCTTACCACTGCTGCAACACTCACACCCACATCTCAGCCATTGCACACATTGATAGCTATTCAACTATGGCAGGTGTATATAATCTAAACATTCCCTTTCTCTTGTAGACCTAGGTTGTGGATAACAGTAGGGAGCAGAGACAGACAGGCAGGGTACAAGCTGTTATCCAGGACCTCAGTCAACTGGAGGAGAAAGTGCTGGAGATCATTGGGTGGCAGATCATAGAAGCCCTGGCAAGGTTGAAGACCTTGGGAACAACAACGGTATGTTCATTCCTAATCCTTCTTCCCACATCTCCCTTCCCTCTCAAGCTCTCACGTTCAAGCTGCTGATGCTGTATGTATGCATATCTTGCTTCCCCCTCTCCCCTCAGCATAACCTGACTCTTGTATCTTTCTGTTTTCAGTTAATCACGAACAAGCACCCGAGCAGCCTGTCCCCACTGTAACACAGGAGAATGAGGGGGGAAGGGAGAGAAGAAGAAGACACAGCATCACTGCATCTGTTGCTCCCAGAAACTAGCTTTGTGTACTTCAGGGGCTAGTGTAGATGCGGGATCTGTACAGGGTGAAGCATTGGGCACCATTTGCGCTCGAGTATCTTAGGGAGAGGGATCAGAGGCAGCGAAGAAAACGAGAAGATGCGTGCAGAGGAAGGAAGAGGAGGGCCTTTGGGCTCCGCTTCATGTTCTGCTGTTCAGCAATTAGCAACTTGCGGTCAGTGGCATCAGAATAGGTTTGAAAAGCAGCTATTTGATTTCGGAGCTCTATGGGAGAAAGATTTAACAGACTAGCAGCATTCAACAGATAAGCAACTTTTATGTATAATGAAGTCATCTCTGTTTTGTGAGTATAATTCCGTGACTTTATCGCATCACAGGTCTACAGCACAAAGGCAATCTCAAAACTTGTTTTTAAAATACGGAGAACTTTCAAACTGGGAATGGTAGCATAGTGGTAAGGTAACTAGTAATCCAGGGACCTGGACTAATGATCCAGAGATGTGAATTCAAATCCCACCACCACCTGGGGAAATTTAAATTCAGTTAATTAAATCAATCTCAAATTTAAAAAAAACAAGCTATTATCAGAATGGTGACCATAAAACTATCGGATTGTCATTAAAAACCCATCTGGTTCACTAATGTCCTTTTTGGGAAGGAAATCTGCTGTCCTTACCTGGTCTGATCTATGTGTGACTCCAAACCTGCAGGAATGTAGTTGACTCTTAATTGCTCTCTGAAATGGATGAGCAAGCCATTCAGTTACAACAAAACCGCTACGAGAAACAATAAGAAAATAAAACAGGACGGACCCCTCGGCACCGGCTACGGACATGACAACGACACACACAGCTCAGTCGACTCTGCAAAGTCCTTCTCACCAACATCTGGGACTTGTGCCAAAATTGAGAGCTGTCCCACAGACTAGTCAAGCAACAGGCTGACATAATTATACTCACAGAATCATACCTTTCAGCCAATGTCCCACAGGACAGATGCACCAGGGGTGGTGGCACAGTGGTGTATATAGTTGGGAGTCCACAACATTGAATCTGGATCCCATGAAATCTCATGGCTTCAGGTCAAGCATCGGTAAAGGAAACCTCCTGTTGATTACCACTTACTGCCCTCCCTCAGCTGATGAATTAGTGCTCCTCTTAGAACACCACTTGGAAGAAGCACTGAGAGTAGCAAGGGCACAGAATGTACTCTGGATGTTTCTATTACTACTAGGAGGATCAAGGGGTATGGTGAGAAAGCAGGAATGGGGTACTGAAGTTGCATGTTCAGCCATGAACTAATTGAATGGCGGTGCAGGCTAGAAGGGCCGAATGGCCCACTCCTGCACCTATTTTCTATGTTTCTATGTTTCAATGTCCATCACCAAGAGGAGCACCACTACTGACCAAGCTGTCGGAGTCTTGCAGGACATAGCTGCCAGACTGGGCCTGCGGCAGGTGGTGAGAGAACCAACGCAAAGGAAAAACCTACTTGACCCCATCCTCGTTAATCTACCTGTTGCAGATGCATCTGTCCATAATAGTATTGGTAGCAGTAACCACCACACAGTCATTGTGGAGACGAACTCTCATCTTCACACTGAGGATACCCTCCATCGTTTATGTGGCACTACCACCGTGCTAAATGGGATAGATTCAGAACAGATCTCGCAGCTCAAAACTGGGCATCCATGAGGTGCTGTGGGCCATCAGCAGCAGCAGCAGCAGCAGAATTGTATTCCACCATAATCTGTAACCTCATGGCTTGGCATATCCCTCACTCTACCATTACCATCAAGCCAGGGGACCAAACCTGGTTCAATGAGGAGTAGAAGAGCATGCCAGGAGCAGCACCAGGCATACCTAAAAATGAAGTGCCGATCTGGGGAGCTGCAACACAGGACTACATGCATGCTAAAAGGCGATCCCACAATCAACGGATCAGATCAAAGCATTGTGGTCCTGCCACATCCAGTCGTGAATGGTGATAGACAATTAAACAACTAACTGGAGGAGTTTGTGAATATCCCCATCCCCAATGATAGCGGAGCCCAGCATGTTAGTGCAGAAGACAAGACTGAAGCGTTTGCAACCATCTTTAAACCAGAAGTGCCGAGTTGATAATCCATATTGGCCTCCTCCTGTGGTCCCCACCAACACAGAAGCCAGTCTTCAGCCAATTCAATTCACTCCACGTGATAGCAAGAAATGGCTGGACGCGCTTGACACAGCAAAGGCTATGGGCCCCGACAACATCTCGGCTGTCGTGTTGAAGACTTGTGTTCCAGAACTAGCCGCGCCTCTAGCCAAGCTATTCCAGCTACAACACTGACATCTATCCGACAATGTGGATGCCCAGGTTTGTCCTCTTCACAAAAAGCAGGACAAATCCAATCTGGCAAATTACCACCCATCAGTGTACTGTCAATCATCAGCAAAGTCATGGAAGGTGTCGTTGACAGTGCTATCAAGCGGCACTTACTCACCAATAGCCTGCTCACCTATGCCCAGTTTGGGTTCTGCCAGGGCCACTCGGTTCCAGACCTCATTACAGCCTTGGTCCAAACATGGACAAAATAGCTGGATTCCAGAGGTGAGGTGAGAGTGACTACCCTTGACATCAAGGCAGCATTTGATTGTGTGGCATCAAGGAGCCCTAGTAAAACTGAAGTCAATGGGAATCAGGGGGCAATCTCTCCACTGGCTGGAGTCATACCTAGCACAAAGAAAGATGGTTGTGGTGGTTGGAGGTCAATCATCACAGACCCAGGACAAAAAGTGGCATGCAATGACTATCGCCAACAAGCGAGAGTCTAACCACCGCCCCTTGGCATTACCCTCACCTAATCCCCCACCATCAACATCTTGACCAGAAACTTAACTGGACCAACCACCTAAATACTGTGACTACAGAGGCTGGGTATTCTGTGGCAAGTGTCTCATCTCCTAACTCCCCAAAGCCTTTCCACCATCTATAAGGCACAAGTCAGGAGTGTGATGGAATACTCCTTCACTTGCCTGGATGAGTGCAGCTCCAACAATACTCAAGAAGCTCCACACCATCCAGGACAAAGTAGTCTGTTTGGCTGACACCCCATCCACCACCTTAAACATTCACTCCCTCCATCACCGGCGCACCGTGGCTGCAGTGTGTACCATCTACAAGATGCACTGCAGCAACTCACCACAGCTTCTTCAGCAGCACCTCCCAAACCTGCGAGCTCTACCACCTAGAAGGAAAAAGACAGCAGGCACATGGGAACTCCACTACCTCCACGTTCCCATCCAAGTCAATAGACAGGTGATTTTCTCTTAACTATCCATCATGTTTTGAACCCTGGCTTCAGGGGTGAAAACGTTGCCCATATTCTGGTCATTTCTCTGTCTCACAGGTTTTGTGTGGTGGATAACGGCGCTCCTGTTAAATGCTCTCAAGCCACAGCCTTTATTAGGATTGAAAAGACTGCAACAAGATGCATGAAAAGAACCCAGTGATAACTCTGCTCTCCACTAGATACTTCCCTTCCAACCTGACTTGGGACATATATCGCTGTTCCTTAATCATCATTGGGTCAAAATCCTGGAACTCCCTCCCTAAAAGCACAGTGGGAGTACCTTCACCACATGGACTGTAGCAATTCAAGAAGGCGGCTCACCACCATCTTCTCAAGGACAATTAGGGATGGGCAATAAATGCTGGCCTTGTCAGTGACACACACATCCCATGAATGAATAAAAATAAAATTATCAGCTTATATTGATCCTGCAGTACACTATCTTGTCTGCTTTAAACTGACTACACATCGATTGAGGTACCACTTAAAACTGTCCCCCTAACCTATTCTCTCTTTTGATTAATTCTCTTGTTCTTCAAGAGGATATTAGTGCCAATTTGAGGCATCTACTGTTAGCATCAGGGTACTACACAGTTGTCGTGTTAAGGGACCAAGCTCATTTCACAAAGGCCCCTTATGGTCAATGGACAGAGGTGGTTTTCTCTTAACTGTCCATCATGTTTTGAACCCTGGCTTCAGGGGTGGAAAAGCTGCCCATAATCTGGTCATTTCTCTGCCTCACAGGTTTTGTGGTGGTGGATAATGGCGCTCCTGTTAAATGCTCTCAAGCCAAAGCCTTTATTAAAATTGAAAAGGCTGCAACAAGATACATGAAAAGGACCCAGTGATAACTCTGCCCTCCACTAGACACTTCAGGGGCAAATTTGGGCTCAGTAGTTTCTGTTTAATGGGCGCAATGAATGCCTTAGGGGTCCAAAATATCGTCTGTGGTGCACATGCACACTTCTGATGCGAAGCACAATGGACGCCATCTTGGTAAAAGGCTTACGATACGTGCATTTAACCTTCACTGGAAGTAAGCCGAGCAGACATATCATGATGTCAATCAATGTGCAAAGTTGATTTCACGTCAGTGCTGCCATTTTGGAGCTCCACAGTCCAGCTGATGCCCTCTCTTAACCTCGCACATCTGAACATGTGTTAAACAGTATGAAGGGCTCCCAACAAGTGCTATTTAAAGGGATCATCAACTACTTACTGGTTAGTTGCTGGTTGACTTTTTTTTTTCTGGCTGTTGCTACAATTCTGTATGTTTTTGGTGCTTTACATAGTTGAGTTGAGTTTCAAAAGTTACAGGGTGTGATGTGGCAGGTGCTGAAGTACTTTTTGCTACTATTTGCAGAAACCAATTGCTCCCAGACATGGATGCACTAATAGGTCTTCCTCTTGGAATCAGGACAAGCTGCTAGAAGAGGGAGGAGGAGAAGGGGAGGAGGCTGAGGAAGAGGAAGGGAGGCTGCAAACTAGACAACCCCTTTCTGCCCGGACTGTACTGAATAACTAATTCAAGTACGATACCAGAAATCTCAATCCCAATAACCCATTCACCAATAGTCCCACACTCCTTACCTTCCCTCTGTCAATGACCATCACATCGTGCTCTTGGCTACAATATAATAATAAAATCCAACACAAAACACACTATCCAAATCAAATTTATGTGTCTCATCACGGGCAGATCGCACCTCTATGCTATCCTTAAGATACATGCAAGTCAGTATCTGAGCTGGTGGCTGAGTGTGTGAAATCAAGTGATGGTATGTCATTATCATCACTGTCTTCTTGGTCTTCCTCCACTGCCTGGCAGGTTGCAGTTCTTGGGTATCTGAAAGGAAAAGGGGTAAGGTTGTGGTGAAGAGAGAGGGAAAAGTAAGAAGTGTATGCTTACACCATCTTCAGCTTGTAAGTCAGAAGAGATTTTGGGATGAGAGGGAAGTGGGATGTGAGAAGGAAGATTAGGTATGAGAATACTGTCATCTTCAATGGCTTCAGCCCTGCTGGTGGCCACAGTCTCAGCAATGGCCCTTCTGATAATGGCCAACACCATCTCCTCCATTGGGGATAGAACATGCAGGTGTGCTTCTCCCCCTCCAGTTAGTTCCTGCTGCCTCTGGTTGTGCACCACCTTCTCTTACAAGAGAGAGGGAAGTGTGTCTGAGTGTCGTGCAATTATGTTTCAGTGATGTGTCTGTCATGGCTGAATAGCTGGCAGTGTGCGCAAGCTGAGATGTGAGTGTGAGGCTTGCAACAGTGCTAAGTGTATTAGGGTGAGGTGAAGCATATGAATGTTAGGTATGATTCCTGATTGATAGAGATTGTTGGTAGGTGAGTCATGTGGGTATGGTGAATTGAGCAGTCGTTGAAGCTAGTGGTGCAGCTGGTAGGATATAGCATTTGATGATGCATTCACTGATCTTGACCACTTGTGTGAGGTCATGAAACTTCTTGCGACACTGCATCCAGGTCCTAAGGGCTAAACTCCTAGCATTTACCTCCACAGCTATCTGTTCCCACTGCCTTCCCATCATGTTTCTAGAGGGCCTCTTGCATCCCCGTCCCCCACTTCCTGCCATCTCGCTTCCACATCCTCCTCCAAGACCTCCAGTGCAGCGTCGGTAAACCTTGGTGCACTGTCTCTCCCATGATCACTATTGTTGTTTGTTGCACAGCACTATCCCGAATGATGTCAGCACCTCCAGCAGCCACAATACAACTTCCCTTTAAGAGGTGCAGTCTAGCTGTAAGCAGTGCAGGCCAGCTTTAAGTAGTGCCAGCAAGGAACGATATTGGCCCCCTTGCCAATGCATGCAGCCAATGAACGGCTCGGTTAGCGCTGGCTGCATGCAGCAATCATGATAATGAGCAGGCAGCACAAAGATGGTGTGCTGCCTGCATTATCTTGAATGGGCCTGATCTTTGAACACTCTCTTCCTCAGGCGGCCGCAGGCTGCGCTGGTGTACTACTGGAAGCGGTGTTGAACCTCGTCGTCGATGTCTGCCCTTGCTGATAATAGGCTCCTGAGGTATGGAAAGTGGTCCACATTGTCCAGGGTTGCGCCGTGGATCTTGATGACTGGGGGGCAGTGCTGTGTGGCAGGGTCAGGTTGGTGGAGGACCTTTGTCTTACGGATGTTTAGTGTAAGGCCCATACTTTCATAGGCCTCAGTGAAGATGATGACTATGACTTGGAGCTCAGCCTCTGAATGTGCGCAGACACAAGCGTCATCCGCGTACTGTAGCTCGATGACAGGGCTGTAGGGATACCTGCCCTCCTGTATGGCTCAGTGACATGGACCATGTACAGTAGACACCTCAAATCGTTGGAGAAATACCACCAATGATGTTTCCGCAAGATCCTGCAAATCCCCAGCGAGGACAGACGCACCATCAGGCCCCTCGATCAGGCCAACATCTCCAGCATCGAAGCACTGACCACACTCGTCCAGCTTCGTTGGGCGGGCCACATTGTTCGCATGCCTGACACAAGACTCCCAAAGCAAGCGCTCTACTCGGAGTTCCTATATGGCAAGTGAGCCCCAGGTGGGCAGAGGAAACGTTTTAACAGAAAACAAAGAGTCGGGATAAATGGTTCATTCTTGGATTAGCAATCAGTAACCAATGGAGTGCCGCAGGGATCAATGCTGGGACCTCAACTATTTACAATCTATATTAACGAATTGGAAGAAGGGACTAGGTGTAACGTAGCCAAGTTTGCTGACGATACAAAGATTGGAGGAAAAGCAAGGTGTGAGGACACAAAAAATCTGCAATGGGACATAGACAGGCTAAGTGAGTGGGCAAAAATTTGGCAGATGGAGTATACTGTTGGAAAGTGTGAGGTCATGCACTTTGGCAGAAAAAAAATCAAAGAGCAAGTTAATATTTAAATGGAGAAAGATTGCAAAGTGCTGCAGTACAGCGGGACCTCGGGGTACTTGTGCATGAAACACAAAAGGTTACTATGCAAGTACAGCAAGTGATCAGGACGGCCAATGGAATCTTGGCCTTTATTGCAAAGGGGATGGAGTATAAAAGCAGGGAAGTCTTGCTACAGTTGTACAGGGTATTGGTGAACCACACCTGGAATACTGCGTGCAGTTTTGGTTTCCATATTTACGAAAGGATATACTTGCTTTGGAGACAGTTCAGAGAAGGTTCACAAGGTTGATTCCGGAGATGAGAGGGTTGACTTATGAGGAAAGGTTGAGTAGGTTGGGCCTCTACTCATTGGAATTCAGAAGAATGAGAGCTGATCTTATTGAAACGTATAAGATTATGAGGAGGCTTGACAAGGTGGATGCAGAGAGGATGTTTTCACTGATGGGGGAGACTCGAACTAGAGGACATAATCTTAGAATAAGGGGCTGCCCATTTAAAACTGAGATGAGGAGAAATTTCTTCTCTCAGGGGGTTGTGGATCTGTGGAATTTGCTGCCTCAGAGAGCTGTGGAAGCTGGGACATTGAATAAATGTAAGACAAAAATAGACAGTTTCTTAAATGATAAGGGGATAAGGGATCATGGAGAGCGGGCAGGGAAGTGGAGCTGAGTCCATGATCGGATCAGCCGTGATCGTGTTGAATGGCGGAGCAGGCTCGACGGGCTGTATGGCCTTCTCCTGCTTCTATTTCTTATGTTCTTATGTTCATATTATGTAAGGACACCCTCAAAGCCTCCTTGATAAAATGCAACATCCCCACCGACACCTGGGAGTCCCTGGCCAAAGACCGCCCTAAGTGGAGGAAGAGCATCCGGGAGGTCACTGAGCACCTCGAGTCTTATCGCCGAGAGCATACAGAAAGAAAGCGCAGGCACCGGAAGAAACGTGCAGCAAACCAGACTCCACACCCACCCTTTCCTTCAACGACTGTCTGTCCCACCTGTGACAGAGACTGTAATTCCCATATTGGACTTCAGTCACCTAAGAACTCACTTTTAGAGTGGAAGCAAGTCTTTCTCGATTTTGAGGGACTGCCTATGATGATGATGATTGAATGGGCATGGGGTAATCATGCATTCCGAACCCTGCGCCCAGTCTTGGGGTCTATCCAATTTAGTCCCCTTCCTCTTAGCAGCTCAAGAACTCAATGGAGTGAAATATCAAACTGTGCTCCACACTTTGTGATGCTGCAAATTCATTCATCAATATATGGTAAAATCAAGGTCAACAATGTAACATGGCTAGCTAACATGCATATTATAAGTGATTTACCAACACACACATTTATTTGTGGCTTGAAGTTGAAGAAAACTAAATTAAATAAAAATCCTACATAATCCTGCACAGCTGATTGACGGGAAGATTTAGTACACAAATCCCAATCGTATTCTGGCTTTCCAGACCAATGTTGAGACTAATTAGAAAATTGCGACTGGGTAAATGATCACAAATAGCACAGTCTACTAAGGGAGTTTTGCATCAAAAAGGAGAAAATGTATCCCTGAGCCCTAAGCTTGAGCTGACATTCATTCTTGTGCTTTTCATAAGGGGTCTAGTCACCTGGAAGAGGGAGTCAACAGACATGAAATTGTGGGAGGGTGGAGGATTGCTCAACTCTACTTCTCAGCAGATCTTCATCAAATGGACTGTCACAGCTATTCAGTCTGTAATGACACTGTCCAGTAGCACAGCTCAGCCTGTTCCCTGCAAAAAATGGTATTAGCTATTGCTGACTTTAATTATAGTGACAATGCACCTACTTCTTGAAGGCCCACTGCCAGCTGTGAAAATGGTTTGGTATCACACACACTAGCTTGATATTTATTGAATTTCCTCTTAATTAAATTGAGAGGGTTGGCCTATGGGACGTTCAATCCCACATGTGTTCTGTCAATTGCTCCTTGCAATTAGAAACTATGCCAATTTATCGAACGTAACAACATAAGAAATAAGAGCAGGAGTACACTATTTGGCCCCTCAAGCCGCTCCGCCATTCAATAAGATCATGGCTGATCTGATCTTTGCCTCAACTCTACTTCCCTGCCTGCTCCCAATAACCATTGACTCCCTTATCATTCAAAAATCTGTCTATCTCCACCTTAAATATATTCAATGACCCAGCTGCCACAGCTCTCTGGGGTAGAGAATTTCAAAGATTCACGATCCTCTAAGAAAATAAATTCCGCCTCATTTCCATTTTAAATGGGTGACCCCTTATTCTGAAACAATACCCCCTTGTTCTAGATTCCCCCACGAGGGGAAACATCCTCTTCGCATCTACCCTGTCAATCCCCCTCAGAATCTTATATGTTTCAATAAGATCACATATCATTCTTCTAAACTCCAAGGAGTATAGGCCCAACCTGCTCAACCTGTCTTCATAAGACAACCCCTTCATCTCAGGAATCAACCTTGTGAACCGCCTCCAATGCAAGTATATCCTTCCTTGAATAAGGAGACCAAAACTGTATGCAGTACTCCAGGTGTGGTCTCACCAATACCCTGTACAGTTGGAGCAGGACTTCCTTACTTTTATTCTCCATGCCCCTTGCAATAAAGGCCAGCATTCCATTTGCCTTCCTAATTACTTGCTGTACCTGGATGCTAACATTTTGTGTTTCATGTACAAGACCCCCAAATCCCTCTGTACTGCAGCATTTTGTAATCTCTCCCCATTTAAATAATAATGTTTTTTTTATTTTTCCTACCAAAATGGATAACCTCACAGTTTCCCACATTATACTCCATATGCCAAATTTTTGCCCACTCACTTAGCCTGTCTATATCCCTTTGCAGATTCTGTGCATCCTCCTCACAACTTGCTTTCCCATCTATCTTTGTATCATCAGCAAATTTAGCTACATTACTCTTGGTCCCTTCATCCAGGTCATTAATATAGATTGTAAATAGTTGAGCCCCCAGCATTGATCCCTGTGGCACCCCACTAGTTACAGTTTGCCAACCTGAAAATGACCCATTTATCCCAACTCTCTGGTTCCTGTAGAATTGGACTTCTCATTCGCTTGGTTTTGAAGGTTCCATGGAGAAGAAAATAAACTGTGAAGCCTACATGAATATAGCACCAGTGACTTTATATGCCTAATGTGACAAAGGTCAAATGAGGCTGCCTAGTAGGATCCACTGGCAAAAAATTCAAGGCTACAAACAACAATGTTCTTCAGGTGGAGGTGGGCTGCAGGTCTTCAACCAGAAGCTGGCATGTCTCCAATAGCCTCCATGAGGGTAGGGATTGCAGTCCTCTGAGGCACTGACTGGCTGAGAAATCTAAATAAGACTTTCTAGGTCTATGAGCACTGTTGAGTATTGATGTGTAGGAAATATGGGGGTCGAAATTAGTCTGGGCCCATTTTAGGAACATAGGAACTAGAATAGGTCATTCAGCCCCTCAAGCCTGTCCGTCATACAATTAGATCATGGCTGATCTGTATCTAACTCCATTTACCTGCCTTGGTTCCATATCCCATAATACACATAAACTGACAAAGGTCTATCAATCTCAGTTTTGAAATTTTCGATTGACTAGCCTTAACAGCTTTTTGGGGAGAGAGTTCCAGATTACCACTAGCTTTTGTGTGAAGAAGTGCTTCCTAACATCACCCCTGAATGGCCGAGCTCTAATTTTAAGGTTCTGCAACCTTGGGGGGAATTTTCCGGGGGCTCAGCGGGCTCGTTTGGTGGCGGGTCAGGTGGGAATTTTTTTTTTCCAACAGCAGGTCGGGACCCCGCTGTCAAGCCGCCACCACGCTACTTTCCCAGATGTCGGTTAGGTCATTATGATCTTGTTAAGAGCCTATTATAATGAAATTTTGAACTGAACTTATCATTTTACTAGGTTGTCAGCTGGGTATATGTTAGGTAAGGACGTCGGGAGTTGTGTGACCATGAATTCATTTCTTTACTTGACAGCTGCAATTGTGTTATAAAAGCTCCCTTCTCACAGCTTTCACTTTAAAAGATCAAAAGCTCTTGCTTACTGCATTTGGAAGGCAGATTGAGCTTTGTGCAGGTTGCAAGCGTTTGGAGCAAACTCTCTATCCAGTGTCACCTCATTGGAACAACCTCTCTCACCACTGACAAATCACTTCTGTCATCTCAATTTCAGCTGGCATCTATTACAGTAGCATCGGTGCCTTGAAACTATCTCACCTTGATCCTCAGAATCCCACCACGATCATCCCCAACACCAGCAGCAGCAGGCACATCAGCAGCACCAGCAACACCACCACCTTCTCCGCAATCAATTGATGCTGCACAAGACACAGGGCATCAGAACCCGACCACATTGTTGCCCGAAACGTCAATCATGGCCAGATTTACTTCACTTGACACTGTACACCCTGGCTACCACATGATGTGCCAGGTTGAAAATATAGATTTCAATGTTCATAAAATCATAGAAGTTTACAGCATGGAAGGAGGTCATTTTGGCCCATTGTGTCTGTGCTGGCCAACAAGAGGCTATTCAGCCTAATCTTACTTTCCAGCACTAGGTCCGTAACCCTTCAGGTTACGGCACTTCAGGTGCATATCCAAGTACTTTTTAAATGTGGTGAGGGTTTCTGCCTCTACCACCCTTTCAGGCAGTGAGTTCCAGATCCCCACAACCCTCTGTGTGAAGAAATTGTCCCTCAAATCTCCTCTAAACCTTTGACCAATTACTTTAAATTTATGCCCCCTGGTTATTGACCCCTCTGCTAAGGAAAATAGGCCCTTTCTAGCCACTATATCTAGGCCCCCCATAATTTTATACACCTCAATGAGGTCTCCCCTCAGCCTCCTCTGTTCCAAAGAAAACAAATCCAGCCTACCCAATCTGTCCCAAGATTCTCTACTCCCGGTAACATCCTTGTAAATCTCCTCTGTACCCTCTCCAGTGCAATCATGTCCTTCCTGTAATGCGATGACTAGAACTGCACGCAGTACTCCAGCTGTGGCCTAACCAGTGTTTTATACAGTTCAAGCATAACCCCCTGCTCTTGTATTCTATGTCTCAGCTAATAAAGACAAGCATTGCGTATGCCTTCTTAATCACCTTATCTACCTGGTCTGCTACTTTCAGGGATCTGTGGACAGGCACTCCAAGGTCCCTTTGTTCCTCTACACTTCTCAGTGTTCTATCATTTAATGTGTATTCCCTTTCCTTGTTAGCCCTCCCCAAGTGCATTACCTCAGACTTTTCTAGATTAAATTCCATTTGCCACTGCTCTGTCCACCTGACCAGTTGATTGATATCTTCCTGCAGTCCGCAGCTTTCTTCTTCATTATCAACCACACAGCTGATTTTAGTATCATCTGCAAACTTCTTAATCATACCCCCTATATTCAAGTCTAGATCATTGATGTATATCACAAAAAGCAAGGGACCTAGTACTGAGCCCTGTGGAACCCCACTGGAAACATCCTTCCAATCACAAAAATACCCATCAACCATTACCCTTTGCTTCCTGCCGCTGAGCTAATTTTGGATCCCATGGGCTTTTGTTTGACAGCACACTAACATAAACTTTATATGAACATTGTCTAAAACACCAAGTGCATATCTTTGTGTGTTGTTTGATGGTATGACTGGATTAGATGAGGGTGAGTGTGAGGGGTGGCTAGTGAGATGGGGATGTGATAATGTAAATAGAGAGGGATTGGTGAAGGTGCAAGGTATGCTTTTGTGAGTAAGGATGTGCAGGAGTAGGGTCGGGAAGGCACAGTGATGATAATGTGACAATGCAGATAGACAGAGGGATGGGTGGAGGTGCAAAGTAAGTTGGTGTAAGAATATGCAGGAGTAGGGTAGGGAAGGTAGAGTGATGGGGATGTGATGAGTGGCACAGCATGATGAGGTTAAGTGTGGTTTTGCAGTAACATTTCATGATCTACTGAGATCATTGATAGGTTTGCGCCTCTGCAGCCTGGTCCTCCTAACGACATCCCTGCTTGTGTCCACCTGTGCAACGTGCGACCAGGCTGTGTTGATCTCCTGTCCAGGCAGCGGGCGGTCGAGGGGGTCGTTCAGCCTGACTGCCTGCCTCTCTTCTGTGCCTACATCCGGGCCAGGGTGTCCTTGGAGATGGAGCACGCGGTGTCCACCGGTACGCTCGCGGCCTTCCGCGAGAGGTGGGCGCCGGAGGGACTGGAGTGCATTGTCACCCCCGGCAACCAAATTTTAATTTGATTTTATATGTTTTAAAGTTTAATTTGTTTTAATTGCCGGGTTTTTAGTGGCCCCCTCCCCTTTTATAGGGGGCACTTGTAAAAATTTATGATTTTATTGCCCAAAAGAAAATCACAAAAAAAAAGTGAAAAAACCCCCCCCAAAAAACCAAAAAAAGGGCAGTTGAAAAATGTTTGGAGTGGCCCCCCAGATTGGGGGGTACTTGATTTAAATGTTTTATTTTGTCTCCTCTAAAAGAGTTGTGTTGATCTCCTGGAGAGGTCTCTTCCACCCATTGGAAGGGAAGAGAACCTCCCTGCCTGCTGTGACTCCCTCCACAAGCATATGGAGGGATTCATGGGAGAGCCTGGATGCAGCTGTGCACCTTTGTGTAGTGCTTGTCAGTGTTTGCAGCACCTCAATGCTGTAGAACATTTACATGAGACCAGCGAGCTGCAGTTACTTGCCTTGTTTCCTCAGGGAGTTCGGCAAAAGAGTATTTCATTTTGGGCCACTACGTCACTGGCATCGGCCCTCAGATAGGTCAGAGGAGAGGGAAGAAAGTGATTGGGATAGAGGGGTGCAACTGGGAGAAGGATGGTGGGTAGTAATCGGAGAGGGAGGGGGCGACCAGGACAGGCCCTAGCAGGGGCCAGCAACAGTCTTTGACACCGCAGTGGATCTGGGGGAGGAATGCTCCTGCACCTCCCAGACCCACATTCAGGTAAGTATTTAAAAAAAAACCTAAAAACTACTGGTTAGGGCACATGTAGTCCGCATTTTCCTGAATGCAGCCAGTCAGCCACCACCAATGCATTTAGGGCAGCCCAATTGACAAAGGTGGCCTCAAACAAGCTTTAGGTCTCCTATTTGCTTATGCAAAAGTCCTAATACACTGCAACACCTTTCAACTCTGCAACTTAGTGAAGGCTGGTGGCTTCTTTACTTAAAAAATTATCAAGATGTGGCCCCTCGCAAATATAGGGGGTAATTTTCACCATGGGTGGGGCAGAAAACTGGCAGTGTCGGATCAGCTGCTCATTATACATCACACCCGATTTTCTTTTCTATTATGAACATACAAAATTGACAGACATGTAAAGAGCTGCTGGTCCATCAAGCCTGTACTCAAGCCATGATGGCTGGAACATCATGACTAAATGCTACTTTGCTCCGCCCCCACCCACCACCCTGCAACCCCCCATCCGTGCAATCATGCAGTCTCCTGGGAGAGACAAAAAACCCAGGCTCAATAAGGGAAAAATACTCTGGTAAATTCCTCTCTGACCCCCTTAAGCAATCAAAACCAATCCAGGAGATCACATGGACCCACTTGTTATCTATAAAGACACCTATCTCCAAAATGATGTGATCTCTGGCCCAGTCAAGAAGTAGTACATCTCCCTCTTGTAGGCATACAGAGAATCAACATACACGACACAAATGAGTTCAATGGAAAAGAGAATCGGGCAGGTTATAAAACAGGTTGGCGATCTGCACTCACTAGTTTTCCACCTACACCCAATGTGAAAATTACCCCCACAGTTTTTGTCACTTGCTTGATAGCAGTTTCCATTCCAGACTACCTGATGTGTGAATAAAGGCACAGAGTACAAAAACAGAAGAAATGCTAAACCTAGCAGATTGAAGGGGTATTAGTGGGAGAGCACTTGGGTGCCAGTGACCATAACTCAGTCAGATTCGTTGGTTATGGATAAGGACAGGAATAGGCCTGGAATAAAAGTTCTGAATTGGGGAAAAGCTAATTTTGTTATGTTAAGGAGTGATTTGGCCATAGTGGACTGGAAACAGCTACTTGTGGGTAAATCAGTGTCGGAACAGTGCGAGGCATTTAAGGAGGAGATTCGGAAGGCTCAGGCCAAACATGTGCCCTTAAAGAAAAAGGCTGGGAAAAATAATTCTAGAGCCCCCTGGATGTCTAGGGACTTACAGGGGAGGATTAAGAAAAAAAGGGACGCTTAAGTCATATATCAACGGCTAAATACTATAGAATCTTTAAAGGAATATAGAAAGTTAAGAGGCAAAATTAAAAAGGATATTAGGAATGCTAAGCGAGAGCACAAGAAATTCTTGGCCAGTAAAATTAAGGAAAACCCTAACATGTTCTATAAATATATTAAGAGTAAGAGGGTAACTAAAGAAAGGGTAGGGCCTATTAGAGACCATGAGGGTAATCTTTGTGTGGAGGCGGAACATGTTGCGAGGGTTCTTAACGAAAACTTTGCATCTATTTTCACAAAGGAAAGGGGCAATGCAGATACTGCTATCAAGGAGGAGTGTGATATTCTGGATGAAATAAATATAGTGAGAGAGGAAGTATTAAAGGGTTTGGCAGCTTTGAAAGTAGATAAGTCCCCAGGCCCGGATGAAATGCATCTCAGGCTGTTGAGCGAAGTAAAGGAGGAAATAGCAGAGGCCTTGACCATCATTTTCCAGTCCTCTTTGGATCTGGGCATGGTGCCGGAGGATTGGAGGACTGCTAATGTAGTACCCTTGTTTAAGAAGGGAGAAAGGGATAGGCCGAGTAATTTCCTGCTTTCTCTCCATATCCCTTAATCTCTTTAGCCGTAAGGGCCATATCTAACACCCTCTTGAATATATCCAATGAACTGGCCTCAACAACTCGTTGCGGCAGGGAATTCCACAGGTTAACAACTCTCTGAGTGAAGAAGTTTCTCCTCATCTCAATCCTAAATGGCCTACCCCTTATCCGAAGACTATGTCCCCTGGTTCTGGACTTTCCCAACATCATAAACATTCTTCCTGCATCTAACCTGTCCAGTCCCATCAGAACCTTAAATGTTTCTATGAGATCCCCTCTCATCCTTCTAAACTCCAGTGAATAAAGGCCCAGTTGATCCAATCTCTCCTCATATGTCAGTCCAGCCATCCCTGGAATCAGTCGGGTGAACCTTCGCTGCACTCCCTCAATAGCAAGAACGTCCTTCCTCAGATTGGGAGACCAAAACTGAACACAATATTCCAGGTGAGGCCTCACTAAGGCCCTGTACAAGTGCAGCAAGACCTCCCTGCTCCTATACTCAAATCCCCTAGCTATGAAGGCCAACATACCATTTGCCTTCTTCACCGCCTGCTGTACCTGCAAGCCAACTTTCAATGACTGATTAACCATGACACATAGGCTTCGTTGCACCTCCCCTTTTCCTAATCTGCCGCCATTCAGATAATATTCTGCCTTCGTGTTTTTGCCCCCAAAATGGATAACCTCACTTTATCCACATTATACTGCATCTGCCATGCATTTGCCCACTCACCTAACCTGTCCAAGTCACCCTGCAGCCTCTTAGCGTCTTCCTCACAGCTCACACCGCCACCCAGTTTAGTGTCATCTGCAAACTTGGAGATATTACATTCAATTCCTTCATCTAAATCGTTAATGTATATTGCAAAGAGCTGGGGTCCCAGCACTGAGCCCTGCGGCACTCCACTAGTCACTGCCTGCCATTCTGAAAAGGACACGTTTATCCCGACTCTCTGTTTCCTGTCTGCCAATCAGTTCTCTATCCACGTCAGTACATTACCCCCAATACCATGTGCTTTGATTTTGCGCACCAATCTCTTGTGCGGGACCTTGTCCAAAGCCTTTTGAAAGTCCAAAATACACCACATCCACTGGTTCTTCCTGGAGTCTGGCCTCAACCAACTTCACAAAAAACAGATTATCTGACCATCATCATTGCTGATTGTGGCACCATGCTGTGCACAAATTGGCTGCCACATTTCCTATTTTGCAACAGTGAATATTCTTCAAAAGTACTTTATTGGCTGTAAAGTGCTTTGGGATCTTCTGAGATCACGAAAGAGGCTGTATAAATGCAAGTTTTTCATTTCTTTCTTCCGTAGTGGATTGGAAGGATGTAGTGGTATGAAAGCTTCATGCTTTGGTAACTTACTTTCTACAGGTAGAACCGAGGCCATTCCATATGTTGGATGCAGATTAACCTGCAGCAGGTAGCACAACTCTATGACTGCCTCTATTGTGAAACAGGGTCTGTGAAAACTGATTTCCTCTGACATTAAACATGTAAGGTGTTATTGCAACTGCATTTGTTGGTCCCTTATGAACTGTTCTTCCTCATGAAGTGTGCTTAGAATCCTGAAAGAGACAACCACCTCCACCGTCTTGTAAAATGTGATTTAAATGCCAGCAGCAATCAATTATAACGAAGGAAAACAGAGGAAGTTAAAGAAACCCAAAAATGTAAAAATAGTGAACTATCTTGCAAAACAAACTAATGCAAGGGGAAGAATGTGACGAAATGCAATTAAAACTTCAAAAAATCAAAAACTTGTACTAACAATTAAAATTGCCATCTCTGCTTAAGCAGCATGTTTAAGCAAGTCAAGTGGCAGAATTCCCAAAGGCCCAGTTTATATGGATAAGGAGTACACTGTAAGCAGAGCCTTGCCCAAAGATGAATAATTCAGTATGGAAACTTCTTAACCTAATGTTAATATAGAAATGAGGCACGCCAGCCTCATGCCAGCTGTCAGGAAATTGGGCATCTGTGAATCAGGCAGTGCCTTGAATATCTGTTAGATATCTGTTGATTTTAACACAGACTGAAAAAACAAATCTGGGACAATGGAAGAAAGACAAATTTGTAAAAAGAATAAATAGGACAATTAAGAAACAAAGGTAAATGCACGGATTGAAAAAAGCATCCTACATAGTAGACCAATTTTGTGAGAACAGCAAAACCGGGGCTGCGCTTCCCCATGCTCTGGGTACACCTTTGCTGATGGCTTGGGAAGCCTGGTCTTGCTGAACTTGGCAAGGCAAACCCTTCCTCTTCATTTCAGTAATTCCCTGAATATGGAAAAAAAGCACAATGAGGCAAACTTATATTTTGCTGGCTGTGTGTTATACATGTGGCCGAGTCATCAGCTCTTTAAGGATTGCTACTCACTATTAAAGGGGAGTTTATTATATTTCTGCCATGCACTGAAGGGAGGTGTGAAAGTATAGACATAGAGAAATGTGTGCAATGAGGTCTAAAATTCTTTTATTTATCAATGACTCCTCAGAGGTCCCACTACAGGAGGTGCAGTAAAGGTTGGTAGCATCCACCTGTTAAATCTGAGGTGCAAGCTACATGGGTGTAGGTAGCCAAGCAAGTGAATGCAGTCTCCCAGGTCCTCTGTTTTAGGGAAGAAATATGGAATAGGTGCTCAGGTAAGTGCATGCTTATGGAAGTTGTGAACCCAATATAAAGTTCCATCTCCTCTACCCTCAAGAAGATAGCATGCAAGTGGCACCATGAACCCTGGAATTCCAAAACAAATTGTGCCAAACACTTCACCAGAATGTAGGTTTAATGAGAATGGCGCATGCTGAGAGCAGCCATGATGCGTTCATTCTACGTCAGTCCAACATCTCTGCACATTTTGAGCAAAAGCAGTATGTCCAAGGATGGCTACTGTGGACAACGAATACCTATTATTGTCATGGTTGATGACCCCTCTCTGGCAGCCATGAACCTCAGCTGAATGGAGCTTCAATGATAACCATGGGAACACGAAGGCAGTAATCAAGCATGCCATTGCTGTCCTGGAGCTGTGATTCAGGTGCCTGAACAAACCAGGGGGTTTTCTTCAATACTGACCCCATTGTGTCTCCCATATCGCTGTCATTTGCTGCATCCTGCATAACCTCGTCTTACACAGGCAGCAAGATATTAAGCCAGCAGCAGCTAAGGGGGCGTCCTCATTGGAGGAAGAAGACCCCCAGGAACAAGAAGCAAGTGAAGCTGCTGCAACAACCCACACAAGCTGCTGCAAGCCCTGTACGGCAAGCTGTCAGAGCTATTAGGTAGCAGCTCATAGACCAAACCTGCCAATAATACAAAAATCACAAGCAACCTTTTCACATCACCCATTCAATAGTGTTTCAACACCAATCTGAGCCTCTAAGGTCTGCATCTCGATCCTCTGAGGCAGAGGTAGGACCTGGGCTTGTCTTCCAACAACAACAACAATTTGCATTTATATAGCACCTTCAACGTAATAAAATGTCCCAAGACACTTCAAAGGAGCGTAATCAGAAAAATATTGACACAAAGCCAAAAATGTAGACATTAGGTGACCAAAAGTTTGGTCAAAGAGGTAGGTTTTAAGGAGGGAATTAAAGAGACAGAGAGGTTTATAGACAGAATTCCAGAGCTTAGGTCTAGATCGTTGAAGGTACAGCTGCCATTGGTGGGATGAAGGAAGTTGGGGTTGGACAAGAGGCCAGAGTTGGAGGAACACAGAGTTCCCATGTTCTGGGCTTCCATTTTCACTGCCCCCCCCCCCCCCCCCCCCCCCATCTGCTCATGAGTACTGCGCAAATCATCCTATGCATCCACCTCTACCTTACTTTCTATCCCAACCAGGATGCCGATCTCTGAGCTGGTGCTTGCAAAAGATAGAGCGAATGACTGTGCTTCTTCAGGAGGGTTCTGCTCCTCCAAAGTTTCTGCTTGATGTTCTGAAGGATGAGTAGAACCTAGAGAAGAGCAGAAGGGACAAGGGTTACTATGGAGGTGACAGTTAAAAAAGCAGTGGATGAATTTCAGCGCCAGACAGCATCAAGATGCCTCACAGTCTACATGCAGAATAGTGAGAGGAGAAAGAGATTGTAGTAATAAAGGCTGACACCCTGCTGTCGGCTTGCACCAGCATTGCCATTACCAATGTTACTGCCTATTCCCTGCCCCAATATCGCTATCACTTCCTCCTCCACCTGACTGAAGTGATGGATGGAGACAGACCCACCTTCCCCCTCCGGTTTGGGTCCTTCCCTATTGCCTGGGCCATCTTCTCCTGCAGAAAGAGTTGCAGAAAGTTAGTATTTTTTTGTTGCAAACTTCTGTTCAGCTGTGTGCGGCTTCTTCATCTAGAGAGCATGCTGAGAGAGAGAAACAGCAACTTTGGAGAAGGATGGGGACATGCCTTTGCGCCCAAGAGCAGCTGCAGAGAGAAAAAGGGGAAGCAATTAGCAGACGAGTGAAAGGTTGTGCCTGTTGTGAGGGCACAAGCAGCAGGCAAGTATGTGTTTGTAATGAAAAGGAGAGCTGCTGCCGTGACATGCTGTGAGAAGAGAAGAAGCTGCAGTGTGGGGAGAGAAAAGTAACATATGCATTGTGTGGGGGGTGGGTGCAGGGTGCCAAAAACTGGTATGGAAAGGTGTATATAAATAGAGACAGAAAGATCTGCATTTCACCCTTGCTGTCCTGGTCAGGTCATTAAACTGCTTCCTACACAGATCCCAGGTCCTTCGGGTGATGCTTCAGATGCTGAACACCTTAGCATCCTCCTTCTAGGACTGTTGCAGCGTGTGTTTTGGGACCCTGGTGCCATCTTTGGGGAAGAGGACCTGCCTCAGATCCTGCACCTACTCTACCAGTACCTCCACCACAACATCATTGCAACTTGGACCTCTAGAGGTGGACATTCTGCAAATACTGCAAGCAAGTGGAAAAACAGCAAAACTTACTCTCTAGATCAATACCAATTGCCCAGAAAGCAGATCACATCAGCAAGAAACACTTTTGTTGGGGCTACTTAACACCTTTAAAATGTAAATAGAACAGGTCTCACGTGGAAATTCTGCCTCACAATTGGCAGGCTGCCTGTTAGCAATCCCAGCACCTCGGCAGTCCATCAATGCCATGCAAATAAGGCCTGGCAGTCAAAATTGGCTGGGGCCTTTGTCCATATGATTGAGCTGCTGGAAGGACTGCTCCACCTACCGACCACCCGAACACTGTCTGGGAGGAAAATCTACCTCGATGATTTAATCAAAGTTACATACTTATTGATACTGCATTAATATTCTGTCCATGTCAAATAGTGCAGTGTAGTAATATAAACTATTGATGCTATGGACTTTTTGTCTCTGAATCTTCCTGCTACTATAGTATAAATTTCTGAGTGACAATTATATGATTCTATTCATTATGAATTACACCAAGGCTATCAGTGCACTCGATTGCTTGTTGACCGATGATAATCTACAGTTAGTGAAGCTCTAAATTGCTTAAAGGAAATAGATGGGAACCTGCCCAATCAGGCATGCTAATCTTGTGGACAATGTGTGTACTGTCAGAGGAAAGAGTTTTCAGTAACAACTTGATAGCTAGGGCTCTCCTCCTTGACAATGCTAATTGCTTTCCCACACTGCACCCCTCATCCGCACCTTGGACTGAAAATTCAAAGATCTCATGGACTTTTTTTGTTGCAAAAATCAAGACCATCTATATTGTGGCAGCTGTCTCCTCCGACTGCCCCAACTCCGTTTCCCCAAATCCAGTTCCCCTCCACCTATACGCGCTTCAGCTTTCCTGTGGTTTGCAATTTCTTCCCCATCTACCCCTTAACGCTTAGTTATCTTATTTCTTTCATGAAGCCCACCACCTACTTGACAGATCCCCTCCCATCCCAGCTTCTGGCCACCCAACCAGATAATCAAGGGGCTATAGAGAGGGAGTAACTTAATACAATCACTATCACTAATGAAGTAGTACTCGGTAAAATGATGGGATTAAAAACAGACGAGTTCCCTGGACCTGATGGCTTATATCCTAGGGTCTTAAAACAAGTGGCTGCAGAGATAATGGATGCATTGGTTGTAATCTACCAAAATTCGGTCGATTCTGGAGAAGGCCCAGCAGATTGGAAAACCGCAAATGTAATGCCCCTATTTAAAAAAAGAGGCAGACAAAAAGCAGGATATTATAGACCAGTTAGCCTAACATCTGTCATTGGGAAAATACTGGAGTCCATTATTAAGGAAGCAGTAGTAGGACATTTGGAAAAGCATGATTCAATCAAGTAGAGTCAGCATGGTTTTATGAAAGGGAAATCATGTTTGACAAATTTGCTGGAGTTCTTTGTGAGGATGTAACAAGTAGAGTGGATAAGGGGGAACCAATGAATGTGGTATATTTGGATTTCCAGAAGGCATTCGATAAGGTGCCACATAAAAGGTTATTGCACAAGATAAAAGCTCATGGGGTTGGGGGTAATATATGAGCATGGATTGAGGATTGGCTAACTAACAGAAAACAGAGAGTCAGGATAAATGGTTAATTTTCCGGTTGGGGTGCCACAGGGATTGGTGCTGGGTCCTCAACTATTTACAATCTATATTAATGACTTACATGAAGGGACCGAGTGTATTGTAGCCAAGTTTGCTGATGATACAAAGATGGGTGGGAAAGCAAATTGTGAGGAGGATGCAAAAAATCTGCAAAGGGATACAAACAGGCTAAGTGAGTGGGCAAACATTTGACAGATGTATAATGTGGGAAAATGTGAGGTTATCCACTTTGGCAGAAATAATAGAAAATCAAATTATAATTTAAATGGAGAAAAATTGCAAAGCGCCAGTACCAGAGGGACCTGGGGGTCCTTGAGGTGAAACACAAAAAGTTAGTATGCAGGTACAGCAAGTAATCAGGAAGGCAAATGGAGTGTTGGCCTTTATTGCATGGGGGAGAGAGTATAAAAGCAGAGAAGTCCTGCTACAGTTGTATAGGGTATTGGTGAGGCCACACCTGGAGTACTGCATGCAGTTTTGTTCTCCGTATTTAAGGAAGGATATACTTGCATTGGAGGCAGTTCAGGGAAGGTTCACTAGGTTGATTCCGGAGGTGAAGATTGATTTATAAAGATAGGTTGAGTAGGGCCTATACACATTGGAGTTCAGAAGAATGAGAGGTGATCTTATTGAAACTTATAAGATAACGACGGAGCTCGACAAGATGAATGCAGAAAGGATATTTCCACTCATAGCGGACATAGTCTTAGAATAAGGGACCGTCCATTTAAAACTGAGATGAGAAATTTCTTCTCTCAGAGGGTTGTAAATCTATGGAATTCTTTGCCCCAGAGAGCTGTGGAGGCTGGGTCATTGAATATATTTAAGGCGGAGATAAACAGATTTTTAAGCAATAAGGGAGTAAAGGGTTATGGGGAGCGGGCAGGGAAGTGGAGCTGAGTCCATGATCAGATCAGCTATGATCTTACTGAATGGCGGAGCAGGCTCGAGGGGCCAAATGGCCTACTCCTACTCCTATTTCTTATGTTCTTATGTTTTTATGTCCAACCTCATCTCCTCACCCCATGTTTGCCAATATTATCAACCTGTCTCTCCCATCTGGCACTGTTCCTATCCTTCAAAACCAGTCATCATCAATGTTCCCTGTAAGCTGTGCGGACACTCAGCGCTCCAGGGGTACCACGTGGCGGCTTTTCAATAGAAAAACCTCGCATGCGCGGTATTTTGAATGGACCGGCAGCCCCTTAAAGGGGCCTGAAATAAAATTACACGGAACATTGGTCATCACTTATCTCCTCAAAATGACTCACCCTAAACCCCTGCATTCTTTCCATCTATCGTCTCATCTCAAACCTTCACTTTCTCTACAATATCTTGGTATGTGTTGTTGTCTCACCACTATATTTCTACCTACCCCACTAATCCTTATTCAGATCCCTCCAACTTGGCTTCAGTTTGCCCACAACACTGAGAGAACCCACTGGCCAAAGTCACAAATATCATCCTGTGCAGCTGTAACCATGACTCTCCTCAACTTTCTTGAGGTCTCTGCTGCCTTCAGCCCAGTTAACCTCCTCTAATGTCTCTTCTCTGCAGGATATATTTAAGGTGGAGATGGACAGATTTCTATAGGGGAGTCAAGAGTTATGGGGAGTGGGCAGGAAAGTGGAGTTGAGGCCAAGATCAGATCAGCCATGATTTTATTGAATGATGGAGCAGGCTTGAGGGACCAAATGGCCTACTCCTGCTCCTATTTCTTATGTTGTTATGTTCAGTCCCAGGGCACCACTCTCTTCTGGTTTCATTATTTCCTGACTTAATGCAGGCATTATATTGCTGCCAACAGCTTCTCTTCTTCTGCTTACACAGTCAACTCTGGCATACCTCAGAGGCCTTCTCCTCTTTACTATCAACATTTTATCCTTTAACAACAATATCTAGATATACAAGTTTACCCTCAACATATATACTGACAATGGCCTTTATTGACCCAAAGTTTGTTTCCACACTTTCAAATTGCCTGTCAAATATGAAGACTGGGTTAAGCTGAAACTTCATCCATCTGAATATCAGCAAAACTGAGATC
Source organism: Pristiophorus japonicus (assembly GCF_044704955.1). Taxonomy (NCBI): domain Eukaryota; kingdom Metazoa; phylum Chordata; class Chondrichthyes; family Pristiophoridae; genus Pristiophorus; species Pristiophorus japonicus. The sequence continues at coordinate 388,157,125 of NC_091977.1, forward strand.
ATCCTATTTAATGCCTATTAGTACCTTTAATCCCCTGGCCGTGAGTCTATTAACCTTCACGGTCAACCTGAGTCAGAAAGCACGTCCTGCTCAACCCAGCTTTCTTCCTTACATTGGCTTTATTATCAAAACCGCTTTCTTCCACCCACCACAACATTGCTTGCTTCCACCCCATCCAGTTAGTAGTCGATTGATATCTGTAACATCCTTCACTGCTGCAACTGTGAAGCTTATTATTGCCAGAGGTATGGATGCAATACATGTCAATAGACTAACTGGATGATTCAATTAAGTTACTGGTCTGCTTAGAGAAAAGGAAAAAGGATGAATATTTCTAAGGGATAATTTTCTGATTTTTGGATTCCCATCCAAGAGGCTCATCCACTGGGAGCACATTTTGCAATTTTTGGAGTCTGCTACACAGATTTTTGAATCATTATTTTAATTGCTGTGAAGCCTGTGGACCACCTCCACCTCACCACCCACCTCACCTTACCCTCCAAAGCAGCGCAAAGTCAGAAAAATATCCCTGTAAAGCTATTTTTTCCTATGCTAAATGATTCTTTGACACTAATTTCAATTTTTGCATGCCCAAAGTACTAACAAATAACCATAACAAGACAAATTGCATTTCTGCTGAAAATTGATTAGTCCAATGAATAACCACAAGTTTTCATTTTCAGATAGAAGGTACAAGATAGAGTGAGACATCTTTTTCACATAAGGAACAGGATGAGTGACATGGAGTCAGTCAGAATAACACATAGTAATAAATTATGTAATTCACAAGCAGCCATTGAAAACCAGTACTGTTGCAAAATGAACTCCATCATATACCCTAATACAAAAGTAAAACACTTCCAGTTCTGACGAAGGGTCACAGACCCAAAACGCTAACTCTGTTTCTCTCCACAGATGCTGCCTGACCTGCTGAGATTTTCAGCATTTTCTGTTTTTATTTCACCTTATACCCTGTGCATAAGTGTTCTGGTGTCCTGGGTGAAAACATAAATTCAAGAAAATTATAATAAAGCTTCAAAGGAAACCCTTTGTTTTTGTCGTAGACACGTGCAGGTATCTGTCATAAACAGGTCATTAACCTACCTTGAGGGACCTGTATTAGTGTTGTATTAGTGAGCACTGGGCTGTGTGGTTAAGGTAGGCAGTGGTGATATCTGTCGTTTCAAGTAAATCTTTTTTTTAGTTGCTTTTGCTTTTACACTTATTGGTTTTATGTCAGTTTAAAAAAAATAATTATGGTACATTTTGATTTTGTTAAACATAACTCCTGTCAATGGGTCAGGGCTGCAGGGGACAAATCAAAGGAATAGGCATGGTCCGTGGAGAAGTGATAGGTTTATTCTAGAATTGTGGATGTCTGTTAAGAATGAATGAGGACTGGTTTTATGAAAAAGTGTTATCACATTTCTCCATGGACCAGATCCGTTGCATCAAACAGATATATAGGGTAAATGAAACACATTTATTGTATTTTTAGTGTGTTGGCACAAGTCCTGTTTTGCCTTGGTTACCAGCAAAACTGCAGCTTTGTGAAAACATGGAAAAGGGAAGGTTGTTGGTACTCCTTAGAGGGGTATAAGGATACAGTATATTTGTTATGGCCTCTTCACTAAAGTACCCTTAGAATAACCCCATTTTTAAATAGTTACCAAAGATTGCAGTATAAAAGAGAGTTGAGTTTTATAAATTCCGTTAGTTCGAGTGTGGCATATTTGACAGTGTATATGAGTAAATTTGGATAGTTTCCTACTCCTGTAACAAAATGTTGATTTTTAACTTAATGTGGCAGCAACTCTAGTATAGACCGAGGCCTGAGTTCAAACCACAGCCTTTAGTTAAAATGAACAGCCCCAAATTTCCATAGACCTTCCAGTGCACTCCCACAGTAAGTCAAGTGGGAGTGTGATGGAAGGCCTGGGAAGTAAATTGGGACCCAGATGTGCAGGATCCTAATCTTCATTGCCAGTTTCTGTGGAAGTTTGTTTGGGGTGGAACCTATGTCCACCAAAACAAGGTCACCTGTGTCAGAGGGGACATGGCCAGAGGGAGGGGGCCAGCAGGCTGGGAGTATCCTTGGGGCCTGAAATTCAGTACCACTGGAAAGCTGATGCTCCCCCCACCTTTTTGTGGCCATTAGCGCCAACATTTTTTAGTGGCTGGGCCACCCCATATTCAGCTCCAAAAGTGAACAAATGGGTTCCAGCACTAATGAACCTTTCCAAAGTGGATTTTTCAGCGGTGTGGCTGTCTTCATTTGAGCGTTATCACCACTGAGAAATTCAGCATGCAGGTAAGGGTTTCTAATGAGCCAGCTGCTCCCTAGCCTTTTTAAAGGCCAAGGTTTGCAGCAAAGCCCTGAGGGGGGGGGGGGGGGGAGAGGAGTTTTGGAAGGATGGCTGGTGTAAGAGGTGCAAAGAGAGCCAACAGATTCACTGATAGGGAGCTGGAGACATGATGGATGATGGCGTGGACATAAGAAGAATGCTGTTTCCTGACATAGGGAGACCTGGCAGACTGCCAGTACATAATGCATGGAGGGAGATTGCAGGAGAGGTGTCAGGCACCTCCATATATGTGAGGACACACCCCCTGAGGAGGATGCTGGCCCGTCTGCACCCGACCCTTCCAGGGTGGCGATGGGTCGACGCCTCCTAGCTCTGGGATGATGGGGATCCTCCTCCTCCTCCTGCACCTCCTCTTTCTCCTCAGGTGGTACTGCTGGCTCGACCTCCAGCTGCTGTCCCCTCATGATGGCCAGGTTGTGCAGCATGCAGCAGACCATAATGATGATGGAGACCCATTGAGGAGAGCACAGCAAGGTGCCACCAGAGCGGTCCAGGCACCGGAACCTCTGCTTAAAGATGCCTATGCACTGCTCGATGATGCACCTGGTGGTACAATGAGCATCATTGTACGCATGCTCTGGCACTGTACTGGGGTTTCGCAGTGGAGTGTGCAGTCAAGTGGACAGGGGATATCCCTTGCCCTCAAGCAGCCAACCGCAATCCTGATTTGGACCAGTGAAGATGGCGGGCACACTGGTCTGATGCAGAATGAACGAATCATGGCTGCTGCCTCCCTTGCCCACTGCCTGTCTGCACGGTGCTGATGGCGACGCCTTCTCCACGTGCTGCCCTGCTTCTGAGCAGGTGTACCAGGTGTCGCCCTACCAACACTCCTCCCATCCTAAGGGTGAATCCTGCCAAGCAGGTCTCGGCAGCCCACAGGCCTCCACTAAAGAGTCAGACCTTAAAGTTGTACAAAAGTATGTGTAAACCTCTGAGCAGCATTCAGCAGGTTGAATGGAGCCAAAACAATGAATACAACTATTAAAAGATAAATACAGTGGATGCTGTAATCTTAAATAAAAACACTAATAATTAATAAAACTATTTCCCTACCAAAGGGCCCCGATCGCGGCAACACTCCAGCAGTGTCCGATTTGAGCACCGACTCGAATACCTCACGGGGGCACCGCTGGGAAAAGGCTTACCTTTTTGCAGCTGAAAATCCCTGTCCTTGCCGCTTTTCAGCGGCCCGCACACTGCAGAGCTCACCACTGGAAAGTTACCTTTACAACGGCTTCACTGCGCTGTTTCCGGTGGAAGTGAACACCGCTGAAATCCCCCCCCGAGCCATATTCAGCTCGGGGCAGGAAAATCATCCGACCGCGGCGGCCGATCAATTTTCTTCGGTCGACCGCCCAAACTCCGCGGTAGCCGTCCCTTTGGGGACGGTGAATTTCGGCTCCTTGGTCTCAACCTGGGATTCGTCAGCAGGCTGGTACACTTGGTCAGAAGAGGCATCCTGGCCTGCTGAACAGTAGAACTGGGGACACCCTGGGAATCCAGGCCTGAGACACAGCTTGGACCCCTGAAAATTTTGGACAAAAGTTTTATTTAATCCCTTTAGAAATCTTTGCCCTCTTTTGGACTGATGGTGCTGGTGGGGTAGCAAGGGGCTGGTCAGTGCTGCATTTCTTGTCCCCTTCTTCTGGCAGATGTCCGTGATGTTTTTGTAGTGGCATGGGACTCATCTTTGAAATGCTAACGAGGGAACCAAGCCCGACCCCAAAAATCTGTCAGTCAGCAGCTGTGGAGGCTCCAAACAGGCACTTTGGCCAGGATATCAGACCCTGCGGATTTTTGGTCCCAGTGTTCCCATTCAGGCCTAATTCCTATTCACACTAGCTTTTAAAAATAGAACTATTAATCACAAATGTCGTACCACAGCATTTATCTATCTAATGTGACATTTCATTAAAATGTTGATAATAAAGAACTCAGTGAAGCAATTTTCCGAAGAAGCCTCATGAGGACTGGCAAATGATAAGGTATATTACAGTTTACTGAATCTTTACATTCCTATTGGATGAGACAGTGGCTATTAATAAGCAGTAAAAGCCTGAGTTCTGATAAAGAGCTAGTGGCCATTGTTCAATAACTACATTATTATCTATCTACCGACTGTCAGAATTAATATTTTAACATGCTTAATCTTAAAATGGGGCACTTTGGGGAAAAAATGAAATAAAGGCTCTACTGCGAAACAGTTATACTGCAACTTTTGCATTGATGCAATGTAGTCTCAGGATGTGAAACGTGGTTGTGTAGCTCAGAAGTCACCTGATCTGACACCTGAGTGCATTAAATCCATGCGGTGTGAAATCCCCCGTAAGATTTTCTGAATTCCCACCAGCTGCAGTATAACTCTAGCTCAGTCTAAAGGCACAGTTGGAGCAGTTACATAATCTGTTCGACAAATTTCTAAAACATTGTAGCAAATCTTTTAAATGTTAAAACAAAATGAATAAAAATGAACACCAGAAAGCCGTGAGCTCGGTGCATGTATCAGAGCTGGTGCTGGTCAGATTTGTCCTGCTCCTTAATCAACATTGAACATGATGCAAATTGGTTAAGGAAACTGCCATCTGATTGGGTTAACCAGTGGATATTAGTCCATGTGGAAATGCACAAAATGGCCATCATCACACTTAATTATTGCTGGCTATCTCTTTCCGACATCACTTTCTTCAAATATAGCTTTCTGGCAGTAGTGACTTCTCTGTACTTTGTTTCTTCCCAATGGCTTTTAAGATCACAGTTATATTTGAAGTTTACTGCTTCAAACTTAGCTACTAATAGCAATAACAATATTTTCGTGTGTTTTATGTTGGTGTTGGAATAGGGAGCTTAGGCTGATTAAACTACACAGCAGAACCTTGCACTTTAATCAGCACAGACGCTAGAATTTTCTTTGTTACCATATTATGTAAATCTAAGTAAGGTGTCTACATCTGTATTATTATTTCATCAACACAGTTTGAAACACAGATTAGCATAATTTCAAATTGGACATCATTTACTTTCTTATTTTTGGCACTGTACCTTTTGTGAAAGATGCTGTATAGCAGTATCACTGCAGTGAGTGTGCACAAGCAGCTGAAGAGCTACTCACAAAACCAATGGAAACTATGGTGCTTTCTCTGTGGTGTAACTGTATGATTATAACAGTGAACAACAATGAACGCTAGCAGGAATGCTCATTAATTACACATCTGATGTGCCAACCAAAATGCCTCTTTTAACTTCTTGTTTCAAATGACAGGAGAATCAGCAACTTATAACGTTAGTCTCTGATCAATTTATAGAAATGGAAAAACTGTATCATTTGATCATTGCTGCATTGATGATAATAACAATGCTGAACCTAGTCTTTAAAAGGGTGGTGTTGCCATGGAAAAGTATCTTGTCATTTTGCCCTGTTTATACACTGGGGTGAGTACAATGACGCGATAGATAATGCAGTGACTTTGTTGTATCTGTTGTTAGAATTTGTTTTTAGCTGAATTAGTGTATCTAGTCTGTGATCATTGTCTTCCTTTGGTGTATTTCTTTACCTCGTTAAACCTCAAATTCATCCTGACTACCTCTACCTCACTACCACTTCTCTCGATCCCTCATCGCTCTCTAAATTGTCAGATTGCTTGTCCGACATTCAGTTCTGGATGGGCAAAAATGTTCTCCAATTGAATATTGGGAAGACCGAAGCCATTGTTTTCGGTCCCCGCCACAAACTCCGTTCCTTAGCCACTAACTTTATCCCTCTCCCCAACTTCTGGCTGAGGCTGAACCAGAGTGTTTGCAACCTTGGTGTCATATTTGACCCTGAAATGCTTTCGACCACATATCTGCAACATAACTAAGACTGCCTATTTATACTTCCGTAACATTGCCCGTCTCCGCCCTTGTCTCAGCTCATCCACTGCTGAAGCCTTCATCCATGCTTTTGTTACCTCTAGACTTGACTATTCCAACGCATTCCTGGCCGGCCTCCCACATTCTACTGTACATAAACGAGAGATGATCCACAACTTGGCTACCCGTGTCCTAACTCGAACCAAGTCCCGCTCACCTATCAACCCTATGCTCGCTGACCTACATTGGCTCCCAGTTAAGCAACGCCTTGATTTCAAAATTCTTGTCCTTGTTTTCAAATTTCTCCATGGCCTCGCTCCTAACTATCTCTGTAATCTCCTCCAGCCCCACAACTCCCCGAGATGTCTGTGCTCCTCTAATTCTGCCCTCTTGAGCATCCCTGGTTATAATAGTTCAACCATTGGTGGCCCTGTCTTCTGTTGCCTAGGCCCTAAGATCTAGAATACCCAGCCTAAACCTCTCCACCTCTCTACCTCCTTGAAGACGCTCCTTAAAATCTACCTCTTTGTCACCTGCCCCAATTTCTCCTTATGCGGCTTGGTATCAAAATTTTATCTCATAATACTCCTGTGAAGCACCTTGGGAAGTTTCACTACATTAAAGGTGCTATATAAATCCAAGTTGTTGTTGTATAAACATTTTCCAAATATTTATTAATATACATTTTACAAAACTAATAATGAAAAATATTTAATGCAAACTCATGTTTAAGTAAGTTCAAACCAAAACAGCATGAAGCACTGCCTAGTCTATAATAGGATGTCATGCAATATTGATCAAAAATGGAATTCCAACTTAAATGCATCTACATTTCTTCTCTTAATTACTCTTGATCGGAGTTTATTCCACATATTTGCTTCTGATCTAATTCTATGTCTTTCAATCCCAGATGTTCTCCTCAAGTCACTGGCTCTTCCTACATCTTCCATTATATTTTTGGTATTGCCCATGTTCCACTCATGCTTCTGATCCCCGTTGACTGATGCACTTTACATATCAACCACCCCAATGCTCTCTAGGCCATCAGGCCTTCCCATATTTTAATTTTAATATATTTTTGAGAATGAGCTCAAAATAGTATTAATAAAAATTAGAACCACCCTCTGCACAGATATCAGCTTTATCATACCACTTTGCTGGGTCATCACAATATTTTATCTGGCGATACTTCAGAATTATATTCTTAATACCTTGAAAACAGATGTGATAATATCAACTTACAGTTCCAGAGGTCCAGCAACACCGGTGGGACCTTGTATTCTGCAGGTGAAGATCATAAAATTGGGCGTGTAACCTTGTTTGCCCAATGCATTACACACTTAATTTTATGAGGCACCATTTGTTCCCATTTTAGAAGCTGTAGTATAGGCATGCATGGGTCTCATTTACATATTTATATAAAGGCAAGAAGGTCCCCTGCTGAATTTCATGACATCAGGTGCGACTCTGTCCATAACGGGAATTCGGGGAAGCTCACATTGAAGTTGGCCTCTTAAAGCAAGAAGGTAAGATTATTTTTGTGTGGTTTGCTTTTCCCTTTGCTGAATTTTGTCCTGTTCATTAGTTGATTTTGCAGGAAATTCCTAAATTTTTATTTTTTCTCCCCATCAATAGTTGTCATTGTTACTCTAGAATGGCTTTGACATGATAACTTAGATGATGATGGGTATTTCTCTGGAGTTTCGAACATGCTGCGTAACTGAGATGATGAAGAGGAGTTTGTGAGGGGTCAAAAAATGCAGTTGGAACAATCCTTGAGGTGTACTAGCCATAAACATAACCACCCCACTGCCTGTACTTGAACATGTACGTCTTCACTGTGTCCTGTGTTCTCTGCCCCCACTTCACAAGACAGCCTGCCACAGAGTTGTACCATCTGCTGCACAACCATCTGCGTGCAAAATCTAGATCAGGAACAGTGCTTCCCAGAGAAGGTTATCACATAATGAAGCTTTCCTGCGAACACATCCTTCCAAGTCACCCCAGGAAGCATCTGGCACACCAGGCAATCCACAGTACACACATGTATCAGAAGATGCACAAACTTTCCTTGTGAGGTCCTGTTACCCCTTGGTGAACAAAGGAATGTTTAACTCACCTTACAGAGGCTCTTTATCCTGCAGACCAGGTTTTACTGAGCGGGGCTGGCCACTGTGGGTGCTCCACTCAGTCAACGGTTAAAGCACCATTGGGGTCCTATGGATTGTGTAGGACTTCAATTTGCATAAATGCATGATGCTTTCGCCTGATTCAGGTGAGTGCTTCAACCGTCTGAAAAAACAATTGTATTGAAATCACCGAGCGTGAAATTGACCTACACCAGCTCCGTCCGGTTTCTGCCGAGCAGAGGAAGTTAAAATTCCTCCTTTGGCTGTCACCTCTATCTTCAAAAGAAATGTACCTTGCAGTTCAGGCACAGTAAAAGAGTGTGTACAAAAGGCGATGGTTATACATAATGCTTTCAATACTATCTCCCAGAGGGTGCTGTGGTTGATAGGCTCCACAAGTAATGTGTGTGCCTAATTGGGCGTGATCCAATTTCTAGCCAAATGACTGCAAATGAGTTATTTTGAAAAGGATCATATTTGAATGATTTCTGTATTTTTCTTTGAATGCATATATATTCATCAGTCACATTATATTTAGCAATACTTCATCTTATCATACATGGGATAAGGGTGGGAGCACAGTTGTCCTAATTTAAGTAATGCCTTTAGAGAAAAACATTAAATAATGGCCCAGAAATCCCTTTTTTTCCTTCCTGTGGGCGTTTGAATGGAATATAGAGAAAAGATGCGCACCTACCTGAAGCTGCTGCGGTCACGAGAGATCCCAGTCCGGAGGCCACTCCTGACTGCGCGTCGCAGCGCGTGCATGTTGGGACGTGCGCAGGCCTGGAGCTGGAGTCACATGGCTCTGGGCAGCCAATCAGGTATAGTATATTCCCATTCATAATAATGGGAACCAGCCCCCAAAACACTAATATACAACAATAAAAGATAGAAAAAATGCACAACATATTTTTATTAATTTAAACTAAAGTTATTTCTATACTTAAAAAAAATATTTTCCCGATTAAAAAAAAAAAGTTTTAAAATTATGCTTTAAAATAAACTTACCGTAGTGGGGAGGGTTTTTAACAATAACATGTGTTTTTAAAACTTTATTTTAAAATGTTTTTGTGTATTTTAAAACACTTATGCCTGTAAAAGTAGGCTATATGCCTGCTTTTATCAAGCGCAAGAGTTTTGAGGACATTTGCTGGGCAAGATATGGGTAAATACCGCAATCTTGCCCATGCAAATGTCCTCGCTCCCGATGTGTGGAGGATTTGTCAAGCCAGAAATTTGACAGATCGGAAAAGCTGGTTTTCAGCGCATGTGCATTGTGCGCTGAAAACCGACTTTTCCGATGCCTTCCCGGGTCCGCAGAAACTCCTTACGGACCCAGGGAGGCCGGGATTTCCACGCAGCTATTAAAAGGCTTTTTACTAGGCCATCGGAGGGAGCAGCGTGTGGCAGCCCGGCCCGGAAATTGGCGTGATCCGGCTTGCAAGACCATCAGCAGGCCGGAGCCATTGGAGGGAGCAGCGTGCGGTGGCATGCCACTGCAGGGAGCAGCGCGTGCTGCTGCAGGAGGGTGACGGCTGCGAAGCCAGGTCACTGATTGCAGTGCGGGCAGGCACAGCAGGGGGGGAGAATGAGCGGCAAGAGTCTATAGATGGAAATGACTGGGCCCAGGAGAGGCATGAGTCTGATGACCAGAAGAGGCGAAGGCCCAGAGGCAGCACGGGCCAGCCCACACTGCGATAAGTGTGCGCGCTCGATCCATGCAGCAGAGCTAGTCTCCAGTTGGTCTTGGGTAATCCTTGCCACTGGATCAAGACCTAGCTCTGTCAAGCCCGTGTGGTGGCTGGTGTGCAACGGCCACCACACGTTAAAAAAATCCAACCACAGGCATCTTCCACCCTCCAAGTTGAGTTTGGGATCTGGAATATTCGGTCCTTCATTGAAACACCTGTGAAATCATCCCTTTTTGGCGTGGAAGCAAGTCATCCTCGCTTCGAAGGACTGCTTATGATGATGAGTAGTGGCAGGACAGTGACAAAGAACCAAGTTGCAAACAACTAAATCTGATATTATAAAGACAATTTTAGAATTTTTAGGGAAAAAGATAAATTGACAGATTCATCCCATTTCTACGTATAAGATTTGCAGCTTCTGATAATTTTCTAAAACTTTTTCAGAAGGCTTTATTTTTATACTCATCCTGCTGAGACAGTAGTAGGCCTTAAAAAAGGGGGCCATTTCGGTCCCTTTGTTTCGATATTTATGCTCTTTGAATGTCCTCCTGCCTGAAATGTCTGCCCATGGCAATCTTAGGCATCAGGATGTAGAAAACCGGTTAGACCTAGTTCTGGGTATAAAATAGATGATGTGCAGCAAGCCACAGAAGCCGAAAGCCCAAGGGTTATCCTTTAGGGATCGCTGTTTAGGCCTTTGTAGAACTGGATAAATTATGCATGTTCTGCCTCATTTTTCACAAGTTTTTCACAGGGTCCTAAAATAGGTGTAGGACCATTCTTTTTATTTAAATTAATCCAACATTGCTGTAAGGCAGCCACTAGGGCACCTAAAACAATGAGGACCAATATAGCGATGACCATTCTGCAAGCGCAGATCAGGTGCAGGGCCTCAGGCCTAAAATTATCATTTGATGCCCTACCATCTAGGAGACCACCACACCCAACCCACCCACATTAAAATTCAGTTGGGACTTCCACGCATTCTTTTACAGGTTGCAATAAAGCTCCCACGAGCTTGGGATCCACAATCCGTTTGAAAACAAACTGGAATTTGGAGCCTAAGGTTATGCTCTGTTATACCCCATCCACACATATTGGGCATAATGAAGAAGAAAATTGGTTCCACACTGTTGGCACCAAAAATAGCACAACAAGCCCTATCCTTTCAAGTTGGAAAATTATTTTCGCTACCAGCAGAATGCAAGAGCTACAATAAGTTATAAGCTGCCTTCTGAAAGAAAAAAAGTCAAACTAGATCCTACTCTATTTTATTTAAAATAATTGTAAATGTTAATTTCTAATTCCCTCCATTACAGAGCAATCCTAAATAAGTTAGGAGTGTTAGGTGGTGTATAGCGCCCTCTAGTAATTTTCAATTTAGAATCTTGATATTACAGACTTTCACGCTGAACCATATATATGCACTGTAATTTTGACAAATTAAGTAATTGTTGAAAGCAGTCAAATGTGGAGGGATAGAAATGTGTGTACTGTGTACTTTAATTCAAAAATAATTTGAAGTGCTTTTGGCATTTTGATGTGATAAGCCACTATATAAATACAATTATTATGTTCACATGGTTGGAGGTAATATATTAGCATGGATAGAGGATTGGCTAACAGGAAACAGAGAGTTGGGATAAATGGGTCATTCTCAGGTTGGCAATCAGTAACTAGTGGGGTGCCGCAGGGATCATTGCTGGGACCCCAACTATTTACAATCGATATTAGCGACTTGGAAGAAGGGACTGAGTGTAACATAGCCAAGTTTGCTGACGATACAAAGATGGGAGGAAAAGCAATGTGTGAGGAGGACACAAAAAACCTGCAAAAGGACATAAACAGGCTAAGTGAGTGGGCAAAAATTTGGCAGATGGAGTATAATCTTGGAAAGTGTGAGGTTATGCACTTTGACAGAAAAAAAATCAAAGAGCAAGTTATTATTTAAATGGAGAAAAATTGCAAAGTGCTGCAGTACAGCGGAACCTGGGGAGGTCCTGCTGCATGAAACGCAAAAGGTTAGTAATCAGGTACAGCAAGTGATCAGGAAGGTCAATGGAATCTTGGTCTTTATAGCAAAGGGTATGGAGTATAAAAGCAGGGAAGTCCTGCTGCAGTTATACAGGGTGTTGGTGAGGCCACACCTAGAATACTGCATACAGTTTTGGTTTCAATATTTAAGAAAGGATATACTTGCTGTGGAGGCAGTTCAGAGAAGGTTCACTAGGTTGATTCCGGAGATGATGGGGGTTGATTTAACAGGAAAGGTTGAGTAGGTTGGGCCTCTACTCATTGGAATTCAGAAGAGAGGTGATCTTATCGAAACGTGTAAGATTATGAGGGGGTTTGAGAAGGTGGATGCAGAGAGGATATTTCAACTGAGAGGGGAGACTAGAACTAGGGGGCATACTCTTAGAATAAGGGGCCATTCATTTAAAACTGAGATGAGAAGGAATTTCATAGAAACATAGAAACATAGAAAATAGGTGCAGGAGTAGGTCATTTGGCCCTTCGAGCCTGCACCGCCATTCAATGAGTTCATGGCTGAATATGTAACTTCAGTACCCCATTCCTGCTTTCTCGCCATACCCCTCGATCCCCCTAGTAGTAAGGACTACATCTGACTCCTTTTTGAATACATTTAGTGAACTGGCCTCAACAACTTTCTGTGGTAGAGAATTCCACAGGTTCACCACTCTCTGGATGAAGAAGTTTCTCCTCATCTCGATCCTAAATGGCTTACCCCTTATCCTTAGACTGTGACCCCTGGTTCTGGACTTTCCCAACATGGGGAACATTCTTCCTGCATCTAACCTGTCTAAACCCGTCAGAATTTTAAACGTTTCTATGAGATCCCCTATCATTCTTCTGATCTCCAGTGAATACAAGTCCAGTTGATCCAGTCTTTCTTGATATGTCAGTCCCGCCATCCCGGGAATCAGTCTGGTGAACCTTCGCTGCACTCCCTCAATAGCAAGAATGTCCTTCCTCAAGTTAGGAGACCAAAACTGTACACAATACTCTAGGTGTGGCATCACCAACTGTAGTAACACCTCCCTGCCCCTGCACTCAAATCCCCTCGCTATGAAGGCCAAAATGCCATTTGCTTTCTTAACCGCCTGCTGTACCTGCATGCGAACCTTCAATGACCGATGTACCATGACACCCAGGTCTCGTTGCACCTCCCTTTTTTCTAATCTGTCACCATTCAGATAATAGTCTGTCTCTCTGTTTTTACCACCAAAGTGGATAACCTCACATTTATTCACATTATACTTCATCTGCCATGCATTTGCCCACTTACCTAACCTATCCAAGTCACTCTGCAGCCTCATAGCATCTTCCTCGTAGCTCACACTGTCACCCAACTTAGTGTCATCCGCAAACTTGGAGATACTACATTTAATTCCCTCGTCCAAATCATTAATGTACAATGTAAACAGCTGGGGCACCAGCACAGAACCTTGCGGTACCCCACTAGTCACTGCCTGCCATTCTGAAAAGTATCCATTTACTCCTACTCTTTGCTACCTGTCTGCCAACCAGTTCTCAATCCACGTCAGCACACTACCCCCAATCCCATGTGCTTTAACTTTGCACATTAATCTCTTGTGTGGGGCCTTGTCGAAAGCCTTCTGAAAGTCCAAATACGCCACATCAACTGGTTCCCCCTTGTCCACTCTACTGGAAACATCCTAAAAAAATTCCAGAAGATTTGTCAAGCATGATTTCCCTTTCACAAATCCATGCTGACTTGGACCTATCATGGCACCTCTTTCCAAATGCGCTGCTATGACATTTTAATAATTGATTCCATCATTTTACCCACTACCGATGTCAGGCTGACCGGTCTATAATTCCCTGTTTTCTCTCTCCCTCCTTTTTTAAAAAGTAGGGTTACATTAGCTACCCTCCACTCCATAGGAACTGATCCAAAGTGTATGGAATGTTGGAAAATGACTGTCAATGCATCCGCTATTTCCAAGGCCACCTCCTTAAGTACTCTGGGATGCATACCATCAGGCCCTGGGGATTTATCGGCCTTCAATTCCATCAATTTTCCCAACACAATTTCCCGACTAATAAGGATTTCCCTCAGTTCCTCCTTCTTACTTGACCCTCTGATCCCTTTTATATCCAGAAGGTTGTTTGTGTCCTCCTTAGTGAATACCGAACTAAAGTACTTGTTCAATTGGTCTGCCATTTCTTTGTTCCCAGTTATGACTACCCCTGATTCTGACTGCAGGGGACCTACATTTGTCTTTACTAACCTTTTTCTCTTTACATATCTATAGAAGCTTTTGCTTAATGTTCCATGCAAGCTTCCTCTCGTACTCTATTTTCCCTGCCCTAATCAAACCCTTTGTCCTCCTCTGCTGAGTTCTAAATTTCTCCCAGTCCCCGGGTTTGCTGCTATTTCTGGCCAATTTGTATGCCACTTCCTTGGCTTTAATACTATCCCTGATTTCCCTTGATAGCCATGGTAGAGCCACCTTCCCTTTTTTATTTTTACGCCAGACAGGGATGTACAATTGTTGTAGTTCATCCATGCGGTCTCTAAATGTCTGCCATTGCCCATCCACCATCAATCCCTGAAGTATCATTCGCGAATCTATCCTAGCCAATTCACGCCTCACACCTTCAACATTACTCTTCTTTAAGTTCTGGACCATGGTCTCTGAATTAACTGTTTCATTCTCCATCCTAATGTAGAATTCCACCATATTATGGTCACTCTTCCCCAAGGGGCCTCGCACAACGAGATTGCTAATTAATCCTCTCTCATTACACAACACCCAGTCTAAGACGGCCTCCCCGCTAGTTGGTTCCTCGACATATTGGTCTAGAAAACCATCCCTTATGCACTCCAGGAAATCCTCCTCCACCGTATTGCTTCCAGTTTGGTTAGCCCAATCTATATGCATATTAAAGTCACCCATGATAACTGCTGCACCTTTATTGCATGCACCCCTAATTTCCTGTTTGATGCCCTCCCCAACATCACTACTACTGTTTGGAGGTCTGTACACAACTCCCACTAGCGTTTTCTGCTCCTTGGTATTCCATAGCTCCACCCATACCGATTCCACATCATCCAAGCTAATGTCTTTCCTTACAATTGCATTAATTTCCTCTTTAACCAGCAACGCCACGCCACCTCCTTTTCCTTTCTGTCTATCCTTCCTAAATGTTGAATACCCTTGGATGTTGAGTTCCCAGCCTTGGTCACCCTGGAGCCATGTCTCCGTGATGCCAACCACATCGTATCCGTTAACTGCTATCTGCAGTTAATTCGTCCAACAAATTCCGACTACTCCTCGCATTGAGGCACAGAGCCTTCAGGCTTGCCTTTTTAACACACTTTGACCCTTTAGAATTTTGCTGCAACGTGGCCCTTTTTGTTTTTTGCCTTGGGTTTCTCTGCCCTCCATCTTTACTCATCTCCTTTCTGTCTTTTGCTTCTGTCTCCATTTTGTTTCCCTCTGTCTCCCTGCATTGGTTCCCATTCCCCTGCCATTGTAGTTTAATTCCTCCCCAACAGCACTAGCAAACACTCCCCCTAGAACATTGGTTCCGGTCCTGCGTAAATGCAGACCGTTCGGTTTGTACTGGGGTCCCACCTCCCCCAGAACCGGTTCCAATGCCCCAGGAATTTGAATCCCACCCTGCTGCACCACTGCTCAAGACACGTATTCATCGGCGCTATCCTGCGATTCCTACTCTGACTGGCACGTGGCACTGGTAGCAATCCTGAGATTACTACTTTTGAGGTCCTACTTTTTAATTTAGCTCCTAGCTCCTTAAATTCGTCTCGTAGGACCTCATCCCGTTTTTTACCTATATCTTTGGTACCAATGTGCATCACGACAACTGGCTGTTCATCCTCCCTTTTCAGAATGTCCTGCACGCGCTCCGAGACATCCTTGACCCTTGCACCAGGGAGGCATCATACCATCCTGGAGTCTCGGTTGCGGCCGCAGAAACGTCTATCTATTCCCCTTACAATTGAATCCCCTATCACTATTGCTCTCCCACACTTTTTCTTGCCCTCCTGTGCAGTAGAGCCAGCCACGGTGCCATGCTGCTGCCCTCCCCTGATGAGTCATCCCCCTCAACAGTACTCAAAGCAGTGTATCTGTTTTGCAGGGGGGTGACTGCAGGGAACCCCTGCACTACCTTCCTTGCACTGCTCTTCCTGTTGGTCTTCCATTCCCTATCTGGCTGTGGACCCTTTACCTGCGGTATGACCAACTCGCTACACTTGCTAATCACGTCATTCTCAGCATCATGGATGCTCCAGAGTGAATCTACCTTCAGCTCCAATTCTGCAACGCGGTCTGTCAGGAGCTGGAGGCGGATACACATCCCGCAGATGTAGTCGTCAGGGACACCGGAAGTGTCCCTGAGTTCACACGTAGTACAGGAGGAGCATATCACGTGTCCGAGCTCTCCTGCTATGACTTAACCCTTCGATACACTTAATTTGGCGACAACAATGTTAATAAGTTACTTACTGATATAAAAAGAAAAAAGAAAAGCTACTTACCAATCACCAGCCAATCACTTACCCCTTTGGCTGTCACGTCATCTTTTGATTTCTTTCTACTTCTTTTTTGCTTTCTCTCCCCACTACAGCTGCACGAGCTGGGCCTCCCTGACTCACACTGGCCTTTTGTAGACCTGGGACACTGCCGCCCTGCCTCTCGACCTCCCGCTGGGCCTCCCCGACTCACGCTGGCCTTTAGTAGGCCTGGGACACTGCCGCCCTGCCTCTCGACCTCCCGCTGGGCCACCCCGACTCACGCTGGCCTTTTGTAGGCCTGGGACACTGCCGCTCCGCCTCTCAACCTCCCGCTGGGCCACCCCGACTCACGCTGGCCTTTTGTAGGCCTTGGACGCTGCCGCTCCACCTCTCAACCTACCGCTGGGCCTCCCGACTCACGCTGGCCTTTTGTAGGCTTGGGACACTGCCGCTCCGCCTCTCGACCTCCCGCTGGGCCTCCCGACTCACGCTGGCCTTTTGTAGGCCTTGGACGCTGCCGCTCCGCCTCTCGACCTCCCGCTGGGCCTCCCGACTCACGCTGGCCTTATGTAGGCCTGGGACGCTGCCACTCCGCCTCTCGACCTCCCGCTGGGCCCCCCCGACTCACGCTGGCCTTTTGTAGGCCTGGGACGCTGCCGCTCCGCCTCTCGACCTCCCGCTGGGCCTCCCCGACTCACGCTGGCCTTTTGTAGGCCTGGGATGCTGCCACTCCGCCTCTTGATCTCCCGCTGGGCCTCCCCGACTCACGCTGGCCTTTTTTAGGCCTGGGACACTGCCGCTCCACCTCTCGACCTCCCGCTGGGCCTCCCCGACTCACGCTGGCCTTTTGTAGGCCTGGGATGCTGCCACTCCGCCTCTCGACCTCCCTCTTCTCTCAGAGGGTTGCCAATCTGTGGAATTCGCTACCTAAGAGAGTTGGGTCATTGAATAAATTTATGATAGAGATAGACACTTTCTTAATCAATAAGGGAATAAGGGGTTATGGGGAGCAGGCAGGAAGTGGACCTGAGTTCATGATCAGATCAGCCATGATCATATTAAATGGCGGAGCAGGCTCGAGGGGCCGAAAGGCCTACTCATGTTCTTTTGTTGAGTGAATTCTTTCAGCTAATTCAAGCTCTATTTATAGGGGAGCTACATTGTCAGCAAATCCATCTCTACAGTGGTAGGGGGCAACCAGCAGGATTTACAACAATCTACTGGCGTTAGAATCATAGATATTTACAGCACGGAAGGAGGCCATTTCGACCCATTCTATCCGCGTCAGCCAACAAAGAGCCATCCAGCCTAATCCCACTTTCCAGCTCTTGGTCTGTAGCACTGTACGTTACAGCACTTCAAATGCACATCCAAGTACTATTTAAATGTGGTGTGGGTTTCTGCCTCTACCACCCTTTCAATCAGTGAGTTCCAGACCCCCACCACCCTCTGGATGAAGACATTTCCCCTCAAATGCCCTCAAAACCTTCTACCATTTACGTTAAATCTATGCCCCCTATCTATGTCTGTCCTATCCACTCTCTCCAGGCCCCTCATAATTTTATACACCTCAATAAGGTCTCCCCGCAACCTGCTCTGTTCCAAAGAAAAACAACCCCAGCCTATCCACTCTCTCCTCATAGCTAAAATTCTCCAGTCCAGGCAACATCCTCGTAAATCTCCTCTGTACCCTCTTTAGTGCAATCACATCTTTCCTGTAATGTGGTGACCAGAACTGCATGCAGTACTCTAGCTGTGGCCTAACTAGTATTTTATAAATATTTTATCAAGCATAACTTCTCTGCTCTTGTATTCTATGCCTTGTCGAATAAAGGCAAGTATTCTGTATGCCTTCTTAACCACTTTATTTACCTGGCCTGCTACCTTCAAGGATTTGTGGACCTGCGCTCCAAGGTCCCTTTGTTCCTCTACACTTTTCAGTGTCCTACCATTTAATGTGTATTCCCTTGCCTTGTTAGCCCTCCCCAAATGCATTACCTCACACTTCTCCGGATTGAATTCCATTTACCACCATTCTGTCCACCTGACCAGTTCATTGATATCTTCCTGCAGGCTACAGCATTCTTCTTCATTATCAACCAAACAGCCAATTTTATTATCATCTGCAAGCTTCTTAATCATATCCCCTGTCTTCAAGTCAAAATCACTGATATATACCACAAAAAGCAAGGAACAAGCAAGGAACCTATGGCTAGATTTTACACTTCTGTGCAAAAATGGGCGGTATTTCTGGCGTGGGTGTTAAAAATAGGTTTTCAGATAGTCGGCTTGTCGCCCATTTTCAAAGCCCCTAGTCTCCATTTTAAAAATTGGGTGTCACTGCGAGTGATATGAAATGGGCGTTAGCGTTAAATCTCTCTGACCTTCTGCCGTAAAGTGTCGCCGTCTTTAGCAACAGCATGGCAACGCTCGATTCCCACGTTTCAGGAGGTCAGGGGTCATCATTACATGCGCAGAAGAGGCGACAGAGAGGGAGCAGAGAGGGACTGAAAGCGTATGTGAGTGTGGTGTGTGCTTGTTTGGCTGTTGTGGGAGGCATGAGGGAGATTCACTAGCAGCAAAAAGCCTACTAAGCACCAAGAACATAGTTGACACCGAGTTTTTGTCCAACAAATAAGATATAACATGGAAGGGATGGAAGAGGCCCTGCAGCTGGTAGCCAGGAACACTGGTGGCAGAGGGCTCCCAGTGGTCCTGGAGCGTGGCACCGCACCCCCATTGCCAACGCCACATGAGAGCCAGGAGCAACATCTTGCTTCTGGCTCGGACACGTTTCCCCCTCGGGACCGTCCTCTCCCATATCAGTCCACACAGCAGTTCTGCCGTCATCCCCCCCCCCCCCCCAATGAAGCAGCGCCTGAGGGGCTCCTCGGCCAGGCAGCTTGGAGTCAGGAGGGGAAGAGGAAGGGGTAGAGGTGAGCAGGAGAAGCGGGGGCGGGAGGGGGAGGAAAATGAGGTGCATGGCCGCAGGTGTTGTCTGCGGCATATTTATAGGTGGCTGCTGCTATTTTGGTGGGAGGGTCGGGGCAAGGGGCGAAGGGGATACAGTGTTCTGTTTTGCTGGAAATGGGGACCATTGTAATGATGTAAATGTCATAAATTTGTTGTGGGCTGGGGCGGGAGTGGGGTGGGGTGGTTTTTACAAATATACTTATGATTTCAGACAAATGGTCGGATTAAATGTTTTTTTATTTAACATAACCTTGTTGTGCATTGGCTCAGATAGCTGCACTGTTACACACTGGTGATTCCTTAACATGAAAGGGTATAATTACACTTAACTTGAATCAAATTAAACTTTAACTGTCACCAAGGTGATGCCCACTATTGATGTATGACCTGCACACCCAGCAGTGTGTCAGCTTTGTAAATACCACCAACGTTCTTTCAAATAAAACGCTTATTTATGAGCTCCTGACGTAAGAGTCTTGCAGCTATGATGCCACCATGGGCCCTTTCCTGCGGTCTATAGGGGGGCAGGGGCATGGCTTCAGCGTCAGCCTGATTGCCTGGCCCAAGTCAGCTTCCACCTCCTCATCCTCCTCTTCCTCTCTCTCCTGAGGTGGACCGTCAGACCCTTCTTGTCCCCTCCTGATAGCCAAGTTGTGCAGCATGCAGCACACTACCCCGAATTGAGCTACCTGCTCAGGGTGGTATTGGAGCTTGCCTCCTGAGTGGTCCAGGCATCTAAAGTGCTGCTTAAGCACTCCAATGGTTTTCTCCACAATATTGCGAGTGGCTCTGTGGCTCTCGTTGTATCGCTTCTCGGCTTTGGTGTGGGTGTCACACAGCGGGGTCATCAGTCAGGTGGTGAGGCCATATCCTTTGTCATCAAGCATCCAGCGTTGACCTTATGGCTGATTGGTAAACAAGTCAGATACAGTGCTCTCACGCAGGATGTGAGCATCGTGGATGCTGCCCGGAAATTTAGCATTCATTGCCATAATAATTTGCTGGTGGTCGATAACGAGTTACACATTCAGGGAGTGGAATCCATTGCGGTTCCTGAAAATCTTTGAATTCTGAAAAGGTGCCCGCATCGCGATGTGCGTACAGTCTATTGCTCCCTGCACCTTGGGAAAGTTAGCAATTCGGTAGAATCCTAAAGCCCTCTCAGTCTGAGCCTCCCTGGTCATAGGGAAACTGATAAAGTCCCTCCTGCGTGCGTACAGGGCGTTAGTGACCTGTCTAATGCAGCAATGTGTGGCATGCGGAGATATACCACAAATGTCGCCAGCTGAGGACTGAAAGGAACCCGACGCATAGAACGAAAGTGTCGCGGTGGCCTTGACCTCGATGAGCAGTGCAGTCTTGATGGTGCAGGCAGGTTGCAGATCTCCCCTTATGAGCTGCCATATCTCACTGATAACTTCTTTGTAGAAGCACAGTCACCTAAGGCATGTGGTGTCGCACAAGTTGTGGCAAGACTGCTTCTCCCTGTACATGCGGGGAGTGTGATGTCTGGTCCTCCTAATCAGTCTGTCACGTCTTAGATTGGGCACATGATGCTGTTGAGCGTACCTTCTGCCATCTCGAGTCTGCAGTATGTAAGTGGTCATCAAGAGAGGGTGAGAAATGACAGGCCCCATTCCAATAGCTCTCTGTTTTCCACCGATTGTTCACAAAGAAGAATGTCCCTACTAAGACACCTAGCAAATTCCAATCATCCATAGTATGAAAAAATGTTTGTTCAGATGTTCACATCACCTCCAAACACCTCCAGAGTACATCCGACCTCCCCCGAGGTTGAAGCAGAGCAGCCTTTTAAAGGATGCGATCTGCGATTTAGAACATGGCATCCATAACGTTATGAGTAGTTCCAGTTAGTTCCACTTTTTCCCAGCGTTTTTTCAGCAAGCGATATTGCTGGCAAGATGTGTGCGAGGTGCCGAAAGTAAGGATGGACGATATACTGGCCGTTGTTTTGGCAATGTGATCTTTACGACAAAAAACAGTGGGCAGTTGGTATTATTAAATCTCGACGTTAATTACATGCTGAAAGTAACGCTGGGTGATATTATGGGCGTTGGGTTCGCCCAATCTGATGGTTCCACCCAAAAAAAGTGGGCAGGCGGTATTATTTTTTCCCGGTGTTATATACATGGTGAAAGTAATGCTCGGCGATGAGTGTCCAAAAAATGGGCGTCAGTTTCCATTTTATGACTAAATGGGCGATATCTGGGTGTTACACCTCATTTCAGTGTTAAAATGAACGTTAAGCGGGCGTTATGCATGCCAAAATAATGGAAAATCTAACCCCTAGGACTGAGCTCTGAGGAACCCCACTGGAAACAGCCTTCCGGTCATTGCTTCCTGCCTTTCAGCCAATTTTGGATACAGCCTGCCACTTTGCCCTGGATCCCATGGGCTTTTACTTTCATGACCAGTCTGCCATCAAAAGCTTTGCTAAAATCCATATACACTACATCATATGCACTGCCCACAACGACCCTCCTTGTTACCTCCTCAAAAAATTCAATTAAGTTAGTCAGACACGAACCTCCCTTAACAAATCCATGCTGACTGTCTTTGATTAATCTGTGTCTTTCTAAATGAAGATTTATCCTGTCCCCCTTTCCAATAATTTTCCCATCACCGAGGTTAGGCTGACTAGCCTGTAATTACTCGGTCTATCCCTTTCTCCCTTTTTAAAGAGTGGAGCAATACTGGAAGCTCTTAGCAGTTCATCTTTTCAGTTAATAACAAATAAGAATTAATTTTGTTGCTGGTATATCTACTGCTTCCTCTTACTATCAGTGGGGAAATCCAACCGATGGATTTGAATATGAAATTGATGGATTCTGCGCCTGTAATTGCACCATTTTAAAACTCACCAGTTTAAGTCAACACATTGCCAAAAGGTACAATGAACATGCTGTATAAATGCTGTCAATACTAAAAATCTGAAACTAGATAAAAACCTAAGAAGGCACAAAAAAACCCTCTTTTAGATATCTACTCCATGTAACTGCCTTTTCATGTACTAGGAGTTGTTGTTGTAGTACAGGTACAATTATATGAAACCAATTTTCTTTTTTTTTAAAGATTGTTGAATATGGAACCATGATATAAGGAGAAACTACTTGATAGTTTTTCATATTTATAATTCATCAATAATGAATACAACTGTATATTCCAAAGTGAGAGAAAATAACTGATAAAACTGCCCAGTGGCTTTTTCTATGTCCATTTCAATCATTCTCCATGCACTAAGATGGTGCTTACTCCTGTTAATGATTGCTATTCAATTGTACTTTGCAATGTCAATGTTCTTGTATTATCCAAAACCACCCACTTGAATTTTTTGGTATTATTTGCTCCACAGGACATTTATGATGGTAAATATAGGGAGCACCCATTTTGATTTTGAGCTTATGGAACAGAGCCAGTGTTGCATTCATCACAATGAGGCCACATGTGAATGATGCAATGATACATTTTGATGCAATTTGTGTCAGTGCCTTGAGTAGATTCAAATGGAAAAAGGAAGATGATGTTCATTTAGCATTAAAAAAATCAGAATTGAATTCTGTAAAAAAATTGTTTCATTTTGTTTTTTATAGAATTAATTTTGATTAAGTATTAAAAGAAATATAACTATTTGATGGGATATTTGCCATTAGCTTCTGTATCACAATTAAAATTACACTCAGTGATGTTCCATGACATTGCTCATGGACATAGTTTTAAAAAGAATAAAGTCTTGATTTTGTGAGTTTGGCAGGAATGCGGTTGAGCTGGTCCTTGGCACCATCTCCACGTAATCTGCTTTGGCTACTGCCACGAAAAGCTTGCTGAAAGAGCTTGGCCTGTAGCACACTTAGCTGAAGAGTGCAAAATCCGTCAAGAGAGAGGTCTTAGAGGGGCGAAGGGCAGTTTGCCATAACAGGCAGAGTTGTGGTGGTGGAAGTAAACTGGACTAACTGTTCACAAAGGAACAGTGGATTAATGTGGACACCACTGATCCCTTTAATGGCAAAGAGTTGGAAAACCTGCTGCAGGATGGTGGCGCTTTTTGAGGCAGAAGGCCGTTTGCCATTAAATGCAGATATTCAAACTGCATGGAGGGAGTTTGCTGACTGAGTTAATGCACTTACCCAGTATCCTGCTCTAGGAGCTGTCTGCAGCTCATCCTGCAGTTGACAGTCTAATTCTGTGCCAACCTGCCTAGTCAAGTGTAATGCAGGTTTCTACTGATGTGCCCAGGTACATGTGGAGGGGACTATAAATGTGTGTCCCGGGATGGTGACAGATGCAGACAAAATGCCTCATGGGTCGTACCCCCATCATTTGTTAGCTCCTCATGAACACTACTTCCTCATGTAAATTCATCATAATAGGCAGTCCCTTGGAAACGAGGAAGACTTGTTTCCACTCTTAACATGAGTTCATAGGTGGCTGTACAATCCAATTCGAGAATCACAGTCTCTGTCACAGGTGGGGCAGATAGTCATTGAGGGAAGGGGTGGGTGGGATTGGTTTGCCACACGCTCTTTCCACTGCCTGCACTTGATTTCTGCATGTTCTCGGTGACAAGACTTGAGGTGCTCAGCGCCCTCCTGGATGCGCTTCCGCCACTTAGGGCAGTTTTTGGCCAGGGTCTCCCCCGGTGTCAGTGGGGATGTTGCACTTTATCAGGGAGGCTTTGAGGGTGTCCTTGTAATGTTTCCGCTGCCCACCTTTGGCTTGTTTGCCGTGAAGGAGTTCCGAGTAGAGCGCTTGCTTTGGGAGTCTCGTGTCTGGCATGAGAACTATGTGGCCTGCCCAGCGGAGCTGATCAAGTGTAGTCAGTGCTTCGATGCTGGGGATGTTGGCCTGGTCGAGGACGCTAATGTTGGTGCGTCTGTCCTCCCAGGGGATTTGTAGGATCTTGCGGAGACATCGTTGGTGGTATTTCTCCAGCGACTTGTGGTGTCTACTGTACATGTAAATTATGACTGCATTCAGAGTTCTCATAGGAATACATATCCTCACTGCTTTATATGCTTCGATTTAAATACCAGCACAAAATAATAATAAGGAATAATAATGAAGGTAAGTATTAGCAGAAAAAAACCCAAAAATGGCAGACTACCTTGCAAAACCAACATTGAGCAAAGTGCTGAAAAAATGTAACTGAAAATACAATAACAGAACTAAAACTCTCACCTCCCTTTAAGAAACCTACACCAGCAGCAAATCCCAGAACTCCGCATGCACCTATTTTAAATGGGTGATGTGCACACATTTTCTCTACAGAAAGTCATCATCATCATAGGCAGTCCCTCGAAATCGAGGAAGACTTGCCACACGCTCCTTCCGCTGTCTGCGCTTGATCTCTGCATGCTCTCGGCGCTGAGACTCAAGGTGCTCAATACCTTCCCGAATGCTCTTCCTCCTTAGGGTGACCTTGGACCAGGGATTCCCAGGTGCTGGTGGTGATGTTGCACTTTATCAAGGAGGCTTTGAGGGTGTCCTTGAAATATTTCCTCTGCCCACCTGGGCTCGCCTGCCATGTAGGAGTTCCGAGTACAGCGCTTGCTTTGGAATTTCGTGTCAGGCATGCGGACAATGTGGCCTGTCCAACGGAGCTGGTTGAGTGTAGTCACGGCTTCGATGCTGGGGATGTTGGCCTGAGCGAGAACATTGACGTTCATCACTAACTGCACATTTCACTACTGATTTAGGTAGTATTTTATATAGTGAATGACCCCCATTTTGCTGACTCTTTTCGTGTTGACTTGTGGAAAAAGACATATAACAACAACCAAAAGCAATAAAACTGGAAGGAACGATTGTGCCCCAAAAAACTTTACTTTTCCCCTTCGTAAGCTCATTTTGTGCCAGCCAGTACAAGCCAAGTGAAAATCTGCTACCCAGAACATCCTCAGTGGTCCCCAGGGGAGAGAGACAAAATGGGAAGACAAATTTAAAACAAACACAACAATTAGGTCCAGGTTTTGAATTGGATTTTAATTTGTTCACTGTAGTTCACTCTAGGGACATAAAACATTTCTGAAATATCACTGTTCTCTGTGACCAACATTTGGACATTAATAATTAGCAATAACTGCCTTCAATAAACATAATCCACAAAGGCAATTTAATCTTGTAAAAGTCTTCCTTCAAACTATATGATCAAATAAAACAAATTATTACATTAATCTGCACAGAAACCCTGGAACACGTTTAAAAAAAATACAGAATGTGTTTAAAGCCCTCAGAATGATTCCTTTA
The DNA here is from genome assembly GCF_044704955.1 of Pristiophorus japonicus. Taxonomy (NCBI): domain Eukaryota; kingdom Metazoa; phylum Chordata; class Chondrichthyes; family Pristiophoridae; genus Pristiophorus; species Pristiophorus japonicus. The sequence continues at coordinate 388,182,929 of NC_091977.1, forward strand.
GAAGGACCTGGTTAGTTGTCAATTCAAGGAAAGAATGAGTGACTACTCAGAGCTACATCACCTCCATGCTAAATATAGGAAGCAAAGCCTATTACAATTATCCTGAAATGTCCTCAAACGGAACATAGCAACCTTTTTTCAATGGTTTTTATAGTAGTTGAGACCAGTCTTGAAGATCATCTGTAGGCAGCCCACCTTTCTAGAGGTGCCTTGTAGTGTCAACCTTAACATTAAGCTAATGCTTCACATTTGTTCATCAGTTGGTTAAAAAATTAATCTGACGCTAGTTCTAAATGTGACTGGATGAATTTCAGTGCGTATGTGAATTTTAATTTTCTTAAATTAAAAGCATTTCTTTCCTTGCATTGGCACATTAGAACAACAGGATGTTGGGGAGGATAGAATAATAGAAATTTACGCACTTTCTGTGGAGCCAACAAGCCTGATTCTTGCTATCTATTATAACAGTATCACAACAGTGACAACATTTCAAAAGTACTTCATTGGCTGTAAAGCACTTTTAGATGTCCGATGATCGTGAAAGGTGCTATATAAATCCCAATCTTTCTTTCTACTTTCTTTCTATTATAATGCTGACCAAAATCCATTTTTCTGAAATATAATTTCCTTTATGTAGCATGGACCTTTCTGGAAAACAGAGTATACTCTTGAAGGTTAATGGTAGGGTTTGTGTGTAAAGGTACCATTTTGCCATGTAGGTTTATCTTTGACAGTATAGTAACAGCCACTGAAAAATATGGACATAATTTTATTTGAAGACATAATTGTACATAGGAAAAATGTCAATATTATTCAATGTTATAAAGTACAGTTCAGCACTAGCAAATATAAAGTATTTCTTAAATTAAAAGCATTTCATTCCTTGCATTGGCACATTAGAACAACAACAGGATGTTGGGGAGGATAGAATAATAGAAATTTATGGCACAGAAGGAGACCATTTGGCCCATCGTGTCTCTGCCAGCCAAAAAAGAGCTATTCAACTTAATCCCACTTTTGACCTTATGATCCATAGCTCTGTAGGTTACAGCACTTTAAATGCATATCCAACTAATTTTTAAATGAAGTGAGAGTTTCTCTCTCCACCACCTTTTCAGGCAGTGAGTTCAAGACCACCACCACCCTCTGGGTGAGAAAAGTTCTCCTCAATTCCCCTCTAATCCTTCGACCAAATATTTTAAATCTATTCCCCTTGGTTATTGACCTCTCTGCTAAGGGAAATAGGTCCTTTCTATCAACTGTATCTAAGCCACTCATAATTTTATACATCTCAATCAATTCTCCGCTCAGCCTTCTCTTTTCCAAAGAAAACAACCCCAGTCTATCCAGCCTTTCCTCCTAGCTAAAATTCTTCAGTCCTGGCAATATCCTCATAAATCTCCTCTGCACTCTCTCCAATGCAATCACATCTTTGCCGTGATGTGAACTGTACACAGTACTCCAGCTGTGGCTTAGTTCCAGCATTCTGTTTTTATTTCAGATTCCAGCATCCTTCGGCTAATAAAGGATAGTATCCCGTATGCCTTCTTAACCACCTTATCGACATGTCCTGCTACCTTCAGTATATGTGGACATGCACTCCAAGGTCTCTCTGTTCCTCTGCACCTATTAGTATTCTACCATTTATGGCATATTCCCTTGCCTTGTTAGCCCTCCCCAAATGCATTATCTCACACTTCTCTGGATTGAATTCTATTTGTCACTGTTCTTCCCACCTGACCATTCCATCAACATCGTCCTGTAGTCTGCAGCTTTCATCCTCACTATGAACCACATGGGCAATTTTTGTATCATCTGCAAACTTCTTAATCCTACCCCCTACATTGAAGTCTTAATCATTGATATATACCACAAAAGGCAAAGGACCTAGTTCTGAGCTCTATCGAATTCCACTGGAAACAGCCTTCCAATCACAAAAGCACCCGTCGACCATTACCTTTTACTTCCTGCCTCTGAACCAATTTTGGATCCAATGTGCCACTTTTCCCTGGATGCCATGGCTTTTACTTTTCTCACCAGTCTGCCATAGGGGACCTTGCTAAAATCCGTGCAGACTACATCAAACGCGCTGCACTCATCGACTCTCCTTGTTACCTCCTCAAATAATTCAATCACGTTAGGACCTTCAAGGACCTTCCCTTAACAAATCCATGCTGACTATCCTTGATTAATCTGTGCCTTTCTAAATGACGGTTAATACTGTCCCTCAGAACTTTTGCCTATAATTTGCCCACCACCGAGTTTAGGCTGACTGGCCTGTAATTACTCGGTCTATCCCTTTCTGCCTTATAGACATAGAAACATAGAAAATAGGAGCAATAGTAAGCCATTCGGCCCTTCGAGTCTGCACCGCCATTCAATAGGATCATGACTGATCCTCTATCTGAACATCATATTTCCTCTTTTTCCCCATTCCCCTTGATGTCTTTTTTGTCTATCTATCTAGTGACTTGGCCTCCACAGCCTTCTGTAGTAGCGAATTCCACAGGTTCACCAACCTCTGAGTGAAAAAATTTCTCCTCATCTCGGTCCTAAATTTCCTATCCCGTATCCTGAGACTGTGACCCCTTGTTCTAGACGTCCCAGCCAGAGGAAACATCCTCCCTGCATCCAGTCTATCCAACTCTGTCAGAATTTTATCATTTCGATGAGATTCCCTCTCATTCTTCTAAACTCTAGTGAATACAGGCCAAGTCGACCCAATCTCTCCTCATATGACAGTCCTGCCATCCCAGGAATCAGTCTGGTGAACCTTCGCTGCACTCCCTCTATGGCAAGTATATCCTTTCTTAGGTAAGGAGACCAAAACTGCACACAATACTTCAGGTGCGGTCTCACCAAGGCCCTGTATAATTGTAGTAAGACATCCTTGCTCCTGTACTCAAATCCTCTTGCAATGAAGGCCAACAAAACCATTTGCCTTCCTAACTGCTTGCTGCACCTGCATGTTTGCTTTCAATGACTGGTTTACAAGGACACCCAGGTCCCTCTGTATATCGACACTTCCCAAGCCATCATCATTTAAATAATACTTTGTCCTTATGTTTTTTCTAACAAAGTGGATAACTTCACATTTATCCACGTTATACTGCATCTGCCATGTATTTGCCCACTCACTCAACCTATCTAAATCGCCTTGCAGCGCCTTTGCATCATCCTCACAACTCATAATCCCACCTAGTTTTGTGTTATCAGCAAACTTGCAAATATTACATTTGGTTCCCTCATCCAAATCATTTATATATATTGTGAATAGCTGGGGCCCAAGCACTGATCCCTGTGGTACCCCACTAGTTACTGCCCGCCACCCCGAAAAAGACCTGTTTATTCCTACTCTCTGTTTCCTGTCAGTTAACCAATTTTCAATCCATGCCAGTACATTACCCCCAATCCTATGTGCTTTAATTTTGCACACTAATCTCTTATGTGGGACTTTATCAAAGGCCTTCTGAAAATACAAGTACACTACATCTACTAGTTCTCCCTTATCTATTCTATCAGTTACGTCCTCAAAAAACTCCAGTAAGTTTGTCAAACATGACTTTCCTTTCATAAATCCATGTTGACTTTGTCTAATCCCGTTGATATTATCTAAGTGTGCCGTTATCACATCCTTTATAATAGACTCTAGCATTTTCCCTACTACTGATGTTAGGCTAACTGGTCTGTAGTTCCTTGTTTTCGCTCTCCCTCCTTTTTTAAATAGTGGGGTTACATTTGCCACCCTCCGATCTGCAGGAACTGTTCCATAATCTATAGAATTTTGGAAGATGACAACCAATGTAGCTACTATTTCCATGGCTACCTCTTTTAGTACTCTGGGATGCAGATCATCAGGCCCTAGGGATTTATCGGCCTTCAGTCCCATTAGTTTTTCCAGCGCTATTTTCTTATGAATAATCATTTCCTTTAATTCCTCTTGCTCACCAGACCCTTCGTACCCTAGCATTTCTGAGACGTTATTTGTGTCCTCTTCCGTGAAGACAGAACCAAAGTATTTATTTAATTGTTCTGCCATTTCCTTGTTCCTCATTATAAATTCTCCCGTTTCTGTCTGTAAAGGACCTACATTTGTCTTCACTAATCTTTTTCTTTTTACGTACTTGTAGAAACTTTTACAGCTAGTTTTTATGTTCCTTGCAAGTTTACTCTCATACTCTATTTTTTTCCCCTCTTAACTAATCTCATGGTTCTTTTTTGCTGAATTCGAAACTTCTCCCAATCCTTAGGCTTGCTACTTTTTCTGCAACTTTGTATAACTCCTCTTTGAATCTAATACTATCCTTAATTTCTTTTATTAGCCATGGTTGGCCACTATTCCTTTTGTGTTTTTACGCCAGAAAGGAATGTATAACTGTTGCAATTCATGCACTCGTCCCTTAAATGTTAGCCATTGTCTATCCACCGTCATGCCTTTTAATGAATCTTACCAATCTATCATAGCCAATTCATTCCTCATACCTTCATAGTTTCCTTTGTTTACATTTAGAACCCTAGTTTCGGATTGGACTACTTCACTTACATCTTAATAAAGAATTCAATCACGTTATGGTCATTCTTCCCTAAAGGATCCCACACAACAAGACTGTTAATTAACCGCTTCTCATTACACAATACCCAATCTAGGATAGCCTGTTCCCTAGTATGCTCCTCAACATACTGGTCTAAAAAACCATCTTGTACACACTCCAGGGATTCATCTGCCACAGTATTATTACTAATTTGGTTTGGCCAATCTAAATGTAGATTAAAGTAATCTACGATTACTGTAATACCCTTGTTACATGCATCTCTAATGTCATGTTTGATGCCGTCCCCTACACTACCATTACTGTTTGGAGGCCTATAGACAACTCCCACCAATGTTTTCTGCCCCTTGGTGCTCCTTAGCTCCACCCAGACTGATTCTACATCTTGATTTTCTGAGCCAATATCCTTTCTCACTATTGCTCTGATTTCATCCTTTACTAACAACGCCATATCACCCCCTTTTCCTTTTTGCCTGTCCTTCCTAAATATCGAATATCCTTGGCTATTCAGTTCCCAACCCTGGTCATCCTGCAACCATGTCTCTGTAATTGCAACTATATTGTATCTGTTTATATCTATTTGCGCTGTTAATTTGTCTACTAATTACATAGAAACATAGAAAATAGGTGCAGGAGTAGGCCATTCGGTCCTTCGAGCCTGCACCGCTATTCAATGAGTTCTTGGCTGAACATGCAACTTCAGTACCCCATTCCTGCTTTCTCGCCATACCCCTTGATCCCCCTAGTAGTAAGGACTTCATCTAACTCCTTTTTGAATATATTTAGTGAATTGGCCTCAACAACTTTCTGTGGTAGAGAATTCCACAGGTTCACCCCTCTCTGGGTGAAGAAGTTTCTCCTCATCTCGGTCCTAAATGGCTTACCCCTTATCCTTAGACTGTGACCCCTGGTTCTGGACTTCCCCAACACTGGGAACATTCTTCCTGCATCTAACCTGTCTAAACCCGTCAGAATTTTAAACGTTTCTATGAGATCCCCTATCATTCTTCTGAACTCCAGTGAATACAAGTCCAGTTGATCCAGTCTTTCTTGATATGTCAGTCCCGCCATCCCGGGAATCAGTCTGGTGAACCTTCGCTGCACTCCCTCAATAGCAAGAATGTCCTTCCTCAAGTTAGGAGACCAAAACTGTACACAATACTCCAGGTGTGGCCTCACCAAGGCCCTGTACAACTAATGATTTGTGCACTCAGATACAATGCTTTTAGATTTGCCTTTTTAACATTATTAGACATTTTAACATTATTTTGTACTGTAGCCCTATTTGTCTGATTGCTATTTTTTTTACCTGGTCCTTATTTGTTACTGTACTCTTTTGTTTGTATGCTCTGTCCTTCCTGACATAATCTGGTTATCCTTACCACAATCACTTTCCCGCATTGCTTCCTTTTCATTTCTATTTAGCATTCTAGATTTCTCTCCACTGCGATCGTCCTCCCCCCCCCCCCTTATTTAGTTTATTAAACAATGGTACAACGTTGACAGTCCTCCAGTCCTCCGGCACCACACCTGTAGCCAATAAGGATTGGCAAATGATGGTCAGAGCCTCTGCTATTTCCTCCCTTGCGTCTCTAAACATCCTGGGATACATTCCATCCAGGTCTGGTGATCTATCTACTTTCAAAGATGCTAAACCCCTTACTTAATATTTTCTCTCTCACAATGTGTATCTAGTCTAATATTTCACACTCCTCTTCCTTAACTACAATGTCTGCATTGTCCCTCTCTTTTGTGAAGACAGATGCAAAGTATACATTAAGAACCACACCCACATCTTCTGCCTCCTCACACAGAATACCTTTTTGGTCTCTAATAGGCCCTACTCTTTCCTAAGTTATCCTCTTGCTCTTTATGGCTGGAATTTTCCCCCCAAAAAATGGGTGGGTTTGGAATGTGGTGGCAGTTAAAGTGTTAAAAATGGGATTCCTGACTTGATCTCGAATCCAACCTGCCCACTTCTGGTTTTACTGGAGGCAGGATAGAGACAGGACGGCGGGGGGGGGGGAGCAGCGGCGGGTGACCAACTTGCTCCCAGGGGGCATTACCTCAATTTAAATATTGTAACATTTGCCCCCCCCCCCACACTTTGTGTTTAACTGCATGGGGACGGGTTTCACACAATTCGTGAAACCCGGCAGTTAAACTGAGGTGGAGACTGCTGCATTCAGGAGGTAAGTGGCTTTAAACCTGCCTCCTGGATCCAGGGACCCTACCTAACCCACCCCCCACGATCAGAGACCACATCCGCCCCCCCACCCGGTCCTCTGATCAACTTCCCAGGCCTCCTACCGCAACGATGATGATGATACCATCCAAGACCCTCCAGTGGCCAGCCCCGATCCTTTCTCCACACCCCCATAACCCATAGGGCCTCATTTGATGATCCTTCTAAGATATCAACCCTCCTCACAGCTGTAATTGTTTCTCTAACTAATATTGCAACTTCTCCATCTTTTTTATCTCCCTCTCGATCTCGTCTGAAAACCCTGTAACCAGGAATGCTGAATTGGCATTCTGCCCTTCTTTCAGCCATGTTTCAGTAATAGCTACGATATTGCACCAGGCACGGAAGCCTTGTCTCGCGCGAGAACTTGAGCACAAATAAAGTGCTCCACTTCCTTTCTGGGGTGGTATCGGGGTGAATGCGTCGGGAGTGGGGCACAGCGCTACACACTGGGCCACGTAGCACCCACGTAGGGAAGAAACCACGTTGCAAACTCTTCATTATTAAAATGGTTCTACCTGGACCACCAGGGAGTGGGGGTGCTGTGCCAACAGCCCAGCACTCAAGCAGAGTGCCGGGCTGACCAATCGCGGCACGAACTCTGCGTTTAAAGTGCCAACAAGCGCAGGAAAAAGTTGCATTTTTTTTTAACTATCACTATAACTTCAGGGAGCAACACCCAATTTAGGGTCTGGGTGCTAATGGGGTGCTGCACACACTGATGACATCATCATCGCTAGTGCAGCGTAGCGGGGTGCGAGGCTTACCACCGCCACTAAACTCCTGCCGAATTTACTGGGTTAGTGGCGCCGCGCCTGGGCGAAAAATCATTTGTGCTCTGTTAGTGCCCCCAGGTGCGCTAACGGGAGACGCAAATGACCAGATTTTCTCGGGCTCACTTACTAATTTACTGCTTTCCATTTCCAGCTTGCATTCTCTCCTTGCCGAATCTATGCTCAGGTTTCCATCGCCCTGCCAAGGTAGTTTAAACAGTCTCCAACAGCACGAGGAAACAACCCTACGAGGATATTGGTCCCAGTCCTGTTAAGTTGCAACCGGCTTGTACAGGTCCCACCTCCCCCATAACCATACCCAATGCCTCAGGAATCTAAAGCCCTTCCTCCTGCACCATCTCTGCAACCACACACTCATTACTCTATCCTGCTATTTCTGTACTCTTGTACAGTCAATGGAAATTATTGTTGAATTATGGGCAATGTTGTACTGTAGTCACCTTCATTGGGAAATAGATTAAGATTGGCTGAATTCTATTACTAACTGCCAGTGAGAGAAGATGTATATCTCACCATTATGGGATGCTTCAATAGGAGATTTGTGTTAGCAATTATTTGGGGACTTTATTTCCATTGATTCGTTTGGCTTGACAGCAAATAAGTTTTACACATGAAAAACAGTGGGGTGCACACAATTGAAACAAATCACCGATCTGGGAAGGTAAATAGGG